>NC_138553.1:750000-1307500 GCF_964273705.1 Natrix helvetica | reverse complement strand
TAAGCTATTCTCCAAAGTAACCTAAGGCAGGACAAGAAGCAATGGATGGAAACTAATCAAGGAGAGAAGCAACCTGGAACTAAGGAGAATCTTCCTAACAGTGAGGACAATTAACCAGCGGAACCACTTGCCTCTAGAGGTTCTGGATGCTCCATCACTGGAAGTATTTAAGAAGAGAGTGGACAGCCATTTATCTGCAATAGTATTGGGTCTCCTGCTTGAGCAGGGGGTTGGACTAGAATACCTCAAGGTCCTTTCCAACACTGGTGATATTCTATATTCTTCATGCTCTATGCCTTTGATGATGCAGTGTGCAAGTTGAGGTGTGACCTGGGTGTCCTCATTGAAGCTGCCATGGCTTCGTCATGGTGGGGAGGGAAGCTTGAAAGTGGTTCCACCACTTTCCCTTTCCCAGTGCAGGAAATGGGACTTTGGGGGCCACAGGAAATAAGTTGTATAATTAACCCACTTTTTTCTTTCTTTCTTTTTAAAAAGTTTTTTATTGAACACAAATTAAACCATTGGACGCAGTCTAACTGCCCTGGCAAGATCAATGCCACGCATACTAAGATATAAAGTTATACATTATAACCATCATGCTTTTTAACCTTTGATCTATTCCATATTTACAAATATAAAAATATCATATTTCCAACCATATTGCTTTGTTTTTATCTTATACATTTTCACTATTATAGTTCCATACGTAATTCTAATCTCCATTCTATAAATCTTAGTCATTGCTTATTTTGCGTCTTTCCTTTTTTGTTCCAACCATCGGTAAAATTTGTCCCAAATCCTATAATATTCTGATTCATCTTTATTCTTCAGTTCCCATGTCAATTTATCCATTTCAGCACAAGTCAGAATTTTCCTAATTAATTCACTCTTCTTTCTTATCGGTCACCCTAACCCTGGGTCCTTTTGATCAGGAAACTGATACGATATTCTTTTTATTTCCTTTACTTTCAAAAATGTCACAAGAAATCTTTTTTTTTTAAAATTCTCCATCCAGCTTTCTTTGCTAACCTCTGATTGTTCCAGACTTCCTGTCTCTGTTTGTCTGTGATGGTCCTGGAAGCTGCACTGGTAAGACCTGCGGAGGAGCTTTCTTGAAGAACAGTCGCTGGTGAGTTTGTCTCCTGACAGGTAGCGGATAATTACTGCCCCCCCCCCAATTCCATGCCTCTTTAAAACATCCGCAGTTGTCACTTTTTGGTTGTGTGGTAGTAGAGATTGATTGCCGACACAAAGAGGGGAGGGGGCAAATCTATTCCCTAAAACATCTGAGGGCAGGACAAGAGATAACAGGTGGAAAATCATGAAAGAGAGATTCAACCTAGAAGTGAGGATAAATTTCCTGACAGTGAGGACAATTAACCAGTGGAACTGCTTGCCTCCAGAAGTTATGGGTGCTCCCCCACGGGAGGTTTTCAGGAAGAGGTTGGATAGCCATTTGTCTGGGGTGATATAGGGTCTCCTGCTGATGATTAGAAGACCTCCAAGGTTCCTTCCAACCTTATTATTCTTTGTTCTATATTCTATCATTACTATCATTGACGCATTTCTTTGTCTATTTTAACCAAATGTATTCTACGCCAGGGGTCTCCAACCTTGGAGACCCCTGCTCTATGCTACCTCAAGTTCACTCACATAACAAGTTCACTCATATACAGTGCATACAGGGAGAACCCACCCCCCCCCTCTTCCCATTGTTTTCATTTCTTTGGAACAAACTCATCCTCGAGCGGAGATATTAAAACCTGGGAATGATAGCAACGGATTCCCATGCTATCCACTCACAGGTTGAGAGTTGAAGTTGAAATGCTGGTGGACAACGAGAGCCACAGACTTTATGAGTCCGTGTTCTTCCTGATCATTTGTGGGGTAGTCGGATAATTCTCATTGAAGCAGCTACCTCACTTGGCTAGCGAGATGGGCGGCATATAAACATAAAAATAAATAAACAAATACTCCCCTTTCTTCCCACTGTTCACCAGTTTTACTTTCTATTTTTGCAAGACTTTAAAGTGATCCGAATCACCCCAAATAGATCAGCCAAATAGATATCTTACCCGTCCTTTTGAGATGTAACCAGCCATTATGCATCATTCAGATAACCCCAATCATAGTCCCCAAATCCCCGATCTTTAATAACAGTTTTATTAAAGTTATGACTGTTGAGGGTACTTAGTTTGGGTAATGAAACATCTGCAAGGAAACAACCAAGGTCAGAGAACACCAAGGATCCCCTAATTTTAATCCTGAGCTACAAATACTCTCCTTCATTGGTTATTAGGACCAGCTAAATGGCTCAAGCGTCTTTTCATCAGGGGTTTCAGTTAAAAAAGGACCAAACACCGGGCTAGATGTAGGCAATCTGAAGTTAAGATTGGACAAACATTTGCCTGAAATGGCATATAGCGTTTCCTGCCTGAGCAGGGGGTTGGACTGTTCTGTTCTGTTCTCTTCTATATTTTATTATTCTATTCCATTCCATTCCGTTCCGTTCCATTCCATTCCATTCCATTCCATTCCATTCCATTCCATTCCATTCCATTCCATTCCATTCTATTCTATTCTATTCTATTCTATTCTATTCTATTCTATTCTATTCTATTCTGTTCTTTCCCATTCTATTCTCTTCTCTTCTCTTCTAGTTAATTTTGTTGAAAATAGGTTATATTTAATGTTCTCAGAGAGAAGGAGGCCAGTGCCTGTGTCCTTGGTGCTCTCTGAGCTTGGTGGTTTTGTTGCAGATGTTTCATGACCCAAGTAGAAACATCATCAGTGCTAGAAGGGAATAGGGTTTGCAGAGAGGAGGAGGAGGAGGAGGAAGAGGACAATGACTGTGGAATTCTTGATGCTCTCTGAGCTTGGTTGATTTCCTTAAGACTTTCTGTCACCCAGCTCGGTCACAGCATCAGTGCTAGAAGGGAATGGGTTCTGCAAAGAGGAGGAGGAGGAGGACTATGAGGCTCTTGGTACTCTCTGAATGCAGTTGCTTTCATTACCCAACTAGGTAAGTCCATATGGAGGTATACAGGGCAAGCCACTTGTATATAAGCAGAGAGCAAACCTCATTGCCTTCTAGCATTGATAAGGTTACCTAGTTGGGTCATGAAACGTTTGCAAGAACTCCACCACGTTCAGAGACCATCAAGGACCTCACAATCTCCCATGTGTTGCCATGCTCTTAAACACCCTTTCCTTTTGTTCTTCCCTATGCAGATCGACACTGTGGTTGCCATGGAAGCCAGGAATCATACCCAGGTGGCTGAGTTCATCTTCCTTGGCTTCTCAGGTGTTCCGCGTGGCCGGATCTACCTCTTCGTGGCATTCCTAGCCATTTACCTGGTGACCCTCATTGGCAACACCACGATCTTCACCCTGATCCAGTTGGATCCACGTCTTCACAGCCCCATGTACTTTTTCCTCAGCCACTTGTCCTGCTTAGATGTTTGTTACCTCTCTGTCACGGTCCCTAAGATCCTGATCAATTTCTCCCACCAGAGAAACACCATTTCGTACAACCAGTGCATGGCTCAAATGTTCTTCCTGATGACGTTCGCAGGATCCGAATGCGCCCTTTTGGCTGTTATGGCCTTTGACCGCTATGCCGCCATTTGCCAACCATTGCACTACAACACTTTGATGAGCAGCCAGGTGTGTGTTCCTCTGGCTGTCGCTTCTTGGATCTGGGGCTTCCTTGATTCATCACTCCACACCACCCTGGCCACCAATTTGGACTTCTGTGGGGCCAACCACGTCGACCACATCTTCTGTGACGTCCCACCCCTCCTGAAAATCGCCTGCAGCGACACCTACGTCAACGAGCTCAGTCTCCACTTTGCCAGCATCTTCATGGGCTTGAGTCCTTTCCTCTTCATTCTCTTCTCTTACATGTACATCGTCTCGGCCATCCTGAAGATCCGTTCTAATACTGGCAGGAGCAAAGCTTTCTCCACCTGCGCTGCCCACTTGGTTGTGGTCACTATCTACTTTGGCATGGCCAATGTCAACTACAACCGCCCCAGTGCGGGCTACTCCTTAGGGCTGGACACCTTAATCTCCACCCTCTATTGTATCCTCACCCCTATGCTGAACCCCTTAATCTACAGCCTCCGAAATCAGGAGGTCAAGGAAGCCCTGAAGAAGTTTCTGAGTGACCTGAAGACCTATTACACCTCTAACCCATTCAAATGGCTACGGTGAATTTGATAGAACAGCTTCTCTGTCTCCTGCCCTTGCCAGGAAGAAAATGCAGAAGCCCAGAAGGTCTCCCAGAAAGTCTACTCAGTGGAAGCTTTCCAACTGCTTCTCCAACAACATCAAGAGAGGCCAACAACCGAAGGAGGGAGAAAGAGGAGGGAAAAGAAGAAAGGGTAAAGCAGAGGAAGAAAGGGAGGGGAGAGAGGGTAAGAAGGAGAAGAAGAGGAGAGGGGGAGGGGGGGAAGAAGAAAAGAGGAAGAAGAGGAGGAAAGAAGAAGGTAGAGAAGGGAGGGTGGGAAGAAAGAAGTAGGAGTAGGGATGTTGCAAAATAAGATGGATATAAGGAGTAAAAAAGAAGGCAACCGGGACAGTGCTTTTTATATACTTAAACAGATTGTGATAAATGCTAGAAGATAACAGATAAATATTAAGAGTACTCGTGAGAATGCATATTTGTGAATGTATATGGAAAGAAAAAAATAAAATGTTTCACAAAAAAAGTTCCATCTTCTGGCAAATGAGCTCAGGAATCCCCAAGGTGGTTTTTCCAAAAGACAACTCAGCTTTCTGGGTTTTGTCCTTGAAAACGTTTCATTTATCCTCCAAGAAATTTCTACACTGCGGTTCTTTAGAACTGAAGACCCTTCTTGGATGAGAAGAGAAATGTTTTCAAGGAAAAAAAAACCCAAGAAAATCCAGTTGTCTTTTGGAAAAGCCCCTTTGGGACAAGCATAACACTGGGTGATGGAGAATCAGACGTTGAGCTCGGGGATTTATGTTCAGAAAGAAGCTCAGAGAAAAAATGTTGAGCAGAGCTGAGCCTGGTTAAAAAAAAAGAAAAAAACTTTTTGGTGGTGGAATGTAGTCTGGACTCACAGCGTGGAGGGGCTCTTTCCCAGAGGACAAGAAGACACAGGGAGTTTGGAATGTCTGGTGGGCAGGAAGAGAACAAGTCGGGCCCTCCCTGGCAGTTCACAGGCTACTTCTATAGTTATGGCAGGTATTCACTTTAGCCTGGCAAGAGTCTGTCTAGAGGGAAATCAGAGCAAAAGAACGACCGTATTTTAGAGAGTATAAGATGCACTCCCCACCCCTAAAAGAGCGTGGAAATGTTGGTGTGTCTTATACACCAAATACAGACATTTTTGGCCTCTTGAAGCCCAGCCCCCACATCCCATTTTTGTGAAAAATGGGCAAAAACCAGGCCATTTTTCGCAAAAACAGAGGCATTTCTGCATTCCCCCAGCACCCAGAAGCACTCTGGACTGTGGGGAAGGCAAAAACACCTCCATTTTTGTTAAAAACAGCCCATTTTCAGCCTGTTTTTCACAAAAAACGGGGGTGTTTTTGCCTTCCCCCCAGCCCTGCTGAAGCCTGCTGTTCCTGGGGCCAGGGAGGACAACAACTTTTTTTCTTACTTACCTCTTCAAAATACGGTACTCAGTAGTAACTCCATGTGTTTTTGATTCTTTGGGCCCCCACTTTTATGCCAATGAAACCTTAACCTTAACTTTGACCCCGAGGATTGGGAAGGGGAAGAAAAGCATTTGGGGCCTTCCAGGAAAAGTCCTCCCTGTCCAACGTGGGTTAAGAAATAGCAAAGTCTCTGAAATTTATAATTGTCTGCAGGACTTTCAAGTATTCCTAAAACATGGGCAACAGGATGAAAGATGGGGGGGGGATATTGGGGGGAGGAGCAAGGTAGAACTTTCTGGTTGTAAAACCATGAAGAAAGATTCCTTAAGAAAAAAGGGTTCATGTGGAATTTGGTCCCCACTACCCAAAAGGCCCGTGGAGAACTGGAGAAAAAGAATGAGTAGAGGAAAAAATAGCATGATGGGTCCCTTCGTTTCTGTTCAGTGCTGACTGCTCTGTTTCCGGGTGATTTTGTATCTTCTCTGATTCTCTGCATTTTAGCTCAGAGCCTTTCCTGATTCCTGAGTGCTGCAGATCATGGCTCAACATAGCCTCTTGTCAAGGTTAAAGGGGGCTCCCAAGCCTTACCTGGCTGTGCTGTGAAAATAAAAACCCTTTTTAAAACAAATCTCTACAGTGTCGGCTTTGCAATCGACAAAGACTGGTGGAAAAGGTCAAAGCAAACTTATTCCTCTGTCTGTCTGTCTGTCTGTCTGTCTGTCTGTCTGTCTGTCTGTCTGTCTGTCTGTCTGTCTGTCTATCTATCTATCTATCTATCTATCTATCTATCTATCTATCTATCAATCTATCTATCAACTATTTATAATCTTATAATGTATCTACCTATATCCCTCTCTATCATTTAGCTCTGTCTAATTTGTCTGTCTGTCTGTCTATCTATCATTACACCTCTATATATGTCTATATCTACATCTACATCTACATCTATATCTATATGTCTGTGTTCCAAATATCATACAGAATTAAATCAGAGTTCATCAAAGTTCCAATGTAATAAGAGAGACATGTTGGTACATCTGTGGAAAACCCGAATCTGAAAGCTTCTTGGGATTCCACCCAGTTGAAAGTTCATGGTCTTGTCCCCACACCCACAAGTCCATCACATGGCCAATCTTCCACTGCCACGCTGGAATCTCCACCCATCTAGTTCCAGTCAGGTGCAGAGGTGCTGAGACAAAAGATGACCTTGGACTTCTAGAAAGGAATGTTTTATTTTGACAACAGCACATTCTACTCCTTACTATTCCCCCTCCCAATTACCCCACTAATGAAACAGCATAGTAAAATAATAGAGAGAGTGGCAGGCCAAAGATCCTAAAAGGACTATAACTGCAGGCCTGACACTATATCTATACCTGTCTGCCTGTCTATCTCTCATATATTCTATATATGTTCTTCATATATTTTAGCCTCCAGTCCCCTAATCATCTTTGTTGCTCCTTTCTGCACTCTTTGTAAAATCCCAGAATAAGTCCTTCTGCCAGTGGCCCCTCTGGGCTCTTGCTTTGACACTGGCCAGGAACCAGTTTTGTGGTCTTTGAAGCCCCTTGTTGAGGTCAACTGAAAAGAGAAGGGATGGGATTTGGGGGTCTGGGGGACATGGCAACCATGGCTGAAATGGGCATATTGTGGACCAGGCTACCACGGAAAGCAAATCAGGCTCCATCTGCCAACTTTGGTCTTCGCATGGTCTCTTAGTGGGACAGAACACACTATCTTAACACAACATCATTACTTCATGCTTGTGGGCTTAAGGATTGCACGTTCCCTCTGGATTCATTGTCCCCAGTTACTTTTGTCTCCCTCATGCACAACCACAGTCTTCTCCCTCCCTCAGCCTGGCTCTCTCCATAAAGAATCCCACTCTTGGGCCAAAGCAGTTGGGTGATGCCTTAAAGACACTGGAGACCAAATGCCTTCCATTCATTTGTCCTCTGGGCAGGAGATGCTGCAGAAGACCCAAGTAAAGTCAGGACTTCTTCCTTCCCTCAAAAAAAGTGGACCGAGAGCAATGCAGAGGTGAGCTTCATCACCACATCTGGGGCAAGACACCAGCAGCCCACCCACCCCCAGGTCAGTAGCTTCTCAGTATGCCTCCCTCCAAATAGTCATGTTAGACTTGTCCCCTCACCTTCCTTCAGGTAATATTCTGTCTCCCAAGCTGTAAAGGGACACCCTTACTATGCGTCTGCCTGAGCAAAGAAGGCAGGCCATTAATTATTCCTTTGTTTACTTTTTTTTAGTCCAGCACTCTGTTTATTTATTTTTATTTATTTCGTTTGTTGCTCATGTACAAGGTAACAGGAATCAGAATAAACATGAATAAGAACACGGGAAACGGGTAGAAATAGATAGGGACAGTAGGACAGGAATGGAAGGCATGCTGATGCGCTGATGCGCGCCCCCATTGACCTCTTAGGAATGGGGTGAGGTCGACGGGTTTCTTCCAGGTAAAAGAGAAGCATTTCTTCAACCAGCCGCCTCAAGGGCACACGCGTCTGATGTGAGTTCGGGCAACCCTCTTTCAAAAACACGCAAGTTAGATGCCTTCCACCCTGATTTGTGGCTAAGCATGGGCTGTGTGAAGAAATATTTTCTTTGGTGTCTTCTAAATCTCTTTCCAAGGCTGGGATTTGAGCTCATTTACCATTTTACTTCTCCTCTCGTGTCCTTTTTCCATTTCTGAGATGCCATGTTTTGAATGTGGAGGCCATAATGTCATTCTGAGCATGGATTTATCATAGTTTTCTAGAAAGACATTAGCTTTATTCTTCCTCCTACCATATTATTTTCTTTATTTGTGTCAGAAGATAACTTCTAACTCACCTTCCAGGGCAGTTTGTTGTTGGGAAGGGATGGAGATTTTGAGGAAGCTGTCCTCAAGTCTCGATCTAAAATGTTCTAATATGGAACTTGTTTCCCAGATCAACCTCTCTACCAAGTTCTCTGGTATATTGTTCTGCCTTAGCCTTCTGCTGAGATCTTCCTTGACTTCCTTTGGAATGTCCAAGGTTGCTCCATCTAGCCATGCATTCTGAAATTGTCCAAGGTCACTTGAATCTTACCCTGTTAAGATTCAAGTCAGTCCCCAACTACAGATGGAAACCATGGCTTACATTGATCATTTTTCTCCATATCAGAAAGAGGTTCTCCTTAGTTGTTCTCCAGAAGTTGTGAAAGCCCCAACACTGGAAGTCTTTAAGAAGATGTTGGATAGCCATTTGTCTGAAATGGTATAAGGTTTCCTGCCTAGGCAGGGGGTTGGACTAGAAGACCTCCAAGGTCCCTTCTAATTCTGCTATTGCATTATTGTATTGTATGGTTGGCTGGATGAAGATGGTGCTTTCAGGAAGAGCAGGACGAGAAAAACTCCACTGAAGACATTGAATGAACATGCTGAGAAGAAGTCCCCGAGATGAACAAAAAAAGAGAGAAATTAATCAATGGAGGTACAACATGACACCGTGAAATGTAAGCAATCCAGTAAACTAGAGTAATATGGACATGAAGCATTAAGTGTTCTAGAGTAGAGAACCTCTTCAAGTGACACTGCAAGACAATTGAAGCAGATTCTTGAGTCCTCCTGCTTAGAAAGCCATGTTTGTAGTCTCTTCAGTTGCATAGTTATGACTGGTCATCATTATGTGAGATCTGAAAGGTACTTCATTTACTCCTCATCAACCAAGACTTGAGTGTGGAATTATCACATGTTCTCTACACCCAAGAAGAGTCTTTGAGATTTAAAGGGTTGGGAGAATGACTAGCCTCCAAAGGTTGTGGGTGCTCCAATACTGAAGGTTCTTAAGAAGAGATTGGACAGCCTTTTGCCCACAATGGTCTAGGGCAGTGGTGGGCAACCTTTTTTTTTCAACTGAGCCAAATCTCGCCAAAACCACGATTGAAATTTATTTTGAGAGCCACATTTTTAAAACCAAAAATACATAGGATGGTACACTGTTTTTAGTTTCAATAAGTTTTTATTGAGAATATTCCGCATGCAAGTATCCACATAGGTCGGGAGGATACAAATAACACAACTAATAAAACAAAAACTTTAGAACGATATTATTTATCGATAACGTTAAATTCCGTAAAATTTGCCTTACAATGTAGAGAAAATTACATCCTGACAATGACTGACAAAGTCACAACCACTAATGTGAACATTGGCCTTGCATTTCCTTGGATAGTTTGAGTAAGTCAGGTTTGTATGTTGTTGTTTTTAATTTCATCTCTCTCTCCCACTTTCTTTTTTTCTTTTTCTTTCTCTCTCTCTCTCTGGCTCTTTGTCTCTCTCTCCCTCCCTCCCTCTCTGTCTCCCTCTGTCATTTTCTCTGGGTGTCTATCTGTCTGTCTGTCTCTCTGTATCTCTGTCTCTCTCTCCTCCTTCCCCCATCTCTGTCACTCTGTGTGTGTGTGTGTGTGTGTGTGTGTGCCTGTTTGTCTCTCACTCACTCTGTGTGTGTGTGTGTCTGTCTTTCCCTCTGTCTCTCTCCCCTCCCTTCCTCTCTCTCTGTCACTCTGTGTATGTGTATGTGTCTGTCTCTCACTCATTCACTTAATCACTCACTCTGTGTGTGTCTCTCTCTCTGTCTATCTTTCTCTCCCTCCCTCCCCCTCTCTGTCTCTCTCTCTCTCTCTCTGTGTGTGTGTGTCTGTCAGTCTCTCTCTGATTCCCTCCCTCACTCCCTCTCTCTGTTCCTCTCTCTGTCTGTCTGTCTCATTCACACACACACACACACACACACACACACACACACACACACACACACACTGTGGTCACCTTGTTGAGTGTTCCAATCACATTTGAAACACTCAACAACTGGCCTGCATTTATGGTATTTTGCAGCATAGATGCTGCAAAATACCATAAATGCAGGCCAGTTGTTGAGTGTTTCAAATGTGATTGGAACACTCAACAAGGTGACCACAGTGTGTGTGTATGTGTGTGTGAGAGTGAGACAGACAGACAGAGAGAGGAACAGAGAGAGGGAGTGAGAGAGGGAATCAGAGACAGACTGACAGAGCTGTACGTGCGCGCCTGTTTTCCACGGCGTGGAGCAGCGGCGAGATTCTGGGGGCCATCAGTGGGGGGGCAGGGTCTCCCCTCGCGTTCCTCATCTTCCCGGATGGCCCCTGGAATCATCGCTCGCCACGCAGAATCTCACCGCTGCTCCACGCCGTGGAAAACAGGCGCGTGCGCACAGCTCGGAAAATTACAGCCTGGGAGACTTGTCACTCGGCTTTTGCAGAAGCTTCCCTCCGAAGCCCGAGAGGAGGGAGGGGAGCGGGCGCCCGGCACACTGAAGAGCCGCATTAAAATGTGTAAAGAGCCGCATTTGGCTCGCGAGCCGCGGCTTGCCGACCACTGGTCTAGGGTCTCCTGCTTGAGGAGGGGGTTGGACCCAAGGCCCCTTCCAATTCTGTTATTCTGTTTTATGGCCCTTGTAGAGTTGACAATGGATAATCTTGTAGCAAAGGTGGGTATGGTTTGATCTTTCCTGAAGGATTGTGAGATGCTTTCCTAAACACTGACATTAATGTTGTTGTGTTTCCTTCCTTCCTATTTGATGACAGGACTTTTTGTTGTGGCTTTTTTTAATTATTCAGAAGGATAAGTCAGTCCAAAATGGAAAAGTTCCAAAGTTGGAACTTAAAACAAGTGTCCATTCTGAGCAGAACAACAATAGATTCCTTGAAAGATTTCAATTGATAGGAGAAAAAAATAATATCTTAGTATCTCTGTCAGCTTCGATTAAGTGCACTATTTCTATTTTGTAGACTGTTTAATCCACTACGAAACCTGAGGAGACAAGTCAAAATGTTTGCTTTATAAAATTGGAGTTTTTTTTTTAAAAAAAAACCTCATTCAGTTATCTTTTTACTCTCCTTCAGGATCTTCACTACCCAGGATTCCTGACATCCCATGGATTTCAGCAACCATACTCTAGTTACTGAGTTTGTTTTGCTGGGTTTCTCCAACATCACAGATGGCCAGGTCTATCTCATCCTGCTGTTCCTCACCATCTATTTGATCACCATTCTGGGTAACTTCATGATCATCACTCTCATCCTGGTGGACTCTCATCTTCACAGTCCCATGTATTTTTTCCTCAGCCACTTATCCTGCTTGGATGTCTGCTACTCAACAGTCACCGTCCCCAAGATCCTAGCAAACCTCCTCCTCCAAAGGCACACCATATCCTACAATCTTTGCTTTGCTCAGATGTTCTTCCTGATGGCCTTCTCTGGCTCAGAATGCTGGTTGCTGGCCATCATGGCTTATGACCGCTACGCTGCCATCTGTCAGCCTTTGCGCTACTCACACCTCATGAGTCCACGTGTTTGCATGCAAGCAGCTATGATCATCTGGATGTGGGGCTTCCTGGATTCAGCAGTTCATACAACCTTGGCTTCCAGGTTACATTTCTGTGGACATAATCAGATTCACCACATCTTCTGTGACCTCCCACCACTGCTGAAGATTGCCTGTGGTGACATACACATGAGCCAGATGACCCTACACATAGCCACCATATTTGCAGGAATGACCCCTTTCTTTTTGGTGGTCATCTCCTACTTCTACATCCTTGCATCCATCCTGCGTATCAGTTCCAACTCAGGTAGACAAAAAGCATTTTCCACCTGCTCTTCTCACTTGCTGGTGGTCATCCTTTATTTTGGGAATGGGTTGATAAACTACAACCAGCCCAGTGCTGGCTACTCCCTGGAGACCGACACCCTGATTTCTACCATGTATTGCATTGTCACCCCTATGCTGAATCCCCTGATCTACAGCCTACGCAACAAGGAGGTGAAGGGGGCCCTGAGGAAGATCCTGGAAAGGAGAATATAGGATTCTTCTCAGCTGTTGTAAAGACAACTTTGAAGACCTTCCTGTCACATCAAGAGGTCAGCTCTTGTTTTTCCTGAGTTTGGTCAGGGCAGAAAAGACACATAAAAGACTTGGTCAGGGCTGTTGCTCTGCCACATTAGCTCTGCTTCATCATATGCCAGTCTGCCCTATCCAATTTTGGGGGTGGTTGGGCGCTACAGGGTGGCAAAGGGGTGGCTTGGATAAGGGGCATCAAAACTACTCTTTGTACTGTCTCATGAGAGCTGCCGGCCACTCCAAGGTCCTACAACCCCCTCTAGCCCCACAGCCAGAGACTGCTACCACAATAATTCATTTGAATGTCACCAGACAATAAAAGATAATCAAGGGGGAAGGAGGAAAAGGAGAAAAGTTAACCCAATGCTTTTGGCATGGAAGTTCAGATCCGGCTTTGTTATACTGCAACCACTTGGCTTTACTAAAGTTACTTTCTTTCATAATGGATTCAAGAATCTTTCTTTCCTGATTGACCAAGTTGGACTGGCTGACAGACACTAAATGTTTGGTTGATTCTCATAATCTGTACTTTCACCTTCCTCAAGGTTTTCACCAAGGAGAAATGAAGTGTCCTCTGCAACATGCTTATCCAGTTAAAAGTTAGCAGAAATATGGAACATAAGTGCCTTCTGAAACAACACAGGAGAATTGGGATGTTTCTTAGACATGCAACTTTGAAATACTTTCTGACACTCAAAGAGAGCAGTTCTTGCTCTGTCTGGGGAAGCTCTGGAGAAAAGTGGCACATGGTTTCTGGGTGGACATTCAATTTAATTTCAATTTATTAGCGCTTATAGACCGCCCCCTCTCCCGAAAGGGACATGAGGCAGGATGACAGCCTTTCTTAAAGGCTTTCTCCAGAAAGAGGTGGCTTTTTTACAAAATGTTGCTGGGAGCATTGAGAAAGATATTATAGAAAGGGATGGATGGATGGATTAAATGTCATTTTATTAGGTGAGCCTGGAGTGCTGGGTGGTTTAAGAGAATATTATCATGGAAGGAAGCTGGGCAATGTTGTATAACCTCTTTTTTTCTGGTGCATGATAGCTAGAACTTTGAAGGAAATATTTATTTGCCATATGTATTTCTGTTCATATTGCTAGGTTATTTAGCAAATTTATCTGGAATACTTTGAGGGGATTTTCCTAATTCCTTTCCCCTTCCAATGTTTTGTTTATAAGTTTGCCATTTAAATTGCAAAATTCATAATTTTCTGTTTATGGGATTTATTCTTTTCTGAATATAATCCCTGCAACCTATTCGCTCACACAGGGAGGGACTCCTCTTGGTGCCGTCCGCTAGGCAGTGTCAGCGGGCGACACCTAGGAGTAGGTCCTTCTTTGTGATGGGCCCAACCCTCTGGAATGACCTCCCCCCTGACATTCGAACCACCACCGACCTCCGTTCCTTCCGTCAAAAGTTAAAGACTCACCTATTTCAATCAGCTGGCCTGGCACTTTCTTAGTTTTACCTCCCAGGGATTTATTTTAACTGGGTTTGGGTTTTTAATTGGGGATGTTTTTAGGGTTTTAGAATATATTTATTTCTTGTACAGCCTATCTCCTCCATCCAAATGTATTTAATTGTTTTATGATTGTATTTTTATCTGCATTGACTGTACACCGCCCCGAGTCCCTTTTTGGGAGAGGGGGCGGTCTAGAAATCCAAGAAATAATAATAATAATAATAATAATAATAATAATAATAATAATAATAATAATAATAATAATAATAATAATAATAATAATAATAATAATAATAATAATAAAATAATAAAAATAAATTAAGAATTGCAAGCTTGGCCTGTTTTCTTTCCAAACATTGGTTATCTAGTTTAGCCATTGCACCCACTTGGCCAAACACCTGAATTATCTTCCTGTGACTGTGTGGGAGCTACAATGGCTGGGACTTCAGGAACAGGTTGTAAATCCCAACCCCATAATAGTTTCAAAGGCTCACTAAAATAATCATTGTAATTCTAGATAAAAGTACTTTCAAACAAATATAGTTAAATGAGAATGTTGGTATATTGACGGTATAAATATTTTTGATTTAAAATGTACAATTCAATTTGAATGAAATATAAAGAATGATTGTAGTAATGCACGGAATTTAATTGTAACCAATCGACATGCTTGCTGGAAGATGTATTGAAGAGTCTTTTTTGTGTGTGTTTTCTGTCTAATTAAAACAATAAAAATTTTTAAAAAAATCATTGTAACTTGAAGACCACCTCCCAGAAGAGGGAGGGAGACAGTTAGCACCAATAGCCCTTAGGCTTATATACCTCTTCACAGAGCTTTCACAGTCCTCTCTAAGCAGTTTACAGAGTCAGCCTCTTGTGCCCCCAACCATCTGGGTCCTCATTTGACCCAACTCGGAAGGACAGAAGGCTGAGTTAACCTTGAGCCAACCTTGAGCCAATCAGGATTAAATTCCTGGCTGTGGGCAAAGTCAACCTGTAATGCTGCATTCTTACCACTATGCCACCACGGCTTTTGGATTTATTTCTAGATCACCAGCTAAAAGCAAATGAGAAAACTGATTTCAGGTTCAGATCTGGAAATGATTCTTCTACATTTCCTCCCTGTTTCTTGCCATCCCCTGAATCTTGCACAAGAAAACTCTCCTGGGCCTGCTAAGAAGTCCCAGAGAAGTCAACTTTGCCCCCAAGGATCTCTACTGTCTGCCCCCCCCCCCCCAGCTCTACTCCCTGCAGGATCCCAGGCAGAAATGCTGCCAGGCCCTCATACCAAGGCAGAATTTCCCCCAGGAGCACCACTTGCCATGGATAATGTAAACAACTAGGAGACTTGTTCTGTTCTAAGGATGAACTTCAAACACCCCCTTTCCTACTCTTGTAGAGTGTTGACTCTCCATTCATTGCAATGGAGTCCAACTCTGGGAGAACTTGGGGAGAAGATGATTCTGCTTCAACTGCAGCCAGTCTTCTGCAGGTGGGATAACCAGCAAAGGTGAGTTGCTTTGTGGTCCATCAAGGATTCTCCTTCCATTTGGGATGGGGTGGCTTTGTAAGGAGATTTGAGGCTTTATAAGGAGGGATCAGGAATGGAAGATTCAACCCTGGAATCTCCTTTTAGGGAGGTGGCCAGGTTCTTCTGCTTGAGACTCACAATAGACCACAATTTGTAATCAACACCAGTCCAGCATCTGCCCTCTTTCTTAGCTTTATCTGCTGCTCCAAACATGGACTTTGATTTGACAAAACAGCTTCTTGGTTGAAAGTTAGGAGCCAGAAACGTACAGGTAGACATTCCAACTTCTTTTATTATGGGCAGACAAGGAAACTACTGAGGAGGTTCCAGATTCAAGATAGTCAACCCCCATAATCTGCGTGCCATCTAAGTCAACTAATGATTGCATATTGACATTACTCATTGTAGCAAGGTGGAACCTCGATGTTCAGAGGTAATGTACATATATCAAGACCACCTGAAGAGGAAGGGGTTGCTTTTGAGTTTGGAAGCAGTACCTTCAAAGAGGTGCCTTCACCCCAAGATGTCCCTCTACTTGGAAAGCATGGTCTCCTGAACGACTTCTACAAAACAAAGCACCACCACATTGCCTTTCTGATTTTGAAGTCTCCTGGTCCATTTCCCACATAGTAATCATTTTCTGGACTCCAGGAAGAAAAGAGGAAAGTGTTATATTGCTAAGTCTGTTCCTAGGAAGATCACTTTCTTTGATAATTTCTGCAAATATCATATCTTGACAGAACTCAAATAGACCTTCATTTAGAGGAGATAGATAAGTGTTCTACCAAGACCTTGAGGTCTGGCAAGAACAAGAGAGGGCAGCCTTGTTCTGCATTGAAGCTAAGAGTAATGCAAGCATTTTGGAGGAGGAGATTCAGAGAATATTCAAATGTGTAATTTGGGTGGGGTTGAACCCTGAATTAGTGAGAGAATTGAAGGTCCTTACTGAAGGGCAAAGATAGAATAATAGAATAAGTTGAAAGGGACCTTGGAGGTTTTCTAGTCCAACCCTCTGCTCAAGCAGGAGACCTCATACCATTCCAGAAAATGGCTGTCCAGTCACTTCTTAAAAACCTGCAGTGTTGGAGCACCTACAATTCTGGTGGCAAGCTGTTCCACTGGTTGACGGGTCCTCACGGTTAGGAAATTTCTCTTTAACCCCAGGTTGCTTCTATCGTTGATCAGTTTCCATCCATTGTTTCTTGTCTTGCCCTTTTGGTACTTTGGAAAATAAATTGAGCTCCCCTTTTTTGTGGCAGCTCCTCTAATATCCTGTTACCCCAGAGTCCTTCTTTTCACTAGATTAGATGTACCCAGTTCCTGCAACTGTTCTTCATATGTTTTAGCCTCTAGTCCTCTAATCCTCTTTGTTGCTCCTTTCTGCCCTCTTTCCAGAGTCTCCACATCTTTTCTATAATGTAGTGACCAAAATTGGATGCAGTATTCCAAGTGTGGCCTTACCAAGGGATTATAAAACAGTGCTAACACTTTATGTGATTTTGATTCCATCCATCTCTTAATGCAACGTAGAACTGTGTTGGCTTTTTTGGCAGCTGCAGCACACAGCTGGCTCATGTTTAAGTGACTGTCCACTAATATCCCTCTCACTACTATTGGGCCAGGTACCACCCATACCACATGTGTGCATTTGGGTTTTTTTGTCTAAATATAAAAACCTTACTTTTCTCACCACTGAATTTCATTTTGTTAGATGAGGATCTTCATGGATTTATACAACCAAACACAGAGGGCAGAATTTATCTTCCTGCCATTCTCCAGCCTTCGGAGCCACCAGGTCCACCTTTTCTTGGTATTCCTGGCTGCCTATTTGGTCACCCTGCTGGGCAACTTCATGATCATCATCTTAATTCTCCTGGATTCCCGTCTCCACACTCCCATGTACTTCTTCCTCAGCCAGCTCTCCTGCTTGGATATCTGCCTTTCTTCTGTGGTGGTACCAAAGATCCTGGTGAACCTCCTATGCCAGCAGCACACAATCTCCTACAACCAGTGCCTGGCACAAGCCTTCTTCCTGATTGGCTTTGCGGGATGTGAGCCGGCACTGCTGGCCGTCATGGCCTATGATCGCTATGCCGCCATCTGCCAACCTTTGCACTATGCCCACCTGATGAGGGGCAAGGTCTGCATCCAGATGTCCGTGGCCATCTGGCTCTGGGGCTTCCTGGACTCAGCCATCCACGTTGCTCTGGCCTCCAGGTTGGAGTTTTGCAGAAACAACAATGTTCCTCACATCTTTTGTGATGTTCCCCCATTACTGAAAATCGCCTGCAGTGATACCTGGGTCAATGAATTGACCAATCACATCACCAGCATCTTTGTAGGCCTCGGTCCCTTCCTCTTCATCATCCTGTCCTACTTTTTAATTTTGGTCTCTATTTTGAAGATTCGTTCTAACACCGGCAGGCACAAAGCCTTCTCCACTTGTGCATCACACATTGCTGTGGTAACCCTCTGCATTGGAAATGGATACTTGAACTACAACCAGCCCAGTGCTGGCTACTCCATAGAAACTGACACTCTAATCTCCACATCATTTTGCATCGTCACCCCCATGCTGAACCCCTTAATCTACAGCCTTCGCAACAAGGAGGTGAAGGCGGCCCTGAGGAAGCTTCTCAGCTGCTGGAAGACAGCGTGGTATTGATTTTTAAGGGGGAAGAGCAGAGGTGGTTTGCTCCCAGTTTGACCCGGTTCAGCCAAACCGGTAGTGGTGGTGGTGGGAAGCTCTGCCCATCCGCCCAGATGCTTCTGCGCATGAGTGCACGAGCACGAGCGAACCAGTAGTAAACTGGTTAGCAACCCACCACTGGGGCAGAGAGGATGCTAAACTTCATGTCTCTGACTTTAGGAAGGATAAAAGAGAACTTGGACAGAAGGACTTTCTCGAGGCACTGTTGTTTCCATGAGAAAAAACTATGGCAGTTGTTGTAAAACATGAGATATTGGACTTTGCATCCTAATGAAAACTCCTTTGACTCCAGCATTCTGTCTTCTACATCCGAGGCCCCTGAACTTTTGGGCACCAGAGACTGGTTCCCTTCTAGTCCCTTCTCTCTAATATTGTCATCTAATGGAAGCCTTTTTCATGCCCTATTTTCAATCCCCATTCCTTCTCAACTCTTCTTGCTGACTTTCCGCAGGTTTTTACGCTCTTAGCCTTCCCTAAACCTTTGAAGACCTTTCCCCCCAAGTGCTGAGATAAAGTTGGATAATTGAACATCAGTTGGTTGACTTGCCAGCAGGATTTTGTTGTTTTCAATGTTTTAATGTGTTCTGCTTTCTAGTTTTAATACGGTTTTAGCCATTACTTTAGGTTTAATCGAGAGCTTTCCAGAGTTGGTTAGAAGACGGGTGATTATGTGCATGTTTCAAATAAATAAATAAAAAATAAAGAGCATAAGTTGAAATCCCTGTGTGACTATTTCCTGCATTTCCTTCACAATCTTCACTCACTCTGAAGTCCTTCCAGGCACCTTCACAAGTTCTCCACTCTCAGGCAGGGAGAAGAATATTTTCCCCAGGTGATGGATTTCACAAAAGTAGTCTCAAACTTGGATACTGCATAAGAGTCTTATTATCACAAAGTCCAGCTGGGCATCGTTAAATGTCATCATAAAAGAGTGTCATAGCTGTAGGAGAGAGACAGGCCAAGCTAGGGGAAGGAATGAAACCTGGAATTGATCTGGAGTCCTATGTGGGCACAAAAACCTATAGTCCCTTGAATGCTGTTGAACACCGTCTGGTCTCACCGAGATGCAAACCATCGGACTGAGAAGAAACTTGTGTGCTGTTGTTTTTAACCATCCAGCCACGTCTGACTCTTGATGACTTTATAGACAAGTAGACTCAAGCAACGAAACATCTAACTGAACTCTTCCCCTGTGAGTCTGGTTGTTTGCAACTGACATAGCTGTGGTCCAAAACAACAACAGAGAACACACAGCATAAAACAAATTTAAGTGATAAAATAGCAGGAAAACTGAGATATGAACCACAGTGCTGAAATAGATATTAATGCCACGTGTGTGGTCTACTCTTCAGTTAAAAAGGGTGCAACAAGTGACAATCCACAAGGAAGATCAAGGCTCCCCAAATTGTCTTCCTGCTTCTTTCCATGCAAATCACAAGATTCGGACACTAGAATTGCCAGTAGACAATATTAGATTTGGGCAGCACCAAAGACTAAGCCATACTATTGGAAAAATGAAGCTTCCCCTGTGGATGAAAATATAATTAGAAAAATATTAGATTGTGCGGAGATGGATAGATGAACATTAAAAATAAAAGACAAGGAAGACATAGATTTTTTTTTACAACATGGCACTTATTTTATCAGTGGCTAGATAAACGAGGTTGAAATTAGAACATAAAATATTACTGTTATGTGAAAGTAAATGATGAAAGATTATTATTACATACAAGCAAGTATAATAATTATGATTATTATTGCTATTATTACTAGCACAGTTATTATTATTTTATAAAAGTGAATTGACACAGACAATAGACTGTTGAGTAAGCACTTGTATAATAATGGAAAAAATGTATAAATAATTTTTTAAAAAGACTCCTTTGCATCTATTCTATGAGGACAACAGGGAGTTTATCAAGGCCAGAAAAAGCTGTGGAGGTAGAAGAACTTACAGGGAATCAGGTCTTCCCAATTCACCTTTCTGTTTCCATTTCCACTAATGATCCTAGAAACAAGGTACTCAATTGCCATAGAAGATACAAGAAGATTCAGTGCTAGGTAGATCCTGCACCAAAGACTAATTCAACTAGGGCAGATGGCCAGATGTCCCTCCAGCTGTTCTTCACAGGAACAGAAGCAGGCTTGCTGCTGGCTCTCATGGCCTCTGGCCACCTCTGGCCACTTGGTTGCATTTGCAAGACTTGCACTCCTCCAATCTTTTGAGTTGAAAGTTATCTTGGGATAACTCAATGGTGAAATTCACATTTTTTTTACTACCGGCTTGGTGGGTGTAATGTGGCAGGTGTGGCAGGGGGAGGATGCTGCAAAATCCCAATTCCCTCCCCACTCTGGGGCCAGCCAGAGGTAGTATTTGCCGGTTCTCTGAACTACTCAAAATTTCCGCTACTGGTTCTCCAGAACCTGTCAGAACCTGCTGGATTTCAACCCTGGGATAACTGATGGGGACCACCTGGCTCTTGGGCTTCCTTGGTTATGCTCCTCATGCTGTTTTGAATTCTGGCTTGGTCTTCTTATCAGATTCCTTAGGTAATCTCTGCCAAAGCAATGTATCTGGGGAGAAGGGCAGTAAAAGCTTGTGGATGGAATTAAGCTCATCATCCGCTTAAAGTCATTACATTGCCCCCAAAGGTCAAAGTACCCACCCATCCCTTGAATTTCATTGACCCTTTACTGGTACCAATTTGGCGATGACCTTCAGTTGTCTAGATTCTTATGTATAGGCTTGAACATTAAATGTTGTTTTTAAACATTATTATTTATTCATACACTTTCTCTTTACATACGTAAGTGCTTTGTGAACAGCATGTTGTCTGGGTTAATTTGCTTATATAATATTATTTTTCCAGATCCCAGTTTCTACCTCTGTTGTCTAACCATTTGTAAAACAAGTCCCATGTTCTAAAATAGGCAGTCCTTTTTTCCCCTTTTATCTTCAGTGTCAGTTTGTCCATCTCTGCAGTCTGATATTTTTTGGATTATTGCTTCTTCTGTAGGTGTTTCCTCATTTTTCTACTGCTGTGCAAAGGAACATTAAATGTTTGAAATGCAATGTAACACAGGATCTTGATCCGTTGCACCTGGCATTAACCTAGATGACTAAATTGGCACCAGTTAATGGTCAGTGAAATTCAAGGCAGTTGGACTGGGAACCTTTGTGGCAACATAATGACTCTAAGCTGACCAGACGCTTAACCCCACCCCTAGTTCTGCCCCCTCTTCTCCTACGACAGATTGTTTTATCTTTTGATAAAGACCATGCGAGGGCTGGAACTTACAAGCAATAAATCCATTCATTCAGCACCGTGGTAACTTCAGGTGGTTACTGAATAAATGTCATACGAGGGCAGAAGTGCCATTCAGCAGGTTCTGACCAGTTCTGGAGAACCGGTAGTGGAAATTTTGAGTATTTTGAGAACTGGCAAATATCACCTCTGGCTGGCCCCGCCCCATCTATTCTCTGCCTCCCGAGTGCCAGCTGATCCGGAGGAAATGGGGATTTTGCAGTATCCTTCCCTTGCCACACCCACCAAGCCATGCCCACAGAACCGGTAGTAAATTTGTTTGAATCCCACCATTCTGAGGACTACAATCTCCTAGAAGAGGGTGGGAGATTTTAAAAAGCCTTGCTTTTTGTTTTTTAAATGTTTTTGGAATCAGTTCTAGATCACCAGCTAAAAGCAAATGAGGCAACTTATTTCAGGTTTCCGGAAATGATTCGTCTACTTTTTCTTCCCTGTTTCTCGCCATCCCCTGAATCTTGCGCAAGAAAACTCTCTTGGACCTGCTAAGAAGTCCCAGAGAAGTCAACTTTGTCCCCAAGGATCTCTGCTGTCTGCCCACCCACCCCAGCTCTACTCCCTGCAGGAGCCCAGGCAGGAAAGCTGCCAGGCTGTTCTGTTCTAAGGATGAAGGTCCAAACCCCTCCCTTCCTGCTCTCTTGGCAGACCGTTGGCTGTGAGTTCATTGCATCCAAGCCCAACCCTGGGAGAACTTGGGGAGAAGATGACTCTGCTTCATCCACAGCCGGTCTTTGCAGGTGGCATAAACAGCAAAGGTGAGCTGCTTTGTGGTCCATCAAGGATTCTCCTTCTGTTCATGATGGGGTGGCTTTGGGGAGATATCAGGAATGGAATATTCAACCCTGGAATCTCCTTTTAGGGAATCTCAGAGGTGGCCAAGTCCTTCTGCAATTTTTTTTGCATAATTTTTATTTATTTATTTTTATTACTACTTCAAAGCCTCTTTACAAACAGATTGTTGACCAGGTTTTTCCCCCTCTTTACATTTTCTCTTATACATAATTAATTTTACATCATATCATTTCTAATTTCGGCCCCATATTTTAATTTCTTAACAAATAAACATAATCGTTTTTCTCTCTTCCATCAATAATATACCAACTTTGTCATTTCATTTTCCAGTTGTTATTTCTAGTTTTATATGTAGCATACACCATCAAATTTCATTTTAATATGACAAGCTTTTCACTTAATTGGTTATCCACACTTAACCAGGTCCTTCTGCTTGAGACTCACAATAAACTATAATTTGTAATCAACACCAGTCCAGCATCTGCCCTCTTTCTTAGCTTTATCTGCTGCTGCAAACATGGACTTCAATTTGACAAAACAGCTCCTTGGTTGAAAGTTAGGAGCCAGAAACGTACAGGTAGACATTCCAGCTTCTTTTGTTATGGGCAGACAAGGAAGCTACTGAGGAGGTTACAGATTCAAGATAGTCAACCCACATAATCTGCATGCAATCTAAGTCAACTAATGGTTGCATATTGTTATTGCAGATAAAGGAAAATGTATTTGTTTGCTCAGAGTTGAAATGAAAGGTTCTCAATGATCTTGAGCTTCATTGTTTCTTGCAGATGTTTTATGACACAAATGATATTAGCTAGTTTGGGTTGAAGCAAGCCATGAAAGACCAGAAGATGTGGAGAGACCTGGCCCATAGAATACCCAAAAGTCAGACACGGCTGAATGAATAACATCAGCATCAGTTTGGGTAATGAAACATCTCCAAGAAAACAAACAAGCTCAGAGAGCACAAAGGACCCTTCATGTTGATATTAGTTATCGTAACAAGATGGAATCTCCATGTTCAGACAAATATTGTGTATCAACCTAATATTTCATGAGGAACATGAAAAGGAAGGCTTTGCTTTTGAGTTTGCAAGAGATAGTATCTTCAAAGACATCTCCATCTACTTGGAAAGCTCTCCTGAAGCACGTCTAGAAACCAAAGGCAGCACGCTGTCTTCCTGATCCCAAAATCTCTTGGTCTCTTTTCCATGTATCAATCATTTTCTTTTTTTTTAAAATTTTTTATTTTATTTTTTCTTTGAAAGAGACAAAACAACACATACAGAGCAAGAGCAAGGAGGGGGAAAAAAGAAAAAAAACACAATTTCATCAAGCATGTCGTTTGGTTACAAGTTTTTGTACAACGGTTTTTACAATTAGGAATAAAGTCACTGATTATCCATTAAACATAGTTAAATATTTCATTGAGCATTGTGTGTTCAAGTTACCATTAATATTCTTTCATTTGTGGCAACCCTTATTTCTTTACCTCCATAATTATCTACTAAGTAACCATAAGTCTTTATTAAAATTATATCACCAATCTCCAAAAAATAAGAATAAAGATTAAGTAAAAAAAATTTTTTTTCATTAATTCATATAAGGCATTTCTACTTTCCATTAACCATAAAATTTCCAATCATCCACAACTCCGAGTATAATTTTCCCTTATTATTTGTCAATCCATGTGGTCATTAAGTATTTCAGTCTATATTTATATCCATTATTCATTACATCATCATTACTCCATTTTATATTATAAAGTAGTCACCAGCTACAATCATACCTAACAATTTAGATCATCTCACTCTTATGTATTAAATACATTATTATTCTTATATTGTATAAGTAAGTAGTCTATTTCATAGCTAAAGCTTAACACATATAAAAAGAGAGAAAAGAAAGGAATTTTTTTTTCACAACATTAAGTATAGCTTTCTATTAATTATTACATATAAGATAAGATGGAGGGGAAAAAAGAAAATTCATTTCCAGGTTTTTTTATCCAACCATTGATAAAACAAATCCCATACTTTATAGAATTGCTCATCCTCTAGTTCTCTAATTTCAAATGTAAGTTTACTCATTTCAGCACAGTCCATTATTTTCCGAACAGTTTCTTCCTCTGTTGGTACTTTCTCATTTTTCCAGTTTTTAGCAAATACAATTCTAGCAGCTGTTAACACATTTATGATCAAATATTTCAAGTCCTTATTGTATATTTCTGGTATTATTCCCAATAGAAAAAGTTCTGGTTTCAAATCTATATGTTTATGTATCATTTTCTCCAACCACATGTGTATTTTAGTCCAGTATCCAATCATTTTCTGAAATGCAGGGAAAGGATCAGGTTCTGCTCTGCTAGTTCCCCATCTCAAATCTATTTTGTTATTTTCATTTTTTTTCAAATATATACAGCTTCCCAACTGACAGAATATATTAAAAATGCAATGTTAAAATTCACAGTTTAAATCACCCCCCCCAATGACAATCGGATCAAGAAAGCCACTTGATGGGCTCTGAGTGGGAACCCCAGGCCCAATGGCAAAACCTTGTCTTCAAGATCTTCTGAAACTGTAATAAGTTGGGAGTCAATCTGACCTCTGGGAAAATGAAATTCTGAAGGGTCAGGATTTAACACATTTTCCTCGGCTGTTAATTCTAATTTCTTCCTTTGCTCAATTTTCTCTTCTCAGCTAACACTTCTTCTCCTCTCGTGGATTCCCACAACCAAACACAGAGGACAGAATTTATCTTCCTGGCATTCTCCAGACTTCAGGAGCACAGGGTCCAACTTTTCTTGGTGTTCCTGGCTGCCTATTTGGCCACGCTGATGGGCAACCTCATGTTCATAACCCTGGTTCTCCTGGATTCCTGCCTTCACACCCCCATGTACTTCTTCCTCAGCCAGCTCTCCTGCTTGGATATCTGCCTTTCTTCTGTGGTGGTACCAAAGATCTTGGTGAACTTCCTACGCCAGCAGCACACCATCTCCTACAACCAGTGCCTGGCACAAGCCTTCTTCCTGATTGGCTTTGCGGGCTGTGAGCCAACTCTGCTGGCCGTCATGGCCTATGACCGCTACGCTGCCATCTGCCAACCTTTGTACTATGCCCACCTGATGAGGGGCAAGTTATGCGTCCAGCTATCTGTGGCCATCTGGCTCTGGGGCTTCCTGGACTCAGCCATCCACGTTGCTCTGGCCTCCAGGTTAGAGTTTTGTGGAAACAACAATGTTCCTCACATCTTTTGTGATGTTCCCCCCTTACTGAAAATCACCTGTAGTGATACCTGGGCCAACGAATTGACCAATCACATCACCAGTATCTTTGTGGGCCTCGGTCCCTTCCTCTTCATCATCCTCTCCTACTTCTACATTTTGGCCTCTATTCTCCAGATTCACTCCAACAGCGGAAGACACAAAGCCTTCTCTACTTGTGCATCACACATTGCTGTTGTTTTGGTCTCTCTCGGAAATGCCTTTGTGAACTACAACCAGCCCAGTGCTGGCTACTCTCTAAAGGTGGACACCTTGATCTCCACATCATTTTGCATCGTCACCCCCATGCTGAACCCCTTGATCTACAGCCTCCGCAACAAGGAGGTGAAGGGGGCCATGAAGAAGGTTCTCAACTCCTGGAAGATTGCATAGCATTCGTTTGAGGGAGGTATTGCTGAACGCCATGTGTTTTTGTCTTCAATAATTATAAATATTGTGCATGAACTGTAGGGTAGAAGGGCTTTCTCAAAAGGCACCTGCGATGCATTTCCATAAGTAAAAACTTTGGCAGTTGTTGTAAGAACATGAGAACTTGGACTTTGCAATTTAATGAAAATTCAGTGCCTCCAGCATGTTGTGTCCTACGCAGCCAATATAGTTTGTCAAGCAACCTGCAATTAAATGCAACACCTCTTGCCTAGCTTACATTCCCCTGCCCCAGAGTAATGACGACCTCCAAAATAGCATTCAGACGAAGAATAAGACATTTGGATAGTCAAAAGGCCAATGTGGGAAATAAAATATGGACATGGTAGAAGCCAAGAATAACAGAACCCTCAACCTTAGGTGTGAACAGAACAGAATAGCAGAGTTGGAAGGGGCCTTGGAGGTCTTCCAATCCAACCTTCTTCTCAGGCAGGAGATTCTCTCCCATTCCAGACAAATGATTGTCCGATCTCTTCTTTAAAAACATCCAATGTTGGAGCATTCATAATTCTGGAGGCAAGTTGTTCCACTGATTAATTGTTTTAACTATCAGGAAATTTCTCCTCAGCTCTAAGTTTCTTCTCTCCTTGATTAGTATCCATCTGTTGCTTCTTGCCCGTCTTCAAATGCCTTGGAGAATAGGTTGACACCCCCCCCCCATTCCTTGTAGCAGCCCCTCAAATATTAGAAGACTACTATCATGTCACCTTCTTTTCATTAAACCAGACATACCAAATTCCGGCAAGCATTCTTCATATGTTTTAACCTCTTCATATGTTTTAGAATGTGTATATATATTCTACATGGCTGGGTCATATTGAAGGGATTGCCCACTAGGAGGACTCCAAGATCCCTCTCCCAGTTACTACAGTTGAGCCAGGTTTCCCCTAATCTGTATCTGTGCATTTGGTTTTTCGTGCTTTAAGTAGAAACTTTAGTTTTCTCCAAAACGAATTTCATTTCGCAGAGCTTGGAAGACCTGGATTTCTCCCCAAACTCCAGGTCCCTTAACCTTCCATAAAGCTTTGAAGACATTTTCCCAGAAGAGCTGAGACAAAATTGGATAATTGAACATCAGATGTTTGACTGGGCACCAAGTCTTGTTGCTTTTAAAATTTTAATGTGTTTAGTTTTATAGTTTTAATGCAGTTTAATATATTTTTAAACTTCTGATTGGCAGCTGTCCAGAGTTGGTTAGAAGATGTTATGTAAATGTTTCAAATAAATAAATAATAAGACATAAATAGTGTACAAGTATGCCTGTAATATTGAAATCCCTGTGTGATGATTTCCTGTGTTCCTTTCACAATCTTTGCTCAGTCTGAGGGGTTTCCAGGTGCTGCACAAGGTCTCCATGCTGTGTAGAAGAGGAATGCATTTCACAAAACTCGTCTTATTCTTGGGTACATGAGTAAGCGGACGTGGAGTCTGGTTATCACACAGGTCCACCTAGGCATCATTAAATCTCATCATAATAGCAATAGCACTTAGATTTATATACCGCTTCACAGTGCTTTGCAGCCCTCTCCAAGTAGTTTACAGAGTCTGCATCTTGTCCTCAATAATCTGGGTCCTCATTTTACTGACCTCAGAAGGACGGAAGACTGAATCAACCTTGAGCCATTCAGGATCAAACTGCTGGCAGTTGGCAGAGTCAGCCTGCAATGCTGCATTCTAAGCACTGTGCCATCATAACTTCCTTCCTTCCTTCCTTCCTTCCTTCCTTCCTTCCTTCCTTCCTTCCTTCCTTCCTTCCTTCCTTCCTTCCTTCCTTCCTTCCTTCCTGCCTGCCTGCCTGCCTGCCTGCCTGCCTGCCTGCCTGTCTGCCTGCCTGCCTGCCTGCCTGCCTGCTATTCCCACTTAGCAACAGCCCTGAGACTTATATACCGCTTCACAGTGCTTTTACATCCCTCTCTGAGCAGTTTACAGAGTCAGCTTCTTCCCCCCCCCCCCCCCCAACAATCTGGATCCTCATTTGACCCACTTTGGAAGGATGGAAGGCTGAGTCAGGATTGAACTCCTGGCAGTGGGCAGAATCAGCCTGCAATACTGCATTTTAACCACTGCGCCACCATGGCTCTAATAAACTGTCATAGCTGAGTTCCAAAACAACAAGAAAAAAAATAAAGTTTAAAACAAGTTTAGTTGATAAAATAGCAGGGTAGGAAAACTGAGATGTGCAAAGCAAAGCTGACTGGTGGGGTCCAGCAAGATGGGCTTCTCTGCCATTGCCCCCACACTGTGGAATACCCCCCCCCCCCCGAGGTGAGGCTGGCCCTCATTGTTCTGGAATTGCAGAAAGGTTTAAAACATGGCTCTGCAGCCTGGCTTAGGGTGCACAGATGATCACACAGCCATGAGGGTGATTAGCACCCTGAAATTGTGCCCCACTGCCATTAAATTGATTTTAAAATTTTAGACACTGTTTTCATGCTTTTATTTTTTTACAGGAGGGGGGAGGGAAGGCATTGGAATGGAAGAGAAATGAAGAATGAATGTCAGCCGGCTGAAAGCCTGAGACAGACCCGGCACTACAAGGTCATTCAGGTGGGAAAGTCCAAGATCACTCCCAAAACACAGTGAATGCAAATGATTGGTGAACAATGGACAACAGGAGGTACAGTGGACAAAGGGAAAGCTTACTTATGCTGTTTTCACGGGAAAATGTTAGAGCTGGTTTTTCTACTTCTGTAACCACATGGAATCTTCAGTAAAGTTAGAATCTTGGTGGAAACAAAATGTCTTAAGAGTTTCTTTTTGTGTCTAAACTTGTGGGATGGTTGACAGTCTGTCTGTGAAGGAGATGGGCAGTTCTCAAATATAATCAATCAATCAATCAATCATTCAATCAATCAGCACCACTGTCAGATTCGGGTGAATGTCTGTGTTCCAAATAGCATCCAAAAGTAAATCAGAATCCAAGGCAAAGTATTGCTCAAAGTTCCAATTTATTAAGAGAGCCATGTTGGCACATCTGGGAAAACCCGAATCTGAAAGCTTCCCAGTTTTCCCCACCCAGTTGAAAGTTCAAGATCTTGCCCCCACCCCACCCACAAGTCCATCCCATGGTCCAATCTCCCACTGCCATGCTGGTAGCTTCCACCCATCCTGTTCCGGCCAGGTGCAGAGACAAAGGATGACCTTGGCTTTCTAGAAAGAATTTTGTTATGGCTGTATATCACCCAACTCCGTATAATTCCCCCTCCCATTTTCCCACAATAGAAAATGCATAGTAGAATAATAGAAAGTGTGGCAGGCCAAAGATCCAAAAGAAAAAAATGGCTGCAGGCCTGACAACTTCTGTAACTTCAAAGACTGGCTGAACAAATAATTATCATACTTGAGAGGGAGGAAAACTTTAAAATGCCTTGCCTAAAAAAAATCTTCTGAAGTCATTTCTAGAGCCCCAGCTAAAAGCAAATGAGACAATTGATTTCAATTCAGATCTGGAAATGTTTCTTCGGCTTTTTCATCTCCGTTTCTCCCCATCTCTTGAATCTGACACAAGAAAACTGCGCTGCATCCTCTAACAAGTCCCAGAGAAGCCAGTATTGCCCCAGAGGGGTGTCTGCTGTCTGCCCTCCCAGCTCCACTCTCCGCAGGATCCCATGCAGGGATATTCAGAGGTCCATATGCCAAGTCATAATTTCCCCCAAGAGCATCACATGCCATGAATAATGCAAGGAAGAATGAGACTAGCTCTGTTCTAAGGATGAACTTCCAAACACCTCCCTTCCTGCTCTCTGGGCAGAGTGTTGGCTCTCACTTCATTGCATTGGAGCCCAACTCTGGGAGAACCTGGGGAGAGGATGAGCCTGTTTCAGCTCCATGTGGTCTTCTGCAGGTGGGATAACCAGCAAAGGTGAGCTGCTTTGTGGTCCATGAAGGATTATCCTTCCATTTATGGTGGGGTGGCATTGTAAGGAGATTTTGACCCTTAAGAGGGAGGAAGCAGGAATATTCATCTATGGGATTGTAGAGGTGGCCAAGTCCTTCTGCTTAAGACTTATATTTGACTACAGTTTGGAATTGCTACCAATCCAGCCACTCCCATCCTTCTTAGGTTGAACTGCTACTCCAAATGTGGAGAATGAGTGAACAAAACAGCTCTCTGGGTAAGAGCTAGGAGCTGGAAACTTACAGATATATATATACCAGCTTCTTTTGTTATAGGAGAGGCAAGGGAACTTGAGGGGATCTAGATTCAAGATAATTAAACCAACATCTTCATGGAATACAAGTCAACTATGGATCATACGTTGATATTTGTCATGGTTGCAAGGTAGAATCCCCACCTTAGACATGATGTACATCAACATAATTTTGATGAGGAACATAAAGAGGAAGATGTTTCTTTAGGTTTGCAAGAGGTGTCTTCAAAAAGGCTCCTTTACTCTAACATCTCCATCTACTTGGAAAGCTCTCCTGAAGCACCTCTAGAAACCAAAGGCACCACATTGTCTTCCTGATCCCACAAATTTTGGGTCAAATTTCAACGTATCAGTTGCTTTCTGGGTTCCAGCAGGACAGTAGAAATGTGTTACAGTATTCAATCTGTTTCTAGCAAGACCACTTTCTTTGATAATCTCAGCGCATATCATGTGTTGATGGGATTCCCAATTTAAAAAGACTTTCATTTAGAGGAGGTGAGTGAACATCCTACCAAGACTTTAATGGCTTTAAGATGACAGGCAAGTTCTGTGTCAGGGACAGGACAAGATATCCAGAGGCATCATTTGGGCAGGGTTGAACCCTGAATGAATTAGAGAATTGACATGAGATAGAAAATATGGAAGGACAAAGACCACTGAGGTAGAGGAAGTATGAGAGCCATTCAATGTGCCTTTGTCAGATGCTCTTTGTTAATGCTGTCCTCAGCTTCAGCAACATGCTTTAAGGAACAAGGAATGGTGCAGCATAGGGAAAGGATAGTCAGACCTTTAACTTGGTGGATCTTCACAGCTTTCTCAAAAGCATTTTCTTTTTGTTGTTGCTGCCTTTTGGAGGTGGATAATTTACCAGGAAATGAGTAGATCCCATTGGAACATCAAAGCTATCCCATTAACAGGATCTTCTTTCCCCAATAAGTAATTTTGTCTATAATATGGCTCTGATATAAAACTGGAAGAGATGTTTGTCATAGTTTGCATACCAAATTCTTCCAAAATGAAGGGGGAGAATTAAGCTCTGCTCCTCTGGGTCTGGACACCCAAATTTTCTTGCATCTAATTCTAATCCAAATATTTTGAGGAATCAGGTCTTCCCTGAGTGGAGGGGATCCCTAAAATTTCATCCTCCACAGTCCCATGGAGACCTCAAATGATGACTTTGCAATTTTACTTCTGAAGGAGACTATATGTAGCTCAGGGTTGATGTGAGAGGTCCTTGGTGTTTGCTGAGGTTTGTTGTTTTGTTGCAGATGTTCCATGACCAAAATGAGGTAACACCATAATTGCTAGTGATGTGATATGATTAGCACTGATGATGTTACCTAGCTTGGGTCATGAAACATCCTGCAAGAAAACAATCAAGCTCAGAGATGTCCCAAAGGGGGCCTTTTTCTCCAACTGGACTTTGTAAATCCTTGAAGATGTTTGACTGAAGTGAAAGATTCCTCAAGGTCAGAGGGCACCAAAGACCCTCTATCCTTACTTCTTCCATTCATTTTCCAAGGACCATTGACTTTCTTTGTGTCTTCATATTCTTTTCTCTCTCTCTCAGCTGCACAATTTTTTTCTCCATGAATGCACAAAACCAAACACGAGTGACAGAATTCCTCTTCTTGGGTTTCTCCAACCTGCTGACCTACAAAGCCCACCTTTTCCTGGTGCTGCTTGCTGCCTATTTGGCCACCCTGATGAGCAACTTCATGATCCTAATCTTAATTCTCCTGGATTCCTGCCTCCACACCCCCATGTACTTCTTCCTCAGCCAGCTCTCCTGCTTGGATATCTGCCTTTCTTCTGTGGTGGTACCAAAGATCCTGGTGAACTTCCTACGCCAGCAATACACCATCTCCTACAACCAGTGCCTGGCACAAGCCTTCTTCCTGATTGGCTTTGCGGGATGTGAGTTGGCCCTGCTGGCCGTCATGGCCTATGATCGCTATGCTGCCATCTGCCAACCTTTGCACTATGCCCACCTGATGAGGGGCAAGGTTTGTATCCAGCTGTCTGTGGCCATTTGGCTCTGGGGCTTCCTACACTCGACCATCCACATTGCCTTGGCCTCTAGGTTGGACTTTTGTGGAAACAGCAATATTCCTCACATCTTTTGTGATGTTCCCCCATTACTGAAAATCGCCTGCAGTGATACCTGGGTCAACGAATTGGCCAATCACATCACCAGCATCTTTGTAGGTCTCAGCCCCTTCCTCTTCATCATCCTGTCCTATGTCTGTATTCTGACCTCCATTCTGCGAATTCGTTCCAACACCGGCAGGCGCAAAGCCTTCTCCACTTGTGCATCACACTTGAGTGTGGTAACTCTGTTTGTTGGTAATGGAAGTATGAATTACAACCAGCCCAGTGCTGGGTACTCTCTGGAGGTTGATGCTCTGATCTCCACCATGTTTTGCATCGTCACCCCCATGCTGAACCCTTTGATCTACACCCTCCATAACAGAGAGGTGAAGGGGGCCCTGAGGAAGATCTTCAACTGCTTGAAGAAAGCATAGCCTTCACATTTGGGAGGAAGGTTTCTTAAAACATAACTTTATTACTGTTTTATAGAACATAAAGATAAAACCTAAAAAACAGAAATGGCCAGAAAGAGGGATGGCTAGAAAGAATAAAGAGAAAGATTTTTATTTATTTATTTAGTTTGTCACTCATGTACAAGATAACAGGAATAAGAAAATAAACATGAATAAGAACACAGGAAATGGGTACAGTAGGACAGGGATGTTAGGCACGCTGATGCACTAATGTACGCCCCCTACTGACCTCTTGGGAGTTGGGTGAGGTCAACGGTAGACAGTCTAAGATTAAAGTTATGGGGGTTTGAGGATGTAACAATGGAGTCAGGTAGCGCATTCTAGACATTGATCACTTTGTTGCTGAAGTCCTATTTTCTGTAATTGAGTTTGTATCTATTGTGTTCTCGTGTATTATTGCGGTTGAAACTGAAGTAGTCATTGACAGGTAGGATATTGTAGTAGATAATTTTCTGTACTACGCTTAAGTCAGACCGTAAGTGGCATACTTCTAGGTTGTCCAAGTCCAACATTTCAAGCCTGGTGGCATAAGGGATTCTGTTGTGAGTAGAGGAGTGGAGGACTCTTCTCGTGAAATAACCCTGGACTCGCTCAATTGTGTTAATGTCCGATATACAGTGAGGATTCCAGACAGACGATCTGTATTCGAGGACTGGTCTAGCAAAGGTTTTGTACACCCTAGTTAGCAGTACAGTGTTACTGGAAAAGAAGCTTTGCAAGATTAGGTTAACAACTATGAATGCCTTTTTGGCAATGCTGTTGCAGTGAGCTCTAGCATTAAATCGTTTGATATGAGTACTCCAAGGTCCTTGACAGAATGGGGGTCGTCTGTGAGGTTGTATCCACCCAGCTTGTATTTGGTGCTCTGATTTTTTTTTTTTGCCAATGTGTAAGACAGAGCCTTTTTTGGTTGAGATTTGGAGTTGCCAATTGTTTGACCATTCAAACACATAGTCAAGGTCGTTTTGAAGGGCAACAGCATTGTAGGTGGTGTTGAATAGTTTTACGTCATCAGCGAAGAGGACACAGCTGCTTTTAAAGGTCATTTATGTAAAGAAGAAGATAGGGGTACAGAAAACAGCAGGATAAAAACAGCAATATAAAAAGAAAGTGACTTCCAACTTCTTTTACAAAGTTTATTTATTCAGCCCTTCATTTAGGACAACTTAGGACCACAACTGAGCTCAAAATTTCTGTGGCTAAGAAATAAGACAGTTGCCAGGTGAGTTTTGCCGCATTGTATGAGCTTTCTTGCCACAACTGTTAAGTGAGTCACTGAAGTTGTTAAGTTAAGTTGTTAACTGGCTTCCCCTCTGGTTTTGCTTCTCAGAAAGCCATAAAACCCCTGGCCACTGCAATGGTCATAAATATGAGTCAGTTACCAAGTGTCCAAATTCTGATCACATGATGGTGCAAGGCTGAAAAACACCCCTCACTTTTTCCAGTGCTGTTGTATCCTCAAAACAGTCACTAAGTGAATTGTTGTAAGTAAAGGACTACATGTAATATAGTATTTCAAATGGTCAATGGTTTTTACTAATCATCAAATCCATATGTCCTATTTTTTTACTTCTTATAAAAAGCTCACCAGTAATTTCCATTTAGTAGTAAATTTTGCCAATGTCTTTTCTCTATTAATTTTGCCATCTCTTCCAGTCCCATCCCTTTCACTAACCACTCGTCCATTGCCGTTATAGTAAAATCTTTACAATGTTGAGTATATAGGAATTTTATTGCCGTAACCAAATATAAGATTAATGTACCATATTTTTCCCCCAAAATTTTGTCCGTCAACCCCAATAAAAAATCTCTGGTCTAAATTGTATTTGAATTAATGTATATCTTTCTCAAGGAAGTTGTTTTGTTGACACTCCTAAGAAAAATGAAAGCTGCGCCTGTGGTAGAAGGATTTTCTAAAGGTGCTTGCAAAACATCTGCACGATTAAAAAAAAGGAGATTAATTATAAGAACATGAGTAGCTAGCCCTTGCATCTTTTTATAAAGTAATTTTATTTAAAGTTAAAATAGAAATAGAAATTAATGAAAAATAAAAGCAAAGCAAAGAAAGAAAAATTAGAAAGTGCAGAAAAGAGAACAAGGAAAAATAGTGATGGTGGTCTTATGTTCTCTTCATGAGGAGCTGGACTGCAAATCCAGAGTGCATGTGGGCTATCTCAAATCCTCTCTTAATCCAGGGAGGAAATACTGAAGAGCCGATCTATTCACCAGCTCTTCATTCTGCCAAAATTATCAACTTCACTTTTCATGTGACCCACCTATTCCAAGTAGCTGGCCTGGCTCAACTTTGATCTAACTATATCGCTCCTGACGGGTTTTTATTTGGGTATTTTAATTGTATTCAATTATTTAGGGGTTTCTAAACATTGTATTTTATTGTTTTTATTCATTAGCCGACCTCCTCCTTGTACATGTCTTGGTATATGTTTTTGTAATATGTATGTCTTGTCTATATATTTATTTCATATGTTTTATTGTACGCCGCCCCGAGTCCTTCGGGAGAGGGTGCGGCTAAGAAATAAATATTATTTATTATTATTATTATTATTATTATTATTATTATTATTATTATTATTATTATTATTATTATTATTATTATTATTATTATTATTATTATTATTATTATTATTATTATTATTATTATTATTATTATGTACCAATCTTCAGTCCACCATTTCTTCCTGAAAGTTTGAAGTAGTTTTTGTGGGGTAGGGTCAAATTCTACTCCTCCAAGAATTTATTTTCCTCATATGGGACTTTTCATCTGAATGACTCATGGACTCCAACATCCCATGTTTATCAAGATCCATTACGTGTCTCAAAAAACCTGCAAGCAAATGCCCTACGATTCTTCTAGAAGCCAGAAGCTGGTCTACCTATGTTGGAAGACAAGATACTTTTCCAGGATTGAAAGATATGGAAATGTATAACAGATGTCAAAGTTGTAAATTGCTCTGTCTTTCTCTTTGTCTTATCTCCTCCCTTTAATAGCTTCTTTGTCTCTTTCTCACGGATTCTCTGCAAATTAGGGATAAAAAGGGGACTGGGTGAAATGAGGAGTCAGCCTAGAATAGCTATAAATGGACTAAGTCCAACTCCCCACTCCCTTGACAGTTACTTATCTAACTCAACTGGTGTTGGCCACTATTGGAGAAGATTCCTATGCATAGACTTTTAGCAATAAATCTGTCAAATTGAACCTTTATGTGTGGACCTGGCATAACGCACCGGAGCCTTTTCAGCTTCAGGAGTGGCTGTGAGGAACACAGACAATTGGATGTGTTTTCTTTTGTCTTTTCCTCCTTGTTTGCTTCTGCCAGGGCTTCTTGATCCTTCTTTTCTTCCCCATTTTGGCTCCCTCTGAAGGGAATTCCCTTGAGGAGTTTTCATTCAGCCTTTTCCTGAGGTGATCTATATCAGTAGCGCTCCTGGCGGCCATATTGCCTCCCATTTCAACCTTTCGGTTTGATTGGCAGCTGGACCATTTATTTTTTTAATCTTTTCTCCTTGCCTGTTCCTTGCTGGATTTCTTTATCCTCCATTTTGTCTTCTTCTGAAGGGAATCTCAGAGAGATTTCATTCAGCTTCTTCCTGAGGAGGCCAGGCAGCCATCTTGTATTTCCTGTTTTTCTCCTAACATCTCAACCCTTCCATTTGATTGCAAGCTGGACCATTTATTTTCTTAATCTTTTCTCCATGTTTATTCCCAGGTGGGCTTCTTGACTCTTCTCTGCTTTCGACTCTTGCCTTCATCTGAGGGAAATTTTTCCCTCATGATGATTCTGAGGGAAGGAAGCTTGGCTATTTATTATTTATTTGTTTATTTGATTATCAAATTTATGTGCCACCCATCTCATCAATAATGCCATGTGCCCAGGCCTGGATGTGTTGGAGCCCCATTTTTTAGCTGTACTAATATTAATTATGATGATTTTCTCAGCTGCTGCATATATTTATTATTATACAGCTTTTAACTGTTTTAATAATTTTACAATTGCTCAGTGACCAGAGTCACTGGGTTAGATGGGCAGCTATAGAAATGAACCCATTAATTTCTAGTTAATTAATTAATTTTATATAGATTTCAAGTGTTTTGTTTTAGCACATTAATTAATTAATCAATTAAGTTTTGATTAATTAATTTCTAAAAATAAATAGATAAATGAATAAATGAATAAATAAATAAACTTCATTTACAGATTCAATATCTGCAGCCACCATTGTATTAGGGATGTATTTCAAGGCAATATTTTTAGCCTTTTAGCTAGGTTATGCAAATATAATTGTGCGACAAAACCTAAAAAAACTATTTACGGAAATTCTATTTATATAACCCACTATTTCCCCCGAGACATGGTATGCTCAGGGCATTGCAGACACATATCAAAGGATGTCCTTCTTCTTTCCAATTGTGTTTGGCTTCTCTTGTCCCCAAGCAATTCACAGATGAGAGAGTTTGGTCCCAGTGGATCCCTGCTGCTTTTACTCCCTGCAGGATCCCGAGCAGAAATATTCTCAACACACCAAGACACGTTTCCCCCATGAGCTTCACCTTCCATGGAAAATGCAGGTGCTGTGAGTGTTACTCCTGCTGTGAGAATGAGCTTCTAGACACCTTCCTTTCTGCTCTGTGGACAGTTTTGGCTCAGCTATCAGCATTCTCATTGTATCTGAATCCGATGGTGGGAAAACCTGGGGAGAGGTTGACTTTGCTTCAAGCACAGCTGGTTTTCTGCAGGTGTGATAACAGCCAATGTGAGCTGCTTTGTGGTCCATCCATCCAGCATCTTCTTTTGAGGAGAGATTGACATTGGGCCAGAGAAGGAATTGCTTGAGAAGGAATGCAAGATTCAACCCATTTAGAAGATCTCTGAAATAGCAAAGAACTTACCCTCTCTGCGGGGACAACAATTTTAACCATCAACAACCCGGACCTTTCTATTCTTCCTCTCCATCCTTCTCTAAAGATGATCTTTGACCAGCAAATTTGATCAAGTTGGCCCTTCAGAGCAGCACTCCAACTCAAAGCTGGGTGCAGGAAACACATGAAGATATAATTCTTTATTCTTTTTGTTACCTGGCAGGCAAGGGAGATGATGAGATTCAAAACAGGTCAACCCAAATGCATCTTCGTACAATATAATTAAATTATGGATACATATTAAGCATTATTAGTTTCCGTGGTCTACTGTTGGCTCTTGACCAGGGTAGCAAGAAGCTCCAGAGATAATATATAGTATATGAGTATAAAAATCCAAGGCTGCTTTTAGGCTTGTCAGAGGAAATTTGGAAGATGAGCCCTCTCCCTCACTCAATCTTTCAAGTAAATCCAGATCTACTAAAATATCTCTAAAAAGAACCCATTTGAAAATCTAAGATGTCCCATTAGAATGTCCTTCTCTAATCTGGTGACCCCCTGAAAGGTTGAAGGAAGATCTGCTCAACCAGCTGAGAGTTGTAAGACTAAATGTTTGGAAGAGGCAGGAGTAATGGGACGTGGGAATGAATGCGGGTGACGGGAGGAAGAGATGCAGCTTAGGGAACAATCAGATAAGAGATAGTAGATCCTGCAACTCAATGGTGGGCAGGAAAAGGAACAATTTATCAGGCTGTAAAAAGAGGCAGTGGGAGAATTGTACTTTCAGACTTGCAAGTTTCTATTAATTTAATAATAAAATTGAATTAGTTCACTTGGTCTTGTTTCCTATCTGATCTAGCAAGAAAGACCGACAGCAGGGCTGAAGGACTGCTACTTCCTCAGCAGAGTTTCTGGAACCAGTATTGTGGCTTCTTCTTCAAATAAGCCACTGGTCCTCTTTGTGGAGTATGCTTCTGATGCCAAACTGTGGAAGAGGGCTTGTGTGCTGAATGCACCAGAAATGCAGGGGGAGAATTAAGCTCTGCTCCTCCAGCTCTGCACCCCCACTTTAATCCATCTCACCCTGCAGGTAGTTCTCATTCAAAATACCACAAGCAATCCGTTTGTCTTTATGGGGAAGAGCTCACTAAAATTTCATCTCCACCATTCCACCCTCTCAAATAATTACTGTGTTATTCTCCCATCCATTTCTCAGGGTCCGTTCACACTCACTGCTTTCTTCAGAAGCATTTTTCTCTCTTCCCATTTTTCCCCCTTCATGGATTCCCACAACCAAACACGGGAGATGGAATTTGCCTTACAGGCATTCTCCATATTCCAGAGACACCACATCCACTTTTTCTTGGTGTTCCTGGCTGCCTATTTGGTCACCCTGCTGGGCAATTTCATGATCATAACCCTGGTTCTCCTGGATTCCCGTCTCCACACCCCCATGTACTTCTTCCTCAGCCAGCTCTCCTGTATAGATATCTGCCTTTCTTCTGTGGTGGTACCAAAGATTTTGGTGAGCCTTCTACGCCAGCAGCACACCATCTCCTACAATCAGTGCCTGGCACAAGCCTTCTTCCTGATTGGATTTGGGGGATGTGAGCCGGCACTTCTGGCTGTCATGGCCTATGACCGCTATGCCGCCATCTGCCAGCCTTTGCACTATGCCTACCTGATGAGGGGCAAGTTGTGCGTTCAGCTATCTGTGGCCATCTGGTTCTGGGGCTTCCTGGACTCAGCTATCTATGCTTCTCTGGCTTCCAGGTTGGATTTCTGTGGAAACCACCAGATTCTTCATATCTGGTGTGATATTCCTCCACTACTGAAAATTGCCTGCAGTGATATCCAGGTCAACAAATGGGCCAATCACATCACCAGCTTCTTGGTTGGCCTCGGTCCTTTCCTCTTCATCATCCTGTCCTATTTCTGTATTTTGGCCTCCATTCTCCGGATTCCTTCCAATACTGGCAGGCGCAAAGCCTTCTCCACTTGTGCCTCACACATTGCTGTGGTAACGCTTTATATTGGAAACGGGTTTCTGAACTACAACCAGCCAAGTTCTGGCTACTCCCTAGAAAGTGACACCCTGATTTCCATAATGTTTTGCATTGTCACCCCCATGCTGAACCCCTTAATCTACAGCCTCCGCAACAAGGAAGTGAAGGAAGCCAGGAGGAAGGTTTTCAATGGCTGGAGAGCAGCATTCTCTCCAGTTTGAGGTGCCTTTCTCTTTGAACCTCAAATTTGCATGTTCCCCCAAGGAAAATAAAAACTGGTGCACAAGAACCTGGGTGAAAAAACATTTTACAGATGTTTGCAAAATGTTCCTTTGAGAAAAGAACATGGGAGTTTTGTCATGACTACCTGAGCTTTGAGACAATGGAAGCCATGGATTTCATTACTCCAGGTTGTATCATGATCAATCAAATACCTTGTGGAACCTGCAAAAATATAATTCTCTAATCCTGGAATCCTCTTATAAGCAGGGACAAATGGCTTTGGACTGTGTAGGTAAAGCATCATGGCTTGTAAATATTTTGATAGTCACATTTGTATTGCCCCAGAAGCAACCTTTATCAGGCATAGAATTCAAATAAGAAACTGATAAACAATTCTGTTCATCAAAGAACAAGAGACAATGTACGGAAGGGAGAAGAAGGCTACCAGGATAGAAATATGTAAGAGATCTAATGAATGGTTGAGGTGTGATGGAGTTCAGTCTAAGCTCATCTTATCTCCTGCTTTTAACATGTATTCTATTGTTTCCTATTAGCCTGCATGTGTTTCTTTGGGTTGATTTTTTTGTTTTTGTTTAGTTTCACAAACTTTCACAGATCATCTAAACTGGAATTACTTCACAGGACACAGAAAGCCAAGTAGAAGGTAAACAGCTGCTTATAAATCATAGCAGAAATTTCAATGCCTTCTTCCCTTCCCTATTGTATTATTATTTCCTGTGAGAAGATGGGCAGCCAATAAATTTGATAATTCAATCAATGAATGAATAAAGAAATCAAAATGAACACTGAAGACTGTGAATGCAGCTCAGACCCTACCTGACCCAGCTTCAGATTTTCCCAGGAAAGGGGGGGGGGGGTTGTCCTTGGCTCTGGGGTCATCTTCCCCAAACCAACTTCTACTAGATCAGCCCTAAAAGAAGGCTCTTGCCAGCCCACCGAATGTGGGCTCCAGAATGTGGGTCTGACAGGGAGAACCATTAACGGCCTCTGAGCTCCATTCCAGCCAATGATTCTGGGCTCCATCACATTCGACTATGCTCTGTGGAATGTGTATTTTATACAATGATTGTATTAATTTCATACAGATGCCGCTGTATCCATCCTAGATTGAAGCTGAGGGAGGTTGCTGGTTTTTGTGTGTTTAAACAAGGCCTATGTTTGCGGTTGGCTGTGTTTAATCTGCACTTACATTTGCCTTTTTCCTTAATGTTGATTTCTACAGCAAATATGCAAATAAACGTCTCATTCCCAGGAAACTGTGCCTTTGCATGCGGTTAGTTTTTGGATTCTTCATCTGCATTTATCTTTGCCCTCTTCCTTAATCTTTATTTGTGCTGCAGATCAGTATCAGTAAGCTCTGATTCTCAGAAACAGTAAGAATTGCGAATTGCCCAATAAATTAAGGAAATTGGCAAAATGTCCACCACCAACTAAACTGCCCAAATAAAAAACAAGGTTAACTCAAAGCAAGATGGGGGAGACTTCTGGAAGAAGTTTTCTTTAAAAAAATAATAGTATTGTATTATTTCCTGTGGGAAGATGGGCAGCCAATAAATTTGATAATTCAATCAATGAATGAATAAAGAAATCAAAATGAACAATGAAGACTGTGAATGCAGCTCAGACCCTACCTGACCCAGCTTCAGATTTTCCCAGGAAAGGGGGGGTTGTCCTTGGCTCTGGGGTCATCTTCCCCAAACCAACTTCTACTAGATCAGCCCTAAAAGAAGGCTCTTGCCAGCCCACCGAATGTGGGCTCCAGAATGTGGGTCTGAGGAGATGTCCTTTGAGTGCCCCAGAACAGCTCTCCTTGCAGCTGATAGGGCAGCCATCTGTCATCTGCCCTCATGTCAACAGCTGCACCAACCCCCAGAGGAGGTGGGGTCTCCCCTCGGCTGGAGGCCTTCAACGGGGTTGCTACACAGCGGTCTTTCTGTTGTGCTTTCCTTGGTCTTCCTGCACCAGTCAAGAGCCACACTGGATGACCTTCAGGCCCCCCCTTCTAATTCCTGACCCTCTGACCATGGTAGATATGGGAGAAAATGCCATCATTGTGTCTGCATGGGCCAAAAAAACAAATTATGCAATATCCAATGTCAGCGTGCCAAAAGGGAGCCAACGGAAACAGGAACTGATTTCTAATTCTTTGAATTTTCTGTGTTGTGTAACGTGTCCCGTAAAAGCCCTTCCTGCATGAATTTTGTTAGCCTTTATTGTAAGTCTGAATGTTGGTCTCCATGATACTAGAAAGATGTTGAGAGCCTTGAAAGTGTGCAGAGAAGAGCAACAAAGATGACCAAGTGCCTGGAGACTAAAGAGACTAATGAACCGTTGAGGGAACCAGTCTTTTGAAGAGAAGGACCAGGGGTGACTCCATAGCAGTCTTCCAATACTTGAGGGGTTTCACTTATTCTCCAAAGCACCAGAGGGCAGGATAAGAAATAATGGGTCGAAGATCATCAAAGAGAGAGATCCAACCTGGAAGTCAGGGGGAATTTTCTGACAGGGAGAACCATTAACGGCCTCTGAGCTCCATTCCAGCCAATGATTCTGGGCTCCATCACATTCGACTATGCTCTGTGGAATGTGTATTTTATACAATGATTGTATTAATTTCATACAGATGCCGCTGTTTCCATCCTAGATTGATGCTGAGGGAGGTTGCTGGTTTTTGTATGTTTAAACAAGGCCTATGTTTGCCGTTGGCTTTTCTGTGTTTAATCTGCATTTACATTTGCCCTTTTCCTTAATGTTGATTTATACAGCAAATATGCCAATAAACGTCTCATTCCCAGGAAACTGTGCCTCTGCATGTGGTTAGTTTTTGGATTCTTCATCTGCATTTATCTTTGCCCTCTTCCTTAATCTATATTTGTGCCGCAGATCAGTATCAGTAAGCTCTGATTCTCAGAAACACAACCAGCATTTCTGACCCAGGGCAGGGTCAGACTGGTTGATTAAGCTTTGTCCTAATTCCAACACTCTTAACATGTAAACCACTTGTCCTAACTGTTGTAGGGGTCCATTTTTCCTAGGCTTTGCCCTTTTTCTTACAGGGTTTGTCAAATAGGTAGCTGGAAGTATTGGACCTGTTCCCACCCTATAACGGGTTTTTATCTTGTTCTCTGGGATTTTTGACATCTTCGGATCCTTCTTCTAGAGCTATGGGCGTTTCTTGGGTATTTTCACAACATGGGGAGTTAATAGTTAGGAAGTTATCACTTAGCATGCCTTTTGCCAACAACAGCCAAAGCCACAAGCAACTCATAATTATCCCTTACACAAAATTTCCTTTTACACAGTTTCCTTTTGCCTATAGATTCACCACATCAGGGAGAGGGTAAGGATTATATATAGTTTGGAGGGTTACAGCATCGGCTTCTGGCTCTCCACAAGACCAAATCTTATTTGCTAGAAATACACAACAAATTATAATAAGGATAATCAAACTTACAAAAGTAAAGGATATAGCGGCTACAGATATAAAAGCTTGCACCGCCATATCCTGACAGGTGCTCAAATTCTCTAATTCATCTTATAACTGATAAGTCAGAACGTTGTTTTCCTTCCTTCAATTCTTCAGCCGTACGTCGAGAAACCAGCTTCCGGTTGTGGTTTCAGTAGGGCTTCTTCTGCCCCGTAAGAGCTACCCGTTGCCGGTAGGGAAGCTTATAGGAGGCGTTTCTTTAGGCATATTACTAAGGGAGGGGATTCGTCCAAATCAGCCTCCCAGTATTCTTCAGCGGCTGGCTTAATGCGGGTCCAATGAATCCAAGACTTGGATTCTAAAACTTTTACTTCAAGTGGAGAACACATAACTACAGTATACAGGCCCTTCCATCTAGGTTTCAAGTTCTCCCCTTTCCAGTGTTTTTCCCACACTCTGTTCCCCACCTGAATATTATGATTGGAATTTGTTAAAAATGGTGGGGTAAGGGAGACACAATATTTTTGGATTTCTTATACTTGCTTATTTAATTCCCCCACCATTTGATTCACCCATGAGGACCCCAGCTGTCTCAGGTCCCGAACGTGATTTTTGAAATTAGAACTTATTACCGGTGGCCATCGAAGCTTCATTTCAAAAGGAGACAATTTGAGTCCCTTACGTGGAGTACATCTTACAGACCAAAGGGCTAAGGGTAAGGCGTCTACCTGTTTAAGGTGGGCTTCAAGACACACCTTGGTTATCTTTTCCTTAATAGTGCGGTTCAAGCATTCTGCGCGGCCAGCGCTCTGTGGGGTGCAGAGAACAGTGGAGCCTCCATTGGGTCCCTAAAGATTTTGCTAGCTTTTGGGTTACTTGATGCACAAACTCTGGCCCGTTATCTGATGATATGAATGAGGGAATTCCATATTGGGGCACAATGTCTTTAAGTAGGATTCTAGTTACTTCACGGGCTTGCTTCATCTTTGTGGGGAAGCACTCAGGCCACCCAGTTTAATTGCACACCATCCTTTCTATCTGAGGCGGACAGGCACAGCTAGAGGCTTCACTTGTATAATTATAAGAGCATGATGAGATGCATGGCCTGGGGGGTTATCTTCTGCCCACAGTTGAGGTACTTTAAATTCCTGCCAGGTATCGGGGATCTGGTCATCTTGAATTACCATCACTTGCCATATCTCATCTGGGGGGCGCCTCATTGTTAGGACCATATTTTTCCAATTTTTTTATTGTTTTAATTAAACAGAAACAGAAACAAAAAACCCCATCCTTCATTACATCTTGTAGAAAGCGTGTCGATTGGTTACAAATAGATTTCTTGCGTTACTACCACAATCATTATTTATACTTCCTTCATATTGAATTGCACATTTTAAATCAAAAATCTTTATGTATTTTACTATCAATGTACCACCATTCTCATTTAACTAGAATTATTTAAACGTGCTTTTATCTGGAATCATTTGTATTTAAAGATACAACCACTTACTGGCATTCATTAACTATTTCAATAAACCTCCAATAATTACCCTTTTATAACATATTTTAAGAAAAAATCAATTAATAATTGCTTTTACCAATGCCAACACATATAGAAATAGTTAAACATTATCCATTAGCATTTCCTTATTGTTATTGTAATTAGCTAAAAATTATTTATTATTTATATCACATCTCCTCTCATCAGACCCAAGAAAGATTACATCTTTATAATAAAATCTAAACAAAAAATTGTTAGTAAAATTAATAAATCTTTTTTCCAGATCTCAATTTGTAGTTTATATCCGAGTTGCTTTTACTAGTTAAAATTATTATTTCATTATTATTATCATAATGAATTGTTTGTTAACGAATAAACATTTAAAGAAACAATCTAAAATCATCTACAAAGTCCTACTTATTAATCACCAAAAATTAACTAAGTTTTTTTATTATCAACATTCATTATCAACCTGTATCTTTCCAGTAACAGAACGATCTTATCTCTTTTGCCAGTTGTTGTGTCAGTTCTCTTATTAACTTCTTTGTAAGGTTTTAAAAAACTTTTCTCCGCACTTTTTTGCTTAAAAGATCTCTCAAGTAGTCTCATTGCCCTTGAACTGGTATTGAAATTAGCATATTGTTGATTATCAAACGTATTTCTGGAACTGTTTCTCTTCTTAATTCATCATCAATTCCATATCTTGACACGAGGGATAGAGCTCCAGATTATCAAATTCACTTTTCCATATTCCCTTCTTTCCACTTTCACTCATGAGTGTTCCATTAGTAAGTTCATCTGTTATCTTATCTTTATCTTCTATATCTTCATTCTCTTCTTTGATTTTTGGGGCTCCAACCCCTTCAATTTTTGCTATACAAGACAATAGTCTATCCAACTTCTTCTCAAATCTCCCAAATCCTTCCAATATGTTTTGGATTCCAACCAAAAAATCTTGAAACTTAAGGTTTCCTCATCTGCATATTGATACATATTTCCAAAAAGAAAAAAAAGAACAAAGAGGAGAAAGAAGAAAAAGAGTCTAAAACCCACTGCCACTCTAGCCTTCAATGTCTCTTTTATATATATATATATTAGTACCTTTATTTTGAAATGACTTAAGCACAAGTTCTTAATTTTTTCAAAAAGGGTTCTATCTTCTTCTTTTCTTTTCCCTCCCTTGCCAAGATGTTTTACAAAAGCACCTGCCAAAACAGTCTGTGCCCTTGACTCCTTATCAGTCTCCACAAGTAAGCTGCAAAGCCTCCAATTACAGTGTCAATAAGATCAAAGGAGAGAAAACAAAGGATACATTGTTTCAAAAAAGAAAAAAAACAAGTTCTGGCTTCCGAGTGACAGATTCGACTTTCTCCCATTTATTTCAAGCTTATGAAAAACAAAGGTCTTTAAATGTCTAATGAAAATCTGTGGTAGGGAGAATTGGTAGAATAAAAAAAAGTTTTAGTTCAGCCAAAAAATAAGGCAGCAAAGAATAGAAGAAGAAACAATCAATTTATTCACTTAAGAGGAGAAACGGGAAATGTTACAATCACTTCAATCCACAAAACATTGTTACAAAGAAAAAGGAAAAAACTTTCTAAAACAGTCCAATAAAGATAAATTTTGCTGCTTTATTCTTTTGCTTAAATGACTAATTTATCTTTTTTAAAAAAGGTTTCTTTGGGCAATCATTCTCAAAGAAAAAATCTCACCAGATGGACTCACTTTCACTGCCTTCTTTCCGGAGCTGTCTCCAAATTTGTCAGCCTGGGGCTGTTTGTTTACCGCCAGCTTGGAGAGCTTCCCTTGGGTCAATCAGGGACTTTGCGATGTCCCTGAGACCAGCAAGGATTTGTCTCCCTGTTCACCGTCTCTTCAGGACAGTTTAGGTCCATATGGACCGTGCAGCGGTAACGGTATCAACAGCCGTCGCGGACTGTCGAGACCGCATGTTGTCTCATCGCAACTTTGGCTCTTCTTCATTGTTAGGACCATTTTGTCTTCCTCAAAGGACAGCCTAGCTCCCATTTTGCATAGGATATCATGACCGAACAATGGAACTGGGCATTCAGGCATGTATAGGAACTGATGTTTTATGTCTCTTCCATTCAGGGAACATTTTAAAGGCTTCAACACAGGGCAGCTGTTTATCCGACCATCAACCCCTTGGATGTTTAGTACATTATTGGAAATGGGAGCCAAGGGTTTTGTAATTACTGATCTAGACGTCCCTGTGTCTACCAAAAAGGTTACATTATTACCCCCTATCTTCATTCGGACCAAGGGCTCAGGGGGGGGGGGGCTGGACCAAACCCTGGTCCCCTTCAGTCTTCAGACCTTTTGTCTATCGCGGCCAAGCTTATAGCTTCCACCTCGCTTTGGAGCAGCCTTCGGCCTCTGCCCGGGAGTCCATGGGACTTCATCCCTCTTCCATTTCTCCCTCCCGGAAGATCGTAAATTTTGATCTTCTGATTCAATCGACCAAGTTCCATTCTTTTATTCTGTCCTCTTCCCTGCCCCCTTATCCCAGCTTCTAGCCTTTTGGGACGCTCTAACATCCAGTAGCCCTCTTCCTTACACCAATTACATCAACCTCTGCTCTGGATCTGGGATTTATTTGACAAAGCAACTGTCAGCAATTCGGATTTGCATTGCATTCTATAGTCTTTCTTTTTCTCTTTTACTTTTTCTCTGTTCACAAAGACTTTGCGAGCGATTTCCATTAATTGGCTTATATTCATCCCTAAGGCACCTTCTTGCCTCTGGAGCTTTCGTTTAATGTCCAGGGCACTCTGGGATATGAAAGCCATCGCTAGCATACGGGCATTTTTGGGATCCAGGGGGTTGATTGGGCTGTAGGTTTTATAGGCATCGGCCAGCCTTTGGAAAAAGGCTTCAGGACTTTCGTCTGATTTTTGGATCACGAGAGAGGGTTTGGACATGTTTACTGGAGGTTTTGCAGCTTGTTCTAAGCCTTGAAGAATCAGTGCCTGATAGTCCCGGAGAGAGGCCATATCTCTATAGGGGTCCCACTGCGGATCTTGCCGTGGAAACCGTAAATTTAGCGTGGCTTGAAGGCTTCCTCCATCTGCGGGTTTCAGGATTTTCCCAATGGCACTACTCAACCTTTCTCTTTCTTCTCCATTAAGGAGAGTAGTCATCAATTGCTTCAAATCCTGCCATGTTGGATTATGGGTTGTGATAATGACCCTAAACAAGTCATAGGCTTAGTCAGAGGCTTAGCAGACAGCGATCCGTAATGTTATTTCCAATTCAACAGGTCTGTGGTGATAAACGGGATGTATTGAAACAAAGGCTGGATCTCTACTTGTCCCTGTCCATCTATAACCCTTTGATCCATTTGGCACAGAGGAGCTAGGAGCTGACTTCTGGTTCGAGTGGCAATGGGGGAATTTTGTTGGGTTATAGGAGAAGGGGGTCTGCTAGACGGACTTTCCAATTTTTGCCTTTCTCCCTGGTCACTTTGTCCTACTGCCCCTTGGTTAATTCCCCCGCTGGCATTTGAAGGTTGCCTTGGGTGATAAAGAGGGGCATATGAAGGGGGGCCTTCTTCTTCATCGGGCGCAGTTTGGAGGAGAGGCTTTTTCTCAGGGTGATTCATTTTGCTTTTGCCATTTCCTTTTATTCGGGCCACAAAAACCTTTATGGCTTCCTTTTTACATTTATGGAGCCAGTCAGGATTTTGTTGTACTGCTATCTGCCACTGGTCAATACACTGATATTGATCTGGGTGACCAGTTTTAGCATCGGTTATGATCTGATGTACCTTTGAAATGATGTCTGGATTGAAAGTGCCTTCAGGTTTCCGTCCTACATTAAAGGTTGGCCATTCGTTCTCACAGAATCTTTTTTGCTCCCCAGGGTTAGTTTTGGGATCTCCATAATCTCTACTAAAAGCTCTCTTGAAGTTTTTCAACATGCACTGGAGAGGCGTTCGAGGAACACTCCCCCCTCCCATGTTCTATTTCTAACACACTGTCACAGACCTGAGGTGCCGGAGTATCACGGTCACCTTCAGGAACTGCGGTGACTTAACCACCCACACAAACCTAGAGCTTCATTAGGATACACCGGTTCCGTTTGGAAGGGACACTATCCTGGGCTCAGGGGGGTGATCGGGCCCCCTCTTCCACTCCTAACTGAGTGGATCTACAATTCTTTTGATACTTGCCTGCAGGCGTCTTCTTTCTCAGCCAATGTAATTTTTATTAACTTGTCCTGATCCTGGTCAGATTCTTGGATGGGTGGTGTCCTCCAGATGCCCAAGAGAGGTCATCAGCCCTCTCCCGGAGAAAGGACTCTGTCGGTTCTTGAATTTTGGACCCCCAATACTCAGAACAAAGTCACCTGTCCAGTCTTGTGCCAAATTCATTCCTCTGGCCATCAACTTTAAATTGTGATACTTTTATGTTTTGTGAGATTATTCCTAATAACAATATTCAGTTCAGTTTCTGTGTTGACAATGTTATGAAGGTTTTGATGCATTTCTTTCCAATAATTTGAATTTTTTGCTACATGGTGGGAAGTATCCATTACGGTAGCTCAGTGCTCTGTCTTACAGGACTCTTCAATATCTTCATCAATGACTTTCATGAGGGGATGGAAGGGGAACACATCAAATTTGTAGATGACAGCAAGCTAAAGAGTATAGCCAACACTTTAGAAGAAAGATTCATAATCCAGAAGGATTATGACAGACTTGAACAATGGGCCCCAGCCAACAAAATGCAGCTCAGTGGTGAGAAAACCCGAGTTTTACACTTTGGCAGGAAAGCCCAAATGCCCAGATACAGAAGAAGTGGTACCTGGCTCAATAGTAGCAACTGTGAGAAGGATCTAGGAGTTCACTTAAATATGAGACGGTTGTGTGCTAAAGCTGCCAAAAAAGCTAATTCACTCCCAGACTGCATCTACAGAAGGATAGAATCAAGAGAATGTGAAGCATTAATACCACAGTCAGGTTCCAACGGATGTCCTAAGTAACCCATGAGCCTTGATCCTTTATATCGTACCACTAAGGCCAAGATTGAACGCCTGCACCCAGTTCTGGTCTCCATGGTACTAAAAAGATGTTGAGAGCCTTGAAAGTGTGCAGAGAATAGCAACAAAGATGACTAAGGGCCTGGAGCCTAAAGAGTAAGATGAACGTTTGAGGGAACCAGTCTTTTGAAGAGAAGGACCAGGGGTGACTCCATAGCAGTCTTCCAATTCTTGAAGGTCCTGTCACAGAGAAGAGGGCTTGACTTATTCTCCAAAGCACCGGAGGGCAGGACAAGATATAATGGGTGGAAGATCATCAAAGAGAGAGATCCAACCTAGAAATAAGGAGGAATTTTCTGACAGGGAGAACCATTAACGGCCTCTGAGCTCCATTCCAGCCAATGATTCTGGGCTCCATCACATTCGACTATATTTTGATAGTCACATTTGTCTTGCCCCAGAATAAACTTCTATCAGGATAGAATTCACATTAGGAACAGATAAATAATCAGACAACAGGTGACAATGTATGGCATGGAGGAAAGCCAAGAACTCCAAGATCCTTCTCACAGTTACTGCTATTGAGCCCACCTACCAACAAATGAATAAGGCAAAATGAACACAGAGCATGAATGCAGCTGAGAATCAGCTTCAGGTTTTCCTAGGAAATGGGGGGGGGGGCTTTTTGGTCCTTAGCTTAGTGGTCATCTCCCAAAAACAACTTCTGCTACCTCGGTCCTAATAGGCTGCTCTTGCCCCCACCCCCACCCCCACCCGAGGATTTAAGGAGGTTTGAGAAAACTTCCATCTGATGCCGGGTTTTTAATGTGTGTGATATTGTTTTATAATTGATGTTGTCATTATTGTTGCCAGCCAGAGTTCAATGTAATATGGGAAGAGGTGCCCGTGATTTGAATAAATATATAGAACAAATGAACCTGATGCTTACATAGGGATTCAAGGGGGTACTTAGCCTTTCCCTGGAAAGAATGTAACTCAATCTTAATTCTGCTTGTTAGACCAACACGCCTTTCTCAAGAAGAGTATTTCCTTTTCCCTCCACCCCCCCTCCAATAGATTCCCCCCCCTGCCTTGCCTATAAAGGCCTCCATTCCCTTTGCTGGAGGGAAGCCTGGAGTTTGCCACCAAGCAGACTTGCTACCTGTGAAGACAAAAGGACAGGTGAGTGCAGCTTTCCCACCTGTGGGCACCTGAGAAGTGAGGCCCCTGCAGCAGATTCCTCCTGCGTCTGTCTCTCTCCACCTGAAGGGACCCCTTGCAGGGGGCTGCAGGCAATGTCCAGGTAGCAGCAGGGGGTCTGCAGGAGGCAGGGAGCAGGGGGTCTCTGGGGAAGTGAAAGAGATGCACAGGGGAGCCTTTCCAACAATGCAGGGTCCACTCTGACCCACCAAGGCTGCTGGATGACCAAGGAGGGAGAAACGGGTCCAGCGAAACAGTGCAAGCCGAAGTGTGGGAATCCCCAGCTTGGTCATAAGCTGGACTTCCCACCCATCTCCCCTCCTTTCCTCCCCCCATCCTCTCTGCAGGGAAGGAAGGAAGACCATGCGGCGATTCATCTTCCTCACCCTCGGCTTGCTGGTCATGGCTGTCTCCCTAAATGGTGAGTTTGAACAGGGTCTCTCGTGTCCGGAGAGGCCATTTCTCTAGCCTCTGAACCCCTTCCTGGTGTGACCCCTCCCAGCATCCTCTCCCTGAAGTTGCTTTTCTTCCTGTTTGGTTTATTGTGCCATTTAGATCCCTCCTTCTCTCCTTGCCCCAAAACGCAGGGCCGTTTGCAACCATGCAAAACAAAATACAATCGAAATTCAGAATCATTCATGAACAGTTAAAGGTTTGGCGAAAGATCTGTCCTTTTCTCCATTAAAAAGCTGCTTTGACAGGACATAAATTTATTACATGAATAAATAAAATTGAAAGAAATAAAAGCCGAATGGGGCTAGTATCCCTGTCCCTGGGACCCACACAAGAGCTGAGACCCTTTTCCAGGGACCTGAGAGCTGAGCATCCAATGGGGGGAGGGGCTTCTTCAGAAGGACCCCTCCTGGGCGGTGAGCAGTGGTGGGCAGTACTGCAAAAAATTAGCCATTCAGCCATTCATGGCTTGAGTAGGTACAGATCACATAGGAGGCCAGTGCAGGTCCTTCAGAACCCTGTCCTTTGCACCAGTGAACAGCCTGGTTCTGGAAGGAATCCATTTTCCAGCTCAGCACAGTTCAGGGAACAAGTGACCAACAAAAGCCGAGAGGTTCACACGAGACTTGCAGCTTGAAGGGAATTAATCAAGGCCAACCCTAACCAAGTTTTGGACTGTCTGCAAATGCAGCCACTCTGTCCGAGGCCAAGTCAGTTTCAAAGATGTTGGTACCTCAGAAGGTTAGGCATGTTCTGCAGATGTCTCCTCCTCCTTCTCTTCTCCTGGCCATCTTCTCATTGGCTTCCTCTCTTCCCCTACAGGAGCCGAAGGCTATCAATGTCCTCTCGATTGGCTCCCCAGGAACGGGAGATGCTATAAGGTCTTCCGTGAACTGAAGACTTGGAACAATGCAGAGGTTAGAAGGGCTTTTATCTTGGCCCAGGGGGAGAAAAAGTCTAGGCGGAGCCTTGAAGACCCTCCAAGTCTCCTCTGGATGGGCTGAAGTGGAGGGCCACTGGGTTGGGTGCATGAAAAGGGAGCAAAGGTCATGATTTTAGGACAGTCTGAAATGCACGTATTCTACGGACTGTATTATGGTTTGGCCAGTATCTGTTGGACAGAGTAAGGGGCTGGAGGCTAAAACATACGAAGAACGGTTGCAGGAATTGGGTATCGCTGGTGTGGTGAAAAGAAGGACCAGCTTCACAGGGCTTTCACAGCCCAATCTAAGTGGTTTACAGAGTCATCCTATGACCCCCGACAATCTGGGTCCTTGTTTTACCCACCTCGGAAGGACAGAAGGCTGAGTCGACCAGGAACCTAGTGATAATTGAACTGCCAAATTGCAGACAGCTGGCACTCAGCAGAAGTAGCCTGCAGTACTGCACTGAGCCACTGTGGCTCATCTGTGTGTGTGTGTGTGTGTGTGTGTGTGTGTGTGTGTATGTGTGTAAGAGGTGGGTTGCTCTGGGTTTGGCCCAGTTTGGGTGAACCGGTAGTGGTAATTGGGCATGGGTTGCTGAACCAATAGTGATGGCTGGCTGGCCACGCTCCCGGACCAGCCTGCTCCAACCCTTGCCCTGCCTCGCTTTCACCATGTGCATCCACAGAACTGCTGCCTCCTGGTAAGCATTTGTGCTAGCCTAGACCCCCCTGCCCCCTGGTCAGTGTCTCCCGAAGCTGCTGCCATTGCAGCCACAGCAGGGACCGGAGCAGAATGCTGGAGAGGACAGTGGCAGCAGGAGAGAGCGGCATCCCAATTCCCAGAGCGAGAAACCAGAAGAGATGCTTCGCTTGCTTTCTGCTCACTCCCCACTGGAAATGTCCGGGTTTAGTTTGGGTCTGGGGCCTGCCAAGGAGCCACTTGGCTTCACCAAATTCCTGCAATGGGTAAGATGAGCAGTGGTGACGGGAGGTGCCCAGCCAAGCAGGGCCCGTGTGGTGTGTGGAGCGCAGAGCCAGGAAAAGCCAAAAGTTTCCTAGAAGGAATTGAAGCATCCAACTTTACAGCCCAGAGGCCACTTCTGTGTTTATAAATCAGGTGGGTGAGTGGGGGAGGGGAGAGAACAATGAGAAGGGAAGGGCAGGAGATAGGAAAAAATGCAGGCGGAGGCCCTGGACTGTGCAAGCAGGCAGGAGGGAGGAAAATTCACCCAATCATGGCTTGAGACAAGGATTTCAGTTGGTGAAACCTCCTGTCTTGACCTCTCTTGAAGTGGCCGGAGCAACAGGGAAGAGAGTGAACGTAAAAACACCAAACACCTGCAAAGTCAGCTCTGGGACCTCCTGCCTCCCAGCACATTTGATGGCCTGGGCTTAGGCTGTGCCCCTGGCTGGGCGACCTAGGCCGCTGGTCAGCTGGCATTCACCTGTGAGTCAGAAAAGTCAGTAAAGTCTAGCAGGATCTAGGAAGCCTCAGCATATCGGTAGAGAAGCATTGTCCGTGTCTGCAAGCTCTCACTTTGCTCGCTGGCATGGCCCTGATGATCGGCCACCCCTTGGCCACGTTCCAGACTCCACAGGAGCATCTGCTCCCGAGCACACCGCTGCTGTGGCTTGTGCCTCCCCCGGTGAAAAGCTGAGGATCGGCTGGTTTGGGCACCGGGGAGCCATTCACCAGCAAGACGGACCCCTCATGCCTCTCCCTTCACCACCTCCACCCCCAGGTATGGCGAGCCCCACAATGGGACTCAACACCGGATTGCATGTGCTTATGCCCTGAAGTTGCACCTGCCACCCCACCCCACCCCAGGTTCCTCCTTTTGCGTTCTATTTTCATGCATTCAGGTGGAGCAGAGCACAGAGCTGGGATGCCACGCAGGGCCCGCTTCCCTCCATTGTGGGAGTCACCATACCTGGGGGTGGAGGTGCTGATTTCACCCACTGTGTCTCCTGTGATTTCTCCCTGGTTCAGGCTGGCACAGTTTTGACATCCGGGGTCTGCGATTTCCCATGGCCCCAAATGCACCTGGGTTTTTTTGGGGGGTTGCAGCCAGTTCCTCCTCCCCCCTTGTCTTGAGCCAGGAATAGGGTGAACTTTCTTCCCTCCCGTCCATCCTGCTTGCAGAGTCACAGTGGCTTGGTGGTGGTGGGGTCATGTGACTGAGTGTGCATGAGTCAGGTTGGCCACGCCCACTCAGTCACATGCCCCCCCCACCTAGTCACACCAACAGAACCAGAAGTAAAAAAAAATTAAACCCACCCCTGGTGTGTGTGTGTGTGTGTGTGAGAGAGAGAAACTATTCTCCATAGCACCCAAAGGCACACAAAAAAGCAATTGATGGAAACAAATCAAGAGAACCAATCCAGAAATAAGGAGAAATATCCTGACACTGAGAACAAATGATCCGTGGAATAGAACGGCTCCCCTCCAAAATTTGTAGGTTCTCCATCACTGGAGGCTTTCAAGAAGAGCCTGGAGAGCCATTGGTCTCAAATCATATAGGGTTCCCTGCTTGAGCAGGCTAGAAGACCTCCAAGACCCCGTCCAACTCTCTTAATCTTTATTCCGTGTTGACCGTTAGGGTTGAGTGACCATCTTGCACAGAAGATATTTCTCCATGTAATAAAAGAGAAGAGAGGCTGGCATCTTGAGACTGCCTTGCCTCTGGAGGGCATCTCAGATTGCAATGGACGAGAGGGGAATTTAAGCCGGGAACTGCTCAAGAGCTGCAGACCCCAGTGCGGAAATCTGTGGGGTTCAAGATCGTGGGTAGGACTATGCAATCGGATCCCTGCTCTTGTCTCACTTGCAAACAAACGTATTTCTTCCCTGCTGAACCAACGCCCTTCCTTGTGGTTACTCTCTCTCTCCCTCCCAGATGTTCTGCAGGAAATTGAAGCCAGGTTGCCACCTCGCCTCCATCCATAGCATGGCTGACTCATTTGCCTTGGCTGACTACCTCACTGACTATCTCTCGCCTGCGGGCAAGGTCTGGATCGGACTCCGGGATACAAATAAGGTTGGTCCTTCCTCTGAGGCTCTCTGAGGGCTCCTCCCAAGGGAAAGAGAAGGCTCTGTCTCTGCCGAAAACTCTTGCCTTGGGCAAAGCCTCTGAAGAACAATATTGACTCCTTCTCTTGCCCAACCCTTCCTGCCCAGTTGAAGAACTGACTGCTGTGTTTAGAGCCCCCAAAGGGACAGATCCTGCTTTGACCTCCACCTCAGGATCAAGGGCTTCTCTGGCAGTCAGCTGCTCCTTCCACCTGCCTTCCTCTTTCTGGTCCACTGAATGGCCTCTGACCCTGGTTGGCAGTCTGGTGGGCCATTAAATCAGGGACTGCAGGGCTTCCTCCCCGCTTTTCAGTTCCTGCAGGTTTTTCCTTGTTTCTGTTACCGTCAGTCTTTCCTCCTGTCCTCCGTTGCCCTTCCAATTCCTGAAAGATGCTGGATCACATGGAAAGAAGGGGCCTCACCCTGGAGTTGAGCTCAGCTCCTGGTGACTTCCAGAATAGAAAGATTCATTTCTGGCAATAACACAGAAATAGGTTCTCCCTCCCCTCCTTTCCCTCCCTCCGCCACCCAACCCCCATTCAGGTTTCCAGGATGGTTTCCATTTTCTTAGTGTCTTGGATAGTCCTGGGGTTTTGCTGGTGGTCTCCCACCAAAGAACTCATTGATTTTGACCCCATTTATAGTTCTGAGATCAATCAATATCTTCCAGGGCTGCCATCATGTTGAGCATGAGGCAAGATGACTCTCAAGCTGAGCTGGTGACTTCATGGAGACTCCAGATAGTTTTCTTCTGGGTTCTATTTTTCTCCCTGGATCTCCTGATCTTCCTCCATCCAAGCATTCACCAAATTTTACTCGGCTCAGCTGTTCTAGATCAAGTGAGACGGAGAGATGGAGAGAGAAATGTTCTCTTTGATCCTTAAAACCTGAAAACTTTCCTCTCTGACCTGGGGCCCTGAAGAGCCCCTTCCTCAATTGGTCAACATGACTTCTTTCTCATCTTAGAACTACAAGTGGGAGTGGACAGACAGATCTATAGCCAACTACCTACCCTGGGATGAAGATCAGCCTGATCACTTCAAGAACAAAGAGTTCTGCGTTGAGATAGTGGACTTTACAGGTGAGCCAAGATGATGGTGAGACGGTTGAGGTGCAATTCCAACAATGAAGACCCAGTGGGTCCATCTTGGAATATTCACCCCTTGGCCACTCATGACCACTGTTTGTTTGTTTGTTTTTTGTTAGTTAGTTAGTTAGTTTAAAACAGTTCCGTAGCCTCCCACCTTATAACCAACACCCTAACAAACATTAAGTAGCATAACGATCCCATTAAAATTATACTAAGATGAAGAGCATTAAAATCAACCAAAATCTAGCAGCAAGTCCGGTCTCTGATTTGAAACCAGCCCATCTTGGGGGAAACGCCAGGACTGTCAGGATTCTTCCCAGCCAGAGTCCAACTCCAAGGGAAGTCAAGTGACTTTATCTCACAGGGCCCAGAATGTTCCTCCTAGTGACTTTGCAAGGGCTCCCCCAGTTCCTGCTTACCTAGGAGGCACCTGGTTACCCGAAAGAGGGAGGCTGGTTTGCTACCTGGAGATGCAGGAAGGGTGGATAAATAATGATTGTTGCTGCTCTTGTCATCATCCCAACCTAGAAGCACATATGGGCTCCTACGTGTGTCCGGCCGGCCTCCCTCTTTGTCTTCCTCCAGTTCTGCTCCAGCCACCTCTTATGTCGCTTCATCCCTCTGAGCTGCTGGGCGAACCATGGTTTATCCCTTGTCACAGTCCTACAATCTGCAATTGTAAACCATGGTTTATCCCTTGGATCAGTCCTACAATCTGGACAGTCAAGGGAGCACAAAACGTCCCTGGGACACCCCATTAACGATGGGAGCCATCATTCCTTCCTAACACTGTGAAGTGTTATAACACAACACTGCATGTACACTGAACGAACCAGAAAGAGGGCTGAGAAAATATCTACAGCCCCCTCTCCCTCTGGCTATAAATTATCTCTTCCCTCGGGATGCGGCTATGGGGCATTGCGTGGCAAAACAACGAGACGGTTTGTAGAGATTCTCAGTCATCCAGGTCAGGGTCGTCCCAAAGATGCTTTTTTCAGGAGGCAACTGGACTTGAGGGAGGATCCCTTGAAATGCTTCCAGGGAGTCCCTGAAAATCTTTCTCTTTTCCTACCCAGGCTATCTCCGGTGGAATGATGATGATTGTTCAGCTTTGCGTCGATTTCTCTGCCAGTGCCGATACTAGTGCAAACGGTTCCTTCGGCTGCTCCAGAGGCAGAGAAGCACCTGGAGAAGTCTGGAGAAGCAAGGAAGCCCCCCTGCCTGCTGAAATCTCTGCTCTGCACCCCTTCGCTTCATGGGTGCTTCCTGTAGCTTGGATCTGGCTTTGCTCCTCTTGGTAGGCCAGGAGGTCCAATAAATTCTCTCTAGCATGACTGGCCTTGTTTATTTTGGAGACCCAGGAGATGGTGGAGGTTTAAAGCTGAAGACCCCAGGCTCTTCTGCATGGCAAGGCTTGGGCTCAAGGGGTGGTTGGGTGGGGTGTCTCATCAGAAGGACCATCCATTGGTGCTGCGATGATGCTCCCTTGCATGTCCTCCTCATTTGAATCAGAGGGTGGAGAATCTGCTGGGCTTCAGCCCCACTTTCCTGCCCCCAAAGCTGATTGCAAACCCTATGCTGGGCATCAATGCAGCAGCCTGTTGGAAAGGCTATGGGGGTGGGGGGATGTGGGGGGATTCCAGGGGGCTGGGGTGGTGCTAGGCTAGTCCTTCCAGGCTGCCAAGATCTGGACCTGTTCTGGATGGCACCAAAGAACCTCTGTGTGGGAGGCCACTTCTCGGGTGAAAAGAGGGCAAACCTTCTTTTCTGCCTTCCTTCCAATCAGAAAATAGATAAAATCTTCATGGGACCCTCAGCAACTCCTTCTCTTGAAGGCTTAGATCCATCCACAACATCAACACCATCCCCACTTCAAAGATCCTCAGCTCTTCCTCAGTGGCCCATTGAGGCCCATCTGACCTGAGGGCCACATCATCCACTTCCACCACAGATGTTTCACACTGACCATCCATGAGGCTTCCTTGGTCAATTGCAGGAGATGTTTCTCACTGCCTTCCCCCAAACATGTAGATCCTTACCTCATTGGTGTCACTCAGGTGACCATCTTCCTCCACCTCTGTGGCCAAATGAAAGTCCCCTGCTTGGTTTAGTTGGGCATCTGGGATGACCTTCACTCTTGGGTGACCCTGCAAGGAATGCAAACACTCCCAGCATCCTTTGCTCATCCTTCCCAGGAACACCCCACCAACACCATCCCCACAGTGAGGAAGCACAGCAGGACTTGGGGTCTGGAAGTGATAGTTAGTGAAATTCACTGGTGACCTTCATTGGTTCACTTAGCATTTTTCAATATAGGGTTCCAGTTCCCATGGAATCAACGGAATTCCCATCACTGGGATGGGAAATGGTTGCTGGATTCTGGGATATTTAGGAGTGGACTCTCCGATGACCATCTCAGAATTTACCCATGTAATAAGATCATGATCGTTGGGGAACTGGGACTATTAGAGAGAATCAATTCATGGGTTGGGTCACCCAGCAGGACTAGAATTCACCGTCTCCTGGTGATTGGCCCAAAGTCACCCAGCTGCTTTTCATGGCTAAGGCAGGACTAGAACTCACCGTCTCCTGTTTCCTAGCCTGGACTTGCTACATAAACCCTAGAGGAAGGTCTGACCTCCCCAGATGCCCCAGAGCCTTATCTGGTGGGTCCCATGGGAAGGCTGCCAGTCTGGGGATGTTCCTGGGTTCATAGGCAGGGATTCGGAGGGTGAAAGCAGCTCTTTGCCCACCATCTCTTCTCCAACCCCAGGGCCCATCAGAGGGATTGATTCTCCGGGGAGAGGCCTCCAAAGTGGCTATTGGGGAAGTGCTTTTGCAGGAGGCTGTGGGTGAGGAGGTTGCCTGGAGGGCACTGATGCAACAGGGCTGTAAAGCACCATGAAGCGGCATATAAGTCTAAGAGCTACTTCTATTTAGCAAAACAGCACCTTTGATCCCTTGCAAGGGCCTGCTGCAGAGGTGGGTTCCTACCGGTTCGGTCCGGTTTGGCCGAAGAGGGAGGAGAGATTGGCCATCCCTTTCCACACTGGTAGCAATGGCAGCCTGGCCACGCCCCCAAACCGGTAGTAAAAAAAATGGAAACCCACCCCTGGTCTGCTGCTCACTGCCAAAGGGACAGCCGGATTCTATCGGGACCCCCAACCTTCGCTATACAGAGGCAATTTTGTCTGACGGGGGAAGTCAATTTACTTTCAGGTGCCATTCTAACTTTGGAGGGTCCAGCTGAGCCTGAAATCTGCCCACCACCCAGATGACTCCCCCGGACCCTTCCCCAGATACCTCCCCTGGTGTCAGCTCAGAAGAGGACAATTGCTCTTCTTTGCACTCCCCCCAAAGTCTCAACATCTGTTTTGTATTGTGGTGACCAAAACTGGATGCCGCTTTCCAGGTGTGGCCTTACTACGGCTTTACAAAGCGTTGCTAATCCTTCATGTGATCTTGATTCTATGCTTCTGAAATTGGAAACTGGCTCTGTCAGGGCCTCCACCAGTGGGTGCTTTCACTCTTCGTGTTCATTGTGTGTAAATTAACCTTGTCATTTATGTGTGAACCTTAGGTTGTGGGGCAAAGAGTGCGAGTTGGCCCATTGGTCAATTTGCTGCCAATTTCAGAATCAGACGTTCGCTGGAACACATCTGCTGCAGTGGTGGGTTCCAACCGGTTTGGACCAGTTCGGCTGAACAGGTAGTGGTTTGGCAGCCAGGGTCACCGGAACCGACAGCAACCCAGGCCTGCCACGCCCTTGAACCAGTTCTCCGGGTGGCACCACAAGCACCGCCATTTTGTTTTCTGCTTCCGCACATGTGCAGAAACTGTTTATTGTCCTGTGCATGCGTGCAAAGCGCACACCAAATGTGCATATGTGGCGCACCCACAAGCGAATCAGCAGTTCTGACCGCTGGAACTCACCCCGGATTTTCTGGCTAGTAAAGATGAAATAAAGATCAATGGCAAACATTGGCATGGCTTAAATGCAGAAGGTACCCTTGGATTAACAAATAGAATAATAAGGCAAGATAAAATAAAATAAATAAGGAGAAAGGTGAAAAAGCCGCAAGGACTCACCCAGAAGGAGCAAAGTTTGCCCTGGTGGTTTCTACACAGAGGCAGAGTTCAGTCCTGCCAGAGATTCATACACAAACCGAGAAAAACATTTATCCACCCATTTATCCATTCAAACACAAGCAAATTTCCACCATAGTTGACACTGTATGAAAGCAATACAGACATCACACACCCCAAGACCTTTACATGGCAATCAAAGGTCCCAAACCTCAAAACAGTTTTCAGTCTTTACTCACTGATCAGGGCAACAGATTTCAAATCGCATAATCCCTGACCTCCGGTCCTTCCGACGCGCCCTAAAAAGTTGGCTTTTCCAGCAAGCCGGCCTGGCCTGTTAATTTTATTTAATTTTTAAAATGTGAGTGTTATATAAATTGGGTTTGTTTTTTGGACTGTTTCTAATTTCCTTTTAACTTTTGTACTATGTTTTTTTTTTAATGCTGTACCCTGAGTCCTTGGGAGAAAGGCGGCATATAAATCTAATAAATCCAAATCCAAATCCAAATATTTTCAAATATCTTAGCTTTTATAGTTGAATAAACTTCCACTCTCGTGTTTTCCTTGCAAAGGTTTGGCTGGAATCCCACAATAGGATGACCCTGGATTAAGGAAATGGGACTGAAGCTGTCAAGTAAAGGGTTGGAGGGCTTCCCCCTCCCCACAATGTTAAATTAATGGCTGGGTCCTGTAGAAACATTGAACCACAAACCAGCCACATATGGTGGGTTTTTTTTTTTTTTTTTTTTTGCAGAAGGTGCTTTGGATGAGCATGTTGTCAGTCCCAAAATGCGATCGAGGTGTCCCAGAGCTGCCACCTGGGGAGGGGAGGATCCACCATTACCACATCAGCCACCAGCTGAGAGGTGGAACAGCTGATGACCAGGTAAATGCCAGGCCATGGCTTCGTTCCACTGCCAGGAACGGCCCCGGATCCGCAGTCAGCTGGGAAGCGGAGAATGGCTGCAATAGCTGAGCATCGGCATCTGGAAGCCAGGGAGTGGGGTTAGGGTTAGGTTAAGCTTCTCCTGGGCTAAGTGTGGGTGGATGGGGATTGGGTGGGGGTTCCCAGGGGTGGGATAAACACACATAATTAAGGGGGAAGGGTTAAACTGAAGTTAGTGCTGACTTTGTTTTGCTACTTTGCTTGTTGGTCACTTTGTGCCGGGTTTCACGCTTGCAAGGATAAACGCTTCGGACTGAACTGTGTTGTCTGAGGTGTCTTGATGGTGAACTGTGGAATATGACCCCTGTCATGTTGGGCAGAGGTGGGATTCAGCAGGTTCTGAGCAGTTCTGGAGAAGCGAAAATTTTGAGTAGTTCGGAGAACCAGCAAATACCACCTCTGGCTGGCCCCGCCCCCATCTATTCTCTGCCTCCTGAGTTCCAGCTGATTGGGAGGGAATGACAGGTTCTCCAGAACCTGTCAGAACCTGCTGAATTTCACCACTAGTTCCACTATCTATGAAGCCTCTTCTGGCTAACCTGCAAGATGGAGAACCCACCACCTTTAGAGAGGGAGAGTCTTCTACTCTTGGATGGATCTTACCCCCAGGGAGATTTTCCCCATATTTTAATTAAATTTAAGTAGCTGTATCTATGATTTCTGGATTTAGTTGCCAGAGGACAATGTTTGCTAGGACAATTTTCCTGATGTGGCCATCCTGAGCCTCAAATGAACTCCATGGACTGGGTAGAGACAACCCAGGTGCCGTGTCTTCAGGATCTCGGGGCTCTTAACAGGGATCCCCAAAACTCCCAGAGCAACAGTTTAGCTGGTCGTTGGCAGGTTAACAATCGATCAAGAGAGCACCCACAAAGGATTGACACCCTGTGCCACAAGCCAAAAGTTGTCTTCTTCCCCTTGGAAGGAAAGCAAGGAGGAAGAAGGGGGAGGGGAGGAACAAAGAAGCGAGTCCTTCTGTCCATATGCCATGGTGGCTCTCTCCCCTCTCATGGACAGGGGAGCTTCATTGCAGAGTCACCTAGCAGAAAGAGATGAAATCTGGGGCCTCCAAGCTCTGATGAGCAGGCAGTCGGGGTGAGTGCAGGGATTGGAATGTGGCACCACCACTTAACACCAGGCCCCCTTCCCAGAGTGGCCCACCTATCATCTCCCACCTCATCTCCTTAGACCAGGAGTCCCCAATCCCTAGTCCATGGCCCAGTGCTGATCCGGAGCCAATTCTGAATTGGGCCATAGAAATGGTTGGGAAGCTGCATTTGTCAAAGGGAAACCATCCCCTTCCATCAGTCTGCTGAATTGGAAAGGTTGTTCCTGCTGCCCTAGACCCATCATCCCCATTGGATTGTATGAGTCAGAAATATCACAATGTATATTGTGAATCAATCAATCAATCAATCAATCAATCAATCAATCAATCAATCAATCACTTGTGATTAACCTTCCAGGAGTCAAATTGTGTGCCCTTATTGTGTTCCAAATCTAGTCACCCAAAAAAGCTTCTTCCAGGTTGTCAATCAAGACCAGAATTTATTTGAGCTCCTGGCCCATCAGGAGGAGCAAAGTCAGATCCAATCTACAGAAAGCATCCATGAAACGGAGGGGTGGGGAGCAGAGATTTCGGCAGGCAGGAGGGGCTTCCTAGCTTCTCCAGGTTCCATCACTGTGGAGCAGGAACAGGAGCAATCAACACTGGCAGAGAAACGGATACAACTCCTCGCAATTCGAATCACTCCATTGGAAATACCCTGGGCAGGAGAAAGAAAGTTTGGATTCCCCCTTTGAAGTGACTCCCTCAGAGTCCCAAAAGTTCATTTCGATGGCTTCTCCCTCGTTCTCAGGAGATCATGAGGACACCACAGGTGGAGAACCTCATCTGTCAAGATGAGCTTAGGACTCAGCAACCCAGATAACGTAACTAGCCATCAAGTTTATTTTGTTTGTCTGGAGTTTTTAGGCTGTTCTTGGGTTGGGTTTTGAAGTGTACGGGGCATGTGTCAACTTTTCTCTTCTCTAGTCTTTGAGTGGCCGAGAGTTGTCTGACTTTGATGGTGTAGACAGGGGTCCCCAACACCAGCACAGTGGCCCACGATTGGGCCAAGAGAGGCTCAGAAAAGGACCATGGAAGTGGCAGGCTGGCACAGGCACACATCCACACTAGGAAGTCCAGGACGGTATCACGGACAACAGTTATGAAAGAAAAGAGGCTCTACTTCTCTCACAAAGACAGTGCCACCAACTCAACGGTCGAAGGTGTGTGTGCACACTCCATTTGCCAGTACTTAATTCTCACAGAACCATCCCCTCCCCCCCTGCTGGTCCACAGAGCCAGAAAGATTGGGGAACTCTGGGGTAGAAGATTGATGGATATTTAAGCAGGAAAGAACATAAACCGGGTCTCTTGTGAGCGTGACGGCCTTTCAGAAGCAGGTTAAGGTGGAGCTTGTTTGTTTCATGATGAGCTCATGGCCCTGTCATTATTTTCATAAACATCTGCAATTCATGAAGGAATGGTGGCTCCCATTGTTAATGGTGTGTCCCAGGGACGTTTTGTGCTCCCTTGACTGTCCAGATTGTAGGAATGATGCAAGGGGTAAACCACGGTTCGCCCAGCAGCTCAGAGGGATGAAGCGACATAAGAGGCGACTGGAGCAGAACTGGAGGAAGACAAAGAGGGAGGCCGGCCGGACACACGTAGGAGCCCATATGTGCTTCTAGGTTGGGATGATGACAAGAGCAGCAACACTCATTATTTATCCACCCTTCCTGCATCTCCAGGTAGCAAACCAGCCTCCCTCTTTCAGGTAACCAGGTGCCTCCTAGGTAAGCCTGGAGCCTTTACAAAGCCACTAGGAGGAACATTCTTGGCCTGGGAGACCTCTTGGAGCCTTGCTACCTGGGAGGAGGAGTCCAGACCACTTGTGTTTGAGGAAGTGGGCAGGATCCTTGTGGCTGGGAGCTAGGCAACCTCTCTGCTGGACCCTTGTCCCTCTTGGTTGGTAAGGCCTCCTGGGAGGTGGCATGTGGTTGGGCCCCAGAGGTGATTAATGTCTTTTTGTGAGAGTTGGTGGCACTGCCTTTGTGGGAGGGAAATTCCTCTTTTCTTAACTTTCATAACTGTTGTCCATGGCACCACTTTGGTCCTGCTTCAGGGGTTGTGGGTGGGAAGCAATTGTGTTACCTCATGGCTGGTTCCAGACAGTTAGGTAGGAGAGGTGAGGTCCAGGCTTCAGCCTCTGTAGTGTGGGGTGGGAGTTGGGTTTGAGCCTTTCACCACTCCTCCAACATCTACACAAAATGGCTAGGAGACGCCATTTGTAGGTTTGTGGCTCGGTGTCACCAGTATACTGGCGATACCTAGTTATATATCTCCACCCCTAGCCAGACAAGGGGATGCAGGGGAGGTGCTGGCTGAGCATGAGGAGGACGTAAGGGTCTGGATGGGGAGGAACCAGCTTCACCTCAACCCTACTAAGACAAAGAGGCTCTGAATTTCTGCCCCTCCCTCCAGACATGGTTGGTACTTCATCTTTGGCATTGCACAGGGTGGCACAATGATCTAGTGCAGTGTTGGGCAACCCGCGGCTCGGGAGCCACATGCGGCTCTTTACACCCTTTAATGCGGCTATTCTGTGTGCCGGGTGCCCGCTCCCCTCCCTCCTCTCGGGCTTCGGAGGGAAGCTTCTGCAAAAGCCCAGGCAAGTGACAACCAATTTTGGTCCTATGACTGCAGAATGCTGCAAAATACCATAAATGCAGGCCAGTTGTTGAGTGTTTCAAATGTGATTGGAACACTCAACAAGGTGACCACAGTGTGTGTGTGTGTGTGTGTGTGTGTGTGTGTGACAGACAGACAGAGAGAGGAACAGAGAGAGGGAGGGAGGGAGGGAATCAGAGAGAGACTGACAGACAGACACACACACACACAGACAGAGAGAGACAGAGAGGGGGAGGGAGGGAGAGAAAGATAGACAGACAGAGAGAGAGAGACATACAGAGTGAGTGATTAAGTGAATGAGTGAGAGACAGACACACCCACATACACAGAGTGACAGAGAGAGAGGAAGGGAGGGGAGAGAGACAGAGGGAGATACAGAGACAGACACACACACACACAGAGTGAGTGAGAGACAGACAGACACACACACACACAGAGTGACAGAAATGGGGGAGGGAGGGAGAGAGAGACAAAGAGCCAGAGAGAGAGAGAGAAAGAAAAAGAAAAAAAGAAAGAAAGTGGGAGAGAGAGATGAAATTAAAAACAACAACATACAAACCTGACTTACTCAAACTATCCAAGGAAATGCAAGGCCAATGTTCACATTAGTGGTTGTGACTTTGTCAGTCAATGTCAGGATGTAATTTTCTCTACATTGTAAGGCAAATTTTACGGAATTTAACGTTATCGATAAATAATATCGTTCTAAAGTTTTTGTTTTATTAGTTGTGTTATTTGTATCCTCCCGACCTATGTGGATACTTGCATGCAGAATATTCTCAATAAAAACTTATTGAAACTAAAAACAGTGTACCATCCTATGTATTTTCGGTTTTAAAAATGCGGCTCTCCAAATAAATTTCAATCGTGGTTTTGGCGAGATTTGGCTCAGTTGAAAAAAAAGGTTGCCCACCACTGGTATAGGTGATACCTGGCCCAATAGTAGAAACTGTGAGAGGGATATTAATGGACAGTCACTTAAATATGAGCCAACCGTGTGCAGCAGCTGCCCAAAAAAAGCAGTTCTAGGCTGTATTAACATAAGGATAGAATCAAGATCACGTGAAGGGTTAATACCACTTTATAAGGCCTTGGTAAGGCCACACTTGGAATACGGCATTCAGTTTTGGTCACCACGATGTAAAAAGATTAAGAAAGAGTGCAGAAAAGAGTAACACAGATGATTAGATGGCTGGAGGCTAAAGAATGGCTGGAGGAATTGGAGATGTCTAGTTTAATAGAAAGAAGGACTAGGGGAGACATGATAGCATCTTCCAATATCTCAGGGGTTGCAACAAGGAAGAGGGAGTCAAGCTATTCTCCAAAGCACTTGAAGTCAAGACAAGAAGCAATGGATGGAAACTAATCAAGGAGAGAAGCACCAACCTAGTAAACCTAGAACAATTAACCAGTGGAACGGCCTGCCTCCACATATTGTGTGTGCTCCATCACGGGAGGTTTTTCAGAAGAGATTGGAGAGCCATTTGTCTGAAATGGTCTAAGGTTTCCTGCCTGAGCAGAGAGTTGGACCAGAAGACCTCCAAGGTCCCTTCCAACTCCGCTATTCTGGCATGCAGAATATTCTCAATAAAAACTTATTGAAACTAAAAACAGTGTACCATCCTATGTATTTTCGGTTTTAAAAATGTGGCTCTCAAAGTAAATTTCAATCGTGGTTTTGGCGAGATTTGGCTCAGTTGAAAAAAAAGGTTGCCCACCACTGATCTAGTGCATGATTTGAGGGTCTTGGCTCCTGCTTGAGGAGTAGGGGGTCAGCTACGGCTATGACATCCTTTTTACCAAACCATGTAATGCACTAATTGCTCACTTGTGGCCCTGATCACACTAACCCGTGCCTTGGTCACCCCCTATTTGGACTACCGCCATGTGCTATAGGTGGGGCTGCCCAGGAGGCTCACTTGGAAATGTTCATTGGACCAGGATAAAGCAGCGGCAGGGCAACGGGGCCTCTAGGTTTCCCCACGTAAGATCTCTGTTGTGCAAGCTGCACTGGCTTCCCTTTTCTTTCCGAGTGCAATTCAAAGCACTGATCCTTAGCCTGGAAGCCCTGCATGTATAATCCCTTCGGCCGATTCGCTCACACAGAGAGGGACTCCTCCGGGTGCCGTCCACTAGGCTGTGCCAGCGGGCGATGCCCAGGGGAAGGGCCTTCTCTGTGATGGGCCCGACCCTCTGGAATGACCTTCCCCCTGATATTAGAACAACCACGGACCTCCGCTCCTTCCGTAAGAAGCTCAAAACCCACCTGTTTAATCTAGCCGGCTTGGCCTAACTCCAGCTCTCCCACCCCAGTCTGTATTTTTAAATTTTGGTCTTAGGCTTAGTTTTTAATTTTTATAAATTTGTACAGGGGTTTAAAGTTTAATTCGATTTTAACTATATTTATGATTATTTGTAAGGTTTTTAATTTGGTACCTGTACACCGCCCCGAGTCCCTTCGGGAAGAGGGGGCGGTCTAGAAATCAAATCAAATCAAATAAATAAATAAAATAAATCTGGGGGCTCCCTCTCCCTGAGCGAATCCACCCATCCTATGAGGTCAGGTAAGGAAGGTGTTCTCCTGGTCCCATTGCCACCTTGCAGGAGGTGGGAATTGGGCCTTCCCTGCAGCTTCCCCCTGCCCCATGGAGCACCCTCCCCCCTGACGTTTAGCAGAACTCCACCCTTTTAGCCTTTGGGGATATTACATTCCCCCCCCCCCCCTGAGTGCCGGGAGAATACTGGCTGATTTCAAATAAGAAATCTGATTCAGTGCCAGGTTTTTGTTCGATTTATACTATATTTTCTGTACCATTTTATCCTTTGATTGGGAGTGAGTTATGAGATGGGTTTGCTGCCCAAGTATTTTAGGTAAATAAATAAGTTGTGGCCGTCAGTTTCCAGGGCTCCAAGATCCTCATCCTTGCTGGAATTGCACCGCAGTTGCTGCCCCAACACCTTACCTCACCTGTTTCTTTCTCGAGCTTAGCACAGAACTTGGTTGCTGTCCTTTGAGCGATCCGGCTTGCCATCGGCCCAGGCTAGGTAGCTGAGGCTGTTGTGACTTAGCCACTGCCATTCACCTTTCTGGAATGACACAGAAGCCACGTTAGGCAACCGAGGAAGGGGCTCTGGCTCTTCAGGGTCCAGATCAGGAAGGACAGTTGTCAGGTTTTAAGGGTCTCTCTCTCTCTTTCTCCATCTGCTCCCTCAATCTTGGTTGATCTGGAGCAGCTAAGGAGAGTTACACATGGTGACGGTTCAGGTTCTTGTAGAGGGCTAGAATGGATTAAACTTGCACAACCTTGGTTCCTGAGTTCTTGTCCTGACAATTGTGTTGTTGCCACAAAAAACACTTGTATTCACAAAGTCCCGGGGAACTGAGTTCAATTCCAGGGAAACGCCCCTTCTTTCTCTACAATCAAGGATCTTTCAGGAATTGAAAATGCAACAGAGCACAAGATGTTCTGTTGGTAAGAGAAACGAGCAATTTCTGTGCAAAATAAATAAAGGGGAAGAAAGAACAACCCTCTGAGGTTGGGACTCGCAGCCCCAAAATTAATGAGCCACCAGAGTTCCAAGAAGCTTCAGAGGCCATTCAATGGGCCATAAAGAGGAAGCCAGACTGAAGGAGGAGCTCAGTGTGAGCGATGGCCTTGATCCTGAGGTGGGGATGAGGGCAGGATCTGACCCTTTGGGGATTCAAACATAGCAGTCAGTTCTCCGGGTGGGCATGGATGGTTGGTGAGGGGCAGGAGAGACGGCGTTGGAGTAAATAACATTTCTCAGAGGTTTTGTCCAAGGCGAGAGTTTTTATCAGAAGGAGATCCCTACCTCCCGTTGGATGAGCCTTCCAAAAGCCCCATAGAAATGGTAAGTATGAATTGGCGAACATTAGCAACAGAAAGAGACTCCTACTTTACGTGGATCATTCAGTCCAATCCAGACACTTTGATCACTTTTGAGATTTTCTGAGACATAATCAGCCATGTCATCTCTCTCTAGTTTTCTTCGGATGGTGGCAAGGTGGCAGAATTTCCCCTGTTTCTCGCAGAACACCTGGGAGAAAGCGAGAAGAGAGAAAGGCAAATGAGTTTGGGTGTGACAGTTTGTGAAAGTGAGAAAAGAGCAGGGAATCTGATTGCATGGTCCAAACCCCTGTCTTGACTGTGTTGGCTCCCCTCGAATGTTCTTAATGGAATAACAAAGTTGGAAGGGACCTTGTGGTCATCTAGTCCAACCCCCTGCCCAAGCAGGAGAGCCCACACCATTTCTGATAGATGGCAGTCCAGTCTCTCTATCATGGAATTTCTCCTTATTTTCAGGTTGAATTTGTCCTTGATCAATTTCAATCCATTATTCCTTGTTTGGCCTTCAGGTGCCTTGGAGAACAGCTTGAGTCCCTTCTCTCTGTGGCAGCCCCTCAAATATTGGAAGACTGCTCTCATGTCTCCCCTGGTCCTTCTCTTCACTAGACTAGCCAGGCCCAGTTCCTGCAACTGTTCATCACATGCTTTATCATCCAGTCCCCTCATCATCCTGGTTTCTCTTTTCTGCACGCTTTCTAGAGGCCCAACATCTTTTTTATAGTGTGGTGACCAAAACTGGATACAGTACTCTATGCATGGAGTGGACTTACTAAGGCTTTATAGAGTGGTATTAGTACCTCCCTTGATTGTATCCCTCTGTTAATGCAATTTAGGATTGCGTTGGCATTTTTGGCTGCTGCTGCACATGGCTGGCTCCTATTTAGCTGGTTGTCCACTAAGAGCCCAAGATCGCTCTCACAGTCTCTGATGTGAAACCTGGTTTCTCGCCATCCATGTTTTTACTGCTGGCAGATTCTGCAGCTCTTGAACAATTCCTGATCTAGACTCAGGAGACAAAACTCTTGGATTCCCATTACTTCAGAGTCAAGGAGGTCTGAAGATGCCACCAGAGTATCCAGTGAAATACCAGGTTGTCTAGATTATGGTCACTCAACCCTGAAGCTCAGCACTGCCCACTCACCCAGGAATGCCCAGGCCAGTATATGGTCCAGAGAATACTTGCATTTCAGATTGCCCTAAGATAATGGTCCTTGCTTCGTTTTCACGCACACAGCCTAGTGGCCCTCCCCTTCAGCCCAACCAGAGGGGACCTGGGTGTTACTCAAGGCTCTGCCTAGATTTCTCCTCTGCCTGGGCTAGGATGTTCACAGATAGACAGCACTTCTCACCTTGGCATCGTTCCAGCTCTTTTGTTCCCTGAAAACCTTGTGGCAATACGAATTTCTGGAGTACCATCCTTTGAGACAAGTTCTAGGAATCGCCCCATGGTCTCCTTTCCTGCAGAGAAGAGTAAAGAGCAGAGTGGCAGAAGGGGAAGGAAGGACCTTGGGGGGGGGGGACTCTTCAGGAAGGGCGATCCAACATCCAACCTGTGACCAAGCTGGAAACCCCACACTTTGGTTCCCACTTTTCCACTTTTCTCCCTCCTTGGTCATCCGGCAGCCTTGGTGGGTCAGAGCAGATCCTGCACTGCTCCCTAAAGGGCAGAAGAGCCTCCCCTGGAAAGTCTGTCCTGTGCATCCCTTCCCCAGAGATCCCCCTAGAGACCCCTTGCTCCCTGCCTCCCACAGATCCCCTGCTGGAAGCTGGACGTTGCCAGCAGCCCCTGCAAGAGGTCCCTTCAGGTGGAGAAAGACAGATGCAGGAGTGATCTGGTGCAGGGGCCTCACCTGTCAGGTGCCCACGGGTGGGAGAGCCCCACTCACCTGTCCCTTTGCCTCCACAGGTAGCAAGTCTGCTCAGTGGCAACTCCAGCCTAATCTCCAGCAAAAGGAACGGAGGCATTTATAGACAAGGCAGGGGGTGGATTTCTGTTGGGGGGAGGGCGGAGGGAGAGAGAATTTGCTTTGCTTCAGGATTTCTGGTCCTGATTAACAACCTGAAATCAGCTTATTTGCACCATTAAATTTGGAACACGATAAGGGCACAGAACGTTTACTCCTGGAGGTTAATTGCATTGATGGATTGATTGATTGATTGATTGATAAGAGTGTTCCCCAACCTTTCCAGCTTGGTGGACCAGAGGAGGTGGTGGTGGCTGCAGAGGTGGGGGATGATTTCTCATGCACAGCACTCCCATAAATGTAGCTTTGTGTGCATTCTTGCTCATCCGCCTCTTCCATGGCCTGGCTCTGAATGGGTTGCGGCCTATTTCAAACTTTCTTGTAAAGTTCTTGAGAAGCCCCTTCACTTTCTGTCAAGGATGAGCTGCTTCGAAAGTAGAAGGTGTTTCTTGCTTGGATGAGCCTGTCCCATTTCTCCCTTGGCCAAATATGCTGTGACCTCTGAGTCTTTGGCCCAGTGGGATCTCTCAGCCAGATGCTGCTCTGCCCCATATACGGATCTCTCCATTGGGATCAAGATGGTTAGTCTGACTTTTTAGGAGTTTTATGATTGCTATGGGTGAAACGTGTTTCTTGTGCTGAGCAATCATAAAACACCTAAAAATTCAGACTAGGTGAGGCACGCAGTTCTCCTGCCTCATAGTAGAGGGCGCTTGTTTGGGCAGGGCCCAAGGCAAGAGCAGAGTTTAAGTCCTCTCTGAAGCACCTGGAAAAGGTACGTGTGGGTCAGAGGGAGGGGGAGGAATTCAAACTTCATTCTCCTGGTGCAGGGCTTTGGGCAAAGGCTGGAGGGAAGGACCCTGGCTCACTTGTGCTCTCCCTCCCCAAGTGTAGTTTACAATACAATGCAATAGCAGAGTTGGAAGGGACCTTGGAGGTCCTCTAGTCGAACACCCTGCCTAGGCAGGAAACCCTATACTATTTCAGACAGATGGCTATTGAACATCTTTTTAAAGACTTCCAGTGTTGGGGCATTCACAACTTCTGGAGGCAAGCTGTCCACTGATTAATTGTTCTAACTGTCAGGAAGTTTCTCCTCAGTTCTAAGTTACTTCTTTCCTTGATTAGTTTCCACCCATTGCTTCTTGTTCTGCCTTCAGGTTCTTTGGAAAATAGTTTGACTTCCTCTTCTTTGTGGCAACCCCTGAGATATTGGAACACTGCTATCATGTCTCCCCTAGTCCTTCTTTCTATTAAAGTAGACATACCCAGTTCCTGCAACCGTTCCTCCTATGTTTTAGTTTCCAGTCCCCTAATCATCTTTGTAGCTCTTCCCTGCACTCTTTCTAGAGTTTCCACATCTTTTCTACATGGTGGTGACCAAAACTGAATGCAGCATTCCAAGTGTGGCCTTACCAAGGCCTTATAAAGTGGTATTAACACTTCACGTGATCTTGATTCTATCCCTCTGTTGATGCAGCCTAGAACTGTGTTGGCTTTTTTGGCAGCTGCTGCACACTGCTGGCTCATATTTAAATGGTTGTCCAAATATTTTGATTGCAGGCACAGCCACGTTGCCTTTTCAAACCTGCAATCAGTGAAGCTGGGGTGGATTTTTACATAGTGGATCCTTCCGGGGCTGGGGAAAAATGTCTGTGCTACAGCATGGCTCTTTGCCTGGCTTCCTGCCTTCTCCTGTGGTCTCCTCGTGGGGCTCTCCCTCCCCAAGTGTAATGACTTCCTCCCCAGGCCCCCATCCATTTCTCTCCCTCACACATACAGCTGGATAAAACTATATAAAAATCCAGCCCAGCTTCACTGATTACACATTTGAAAGGCAACGGTGCTCCGCCTGCAATCAAACTCCACTTGAGTTGGGAGAGCACAAGCAAGCACTGAAGAGACCACAGGAGGAGGCAGGAAGCCAGGCAAAGAGCCATGCTGTAGCACACACACTTTCCCTCAGCCTCTTTCTTTTGGAAGGCTCGGGTCAGCTCCCCTCCGGCTTCTCTGCCTCTTAACCCAGCCTGCCAGCAGGAGGTGAGTGGGTGGGCTTTATTGTGTTCCAGGCATTTCCCACCCAGACAGCAGGCTGCATTTGCAATGGTGGAGGTATTTGGGGAAGGCAGCAGGGGAATGGGGGGGATGGCAGAGGAGCTGCTTTCAAGCCACTGGAAAAGATATCCAATCCAACTTTTGTGTGTGTGTGCGCATGTGTGTTTGTTTGAGAGTGAGTGAGAGAGGGAAGGGGGTAGGAGAGATAGTCCAATCCAACTTCTCTGTGTATGTGTGTGTGTGTTTGAGAGAGGGGGGGTGAGGGAGAGAGGGAGGAAGGAGGGGAAGGGAGAAGAAAAAGAATATAAAAGAAGGAAACTTCTTTCACAAAGGAGAAAAACAAATGCTGTCGCTTTAAATTGAAACTGAGCATGCCTGGCTGTGGAATTCTGGGAGTTGAAGTCCACAAGTCACCACTGTGTCAATTCCTCACCAGCCATAAACCTCACCGCAAGTCACTGCAAAAAGCCCTAGCTTTCGTGCACTCCCACCACTTATGGTAGAAGGTCCCTAGTGCAGCATTACATTTCCAACATCATGGCGATAAATTTTTGTTAATTTTAGCTAATCTTGTGGGTGGGATGTGCCACCTGTAGAACATCTTGGATAAGTTTTCTTTATACGAGGTGGCTAAAGTTAACTTTCTGTGTCTTTCCCATAAGTCTTGCCAAATGTCCAAATCTATGCTGTAACCAACGTTCCGATTTCATGCTAACATGATTCCCTTTACCTGCTCTTCCGCCAATGTATAATCCAATAGATATTGGTATAATTTTTTAAATCATTTTATCCACCTAGTAACATTCTATCTAATTCTGTAGGTTCTTTCCTAATGCCACATTCTTTTTTGTCTTTCACATATTGAGGTTGGAATTTGAGTAAGCCCAACATTCCAGTTCTATTCCTTCCTCATATAATTCTCTTCTAGATTTTAACTCACCTCTTTCTTTTAGTATCTCATTGTAATTAATTACTTTCCCTAAATTAATAAAATTTGGATGAACGAACATCTCCAATGTCGATGACCAGTTTGGGGTTCCATGTAATTTTGTTGTTTAATCCTTAACCACACATCAAGTAGAACTCGTCTTATATGGTGCCTCTGGAAGTACTGATGGGTTTTATGTTTGCCATCCCATGGGAAGGCATGCCACTTTCATTTGCATACCCTGACCGTCCAACGCTAACAGTCTTCTATTTTTAAGTCCCATCCAATCTTTCTCCCATGATAGAGCAGTCGCTTGATAGTATCTTTCCCAATTGGGCAGTCTGAATCCTCTTCTTTCTTTGGGATCCTGTAAGTTTCAGGTTAATTCTAGGCCCCTTTCCTTGCCAAATAAACTGAGATACCATTTTGTTTAAATTTCTAAAATATTCTTTCTCCAATCTTATTGGTATATTTTGAAATAAAAAAAGTATTTTGGGTCGGATGTTCATTTTGACTGTTGCTTTTCTCTCCATGAAGGAGAGCTGTAAAATTTACCACCCTTCCAGATCCCCCTTAATTTGGTCAAATAGTTTATTGTAATTATCTGCTTTGAGTGTTGCGCATCTCACTGTTAATTTTATTCCTAAATATCTCACTTTCTTTGCTATTTGAATGTTTAATCTATCAGCCAATTCATTTTTCTGCCCATTTGTCATGTTTTTCACTAATAGTTTTGTCTTTATTTACCTTCAAACCGGCTGGTTCCCCATATTCTCCCAGTACTTCCATTAGCCTCATACCAGTTCACAATGGTTTTTTCCATCATAAACACCAGGTCAACTGCAAATGCTTGGAGCTTAAATACTTCCTTTTTAACTTCTAGACCCTTAATTTGCTCATCTTTTTGAATTATCCTGGTCAAGACCTCTAACATTAATATAAATAATAGTGGTGATAAAGGGCACCCTTGCCTTGTGCCTTTTTGAATTTTAAAGCTCTGTGTTGTATCCCCTGGAAACGCCTTAGGCGTTGACATCCTCATAAATTAATTAGGGCAACTCTTGAAACCTTCACATCCCCATTTATTACCACTCTGGCCACTTTATTATAATATATTGCCTTAAACATATTTATGAAGTGTCCACCAAATTCCATATACTTTAACTGGCACAACATAAAATCCCATTTAACGTTGTCAAACACTTTTTGTGCATCAATAAATATCAAGGCCATTTGTTTCTCACTGTGGACTTTGTAATATTCTAGGATGTCTAGTATCGTCCTGATGCTAGTTTTTAGTTGCCTTCTTGGCAAGAAACCATTCTGATATACATGGATAAATTTCCCCAGAATTTTTTTTAGTCTTTCAACCATTATGGCCATAAATATTTTATAGTCTTCATTTAACAAAGAAATGGACCTATAATTTTTGATTAGCGTCAAATCAGAGTTCTCCATAGGGATAAGTATAATATTTGCTTCTTCCCATGATGCCAGTATCTTTGCCTCTTTTAATACTGAATTGAAAACCTCTAATAGTATTGGCCCTAGAAGGTCTTGCAGCTCTGTATATTTCAGATGGTAATCCATCAGGACCTGGCATTTTATTATTTTTTGCCTTTTTATTGCCTCTGTCAACTTTAACAAAGTTATGTCTTTGTTCAACATATATTTTATGTTTTCAGAGATTGTGGGTAGTTCGGCATTTTGGAAACATCACTGTGCTTTCTCTTCTATATTGCATTCGTCATCCTTGTATAAATTCTTGTACAACTCATAGGTTATCATTTTTTCCCTTCATTTTGATGTATTATATTTCCCTCTTTGTTTTATAATTTGCTAATCCACCTTCTTTCTTTCTGTTTTTTCAGCCTATAGGCTAGCCATTTCCCTGGCTTGTTTGCATTTTCAAAGAAATTTTGTTTGCTTCTTTTTATTTGTTGCGCTAATTCCTCCTTGATAATATTCAGTTTATATTTAATTAAATTCGCTTGTTGTTTCAATTTATGTCTTTGGAGTTCTTTCTGTAATTCTTCCTCTATTCTGCTAATTTCCTCCTCTAGGCTTTTTTGCCATTGTCTCTCTCTTTTGTTTTCTTTTGCCATATAGGCAATTGCAGTGCCTCTCGTGTAGGCTTTTGCCATGTCCCATACATTTTGAATGCTTGTGTCTTCTTTCTTATTATCCTGGAAGAAGAGCCGTATTTGCTCTTCCACCTTCAAAACAAATTCTTTATGTTTTAAGATTGATCTTTTTAAGGTCTTCCTCCTTACTTTCTTTTGTCCCTTCCATCTAATTTTCACTGGATTATGGTCTGCCCAGAGATTCTTGTTAATTGTAATTTCTTCTACATCTGAGTTTAATTCTGTTGACATCCAGGCCATATCGATTCTCGACCACAATTGATGTCTACCTGAGAAGTACGTGCATTGGGTTTTTTTTTTTCCATTTTCCTTTCTCTCCAACTATCCTGGATGCCCAACTCTTCTGCCATTTTGAAAAAAAGGTAGTAGGTAGTATTCTTCTGATCTCTTTTTTGTTTTATCACTTCTATAATCCAAATTTCTATCCACTATTGCATTAAATCTCCCAGAATACAAATACTCTCATTTTCTATCTCCCCAATAATATTATGCAACTTTTCATAAAATTGTTTTTGCCCCTCATTTGGGGCATAGATTCCCTCAAGCACAATCCACTTTTTGTTTAATGTAACTGATAATATTAATATTCTACCTTCATCAGCTCTGTAGATTTGTTTTACTGGAATGTTATCTTTAATGTATACAACTACCCCTCCCCCCTTTTCTGTTGTGATAATGATGCAAACGTGAAAAAAAGGTATCTGTATTTTGGGAACAGGGGCAGTTAAGAGAAGCAATGTGTTGGGTTATGTGATCCTCATACGCTGAACCTATGCATAGAGCATGGAGGGTCATCCTTGGCTTCAGAGTGGACAGTAGTGACAGGCTGTCTCTCTGGCCTTTTCTCAATGAAACAGTGAGAATTTCACATCTAGCCAAATCTTTCTCTGGCTTCTTAGAGAGGCCAAAACATTATATTGTATGGAGTCAGAAAGATCAGAATGTATACTGTCAATCAATCAATCAATCAATCAATCAATCAATGAAACAAACAAGATTTGCCTTCCAGGAGTCAAATTGTGTGCCCTTATTGTGTTCCACATCTAGTGACCCAAACAAACTTCTTCCAGGTTGTCAATCAAGACAGAATTTATTTGACCTCTTGGCCCATCAGGAGGAGCAAAATCAGATCCAAGCTACAGAAAGCATCCATGAAGCGGAGGGACGCAGAGCAGAGATTTTGGGAAGGCTCCCTTGCTTCTCCAGGTGCTTCACCAGGCACTTCTGTTCCCCACACACAGAGCAGGAGAAGGAGACGTTGCATCAGACGTTGCATCAGAATCTGCACTTGCAGAGGTATGCACGTGTGGACGCACAGTTCTCGTCATTCCAGTTCTTGTAACCTAGGCAGAGAAAGGAGATGTTTTGCAGGCTTAGACCTCAGAGTCCCAGGGGAGCATTTCCATGGCTCCTCCCTCCTTTGCAGGGGTACCTGAAGGTATTACAGGTGAAGAACCTAACTGGCTGAAATGGGCTTCTGCATTCAGTGGAGTGTTGTAACCAAGATAGCCAAGAAATCAGGATCAACAGCTTGAAATAGATCTATACTAGTCTCTCTTTATTCTTTGTCGATAAATATAAACATAATGCAAATCAGGATATGGCAAGTAGGCTTTGCCTGTCAAGCTCTGCTCAGCCACAAGAGGGCAGCAAAGGACCTGAGATTTTGGTCCATCTCTTTGGCCTGTCAAAACTGGATGGAGCAGCATTGATTTCACTGTCATATGATTGTTATATGGACCCTTTTTTCCTCCCATGTGCTAAGGGCATCCCTGGATGATGGGTGTGGGAACAAGTATAGTGGCTTGCAAAGAGGCCCCCAATTAAAGATTCAACCTAGAAATAAGGAGGAATTTCCTGACAGTGAGAACAATCAACCCATGGAACAAAAGTTGCCTTCAGAAGTTTTGGGACCTTCATCATTGGAGGCTTTCAAGAATAGATTGGACTGCCATCTGTCAGACATGGTCTAGGGTCTCCTTTTGGGCAGGGGTGGGTGGGAGGTTGGACTAGAGGATCTCCTTAGGATTTTCATTCAAGGAATATTTCCCAAGTTCTCTCTGAGTTCATTAAAATCAGATCTTTTAAAATCTAAGACTCTGGTAGCCTTATGTTCCATTGCTTGTGTTTGCGTCATGTTTTCTTCATATTTTAAGGCAATGGAGACTGGCAACTGGGTAGATGGGGGTTGCTTTTAAACCACCTGTTGTCTCTTTGAGGTCTTCCTCAAAAGGGAGGAGAAATAACTGGTTGAGAAGAAGGCTCCTGACATGGGAAGAAGAAGGGAAGTTTGGAGAGAAGGACTGGAAGGAGTGGGCTCCATTTCAATTTAGGAAATGGGTGGGGCTGGCCTCAACTATGTGTTCCTGTGCCAGAGAGGTCATAAATCGCCATTAAGACCCTTATGTGGGAGTAGCCACAATGTGCCACCCTTGTTTCCAAAAACATCTACTGGTGAAAGGTTGGATCAAGTCCACTGGCATCCAGTATAAACCACTGTGATTTAAAAAAAAACAATGAAAGAAATTTTGATGCAAAGATCTGCCTTTGTCCTGGACTCCTTACATCAAGAATTAATAAATATATTGTGTGGTTTGTGATGTTGTTGGCTTTGCACCATGCAACAAGGGCTGGGTGAGACTCAAAGTTCTAAGCGATCTCTACTTCCATGAAGTTGGGGGGGGGTGGATTTTAGTTCGGGGGCGGGGGTTCTTTAAATCCCCCATGCTTTCTCCATAGTTCATAGTTTTACAGTTGTGATTGTGGTTGATTTTTAATTAACCTAGGCAGGTGCTAATTTTTTCCTTGCCAAAGAGTAAATGTTCAAAGAAGGGTTCTCACTCTCGGAAGGCATCCTCGGCTCCCTTCCCTCCACCTTGGCTTACCTGATGACTTCCAAAGTTCAACACAATATTCATTGTTCCCGCTGTTGCTGGGCTCTCCTTGTTGCCACGCCAGGTAGCTGTTTCTGGATCTGTCTGTCCACTGCCAATTGCGTTGCTATAATGACAGGGAAGCCACGTTAATCAACTGAGGAAGGGACTCTGGTCCTTCCGGACCCAGGTGGAGACAGGAAGGGTTGGCAAGGATCAGACCAACTCTATTTCTCTCTGTGTGTCTCTCTTTCTCCTCTCCCATTCCCACTCCCTCCCTCTCCCCCTCTCCCTCTCTCCCCCTCCCTCTCTCCCTCTGTCCCCATCTCCCTCTCTTCCTCTCTCCCCTTTTCCCTCTCCCTTTCTCTCCATCTCCCCCTCCCCCCTTCTCCCTCTCCCTTTCTCCTTCTCTCCATCTCCCTCTCTTCCTCTTCTCCCTCTCCCTTTCCCCTCTGTCCCTCTCTCTCGTTCTCCCTTCTCTCCCCTCCCCTCCCTCTCTCTTTCTCTATCTATTTGATCTTAGTTGATCTGGAACAACTAAGCAGGGTTAACCTTGATGAAGTCTTGGACAGGTGATGATCCATGAAAAAGCTTCTCAGAAGTAATTAATACATCAACATTAATGAGTCTTTTGGTGGGAGACCAACAGCAAAACACTTAGAAAATAAATTGATGACGACGACAACAATGAGACAAAAACATTTGAAGGACGCTTGCAGGAACTGGGTACGGCTAGTCTAGTGAAAAGAAGGACTAGGAAGGACATGATAGCAGCATTCCAGTATTTGAGGGGCTGCCACAAAGAGGAGGGGGTCAATTTATTTTCCAAAGCACCCGAAGGCAGGAGAAGAAGCAATGGATGGAGTTTAATCAAAGAGAGAAGCAACCTGCAACTAAGGAGATATTTCCTAACAGTGAGGCCAATCAACCAGTGGAACAGCAATTGTGGGGGGCCATCGCTGGAGTTTTTAAAAGAAGAGACTGAACAGCCATTTGTCTGATATGGTAAAGGGTCTCCTGCTTGAGCAAGGGGCTGGACTAGAAGATCTCCAAGGTCCCTTCCATCTCTATTCTACTCTGCTTCCTCTTGGATGAAGAGGAAAAAACCCTCCTTAAAAACAGTACAAATGAATTGACAAACATTCGTAACAGAAATGAACCTACTTTCTGTGGGTCATTCAGTCCAATCCAGACATTTCCACCACTTTTGAGATAGTCGGAGACGTATTCGGCCAAGTCAGTTGACTCTTCACGGCTATGGATGGAGGCCAGGTGGCAGCCTGGCTTGTGTTTCCTGCAGAACGTCTGACAAGGGAGACAGGCACTTGTTAAGGAGACAAGCAAATGTGTGTGTCTGTGTGTGTGTGTGTGTGTTAGTTTGTGAAAGTGAGAAAAGAGTCAGGGAATCCGATTGCGTGGTGCTAGCCCCTCTCTTGACTGCACTGACTCCCCTCAGATGCCCTTTCTAGATTCTGCAGCTCCTGAACAATTCCAGATTCAGGAGATAAACTCTCACATTCTCATCCCTTCAGAGTCAAGGAGACGCTGGAGACGCCACCAGAGTTGCCAGTGAAACATCAGGAAACCTGTTGTCCAGATCATGCTCAGCACTGCCCAACAGATACCAGTCAGGGAAGCCCACACCAGTATAGTGTCCAGAGCATACTTGCATTTCAGACTGCCCTAATGGTTTTCTTTTCTTTTCACGCACACAGCCTAGTGGCCCTCCCCTTCAGCCCAACCAGAGGGGACCTGGGTGTTACTCAAGGCTCTGCCTAGACTTCTCCTCTGCCTGGGCTAGTACAGTATGTTCACAGATACACAGCACTTCTCACCTCGGCATCGTTCCAGTTCCTGTGGTCATCGAAGACCTTGTAGCAAAAGCCATTATTGGGGAGCCAATCACGGGGACAACAACAGCCTTTGGCTCCTGTGTGGGAAGAGAGGAAGCTCAGTGAGAAGGTGGCCAAGAGAAAAAGTAGTGGTGGTGGTGGTGGAGGAGGAGGAAGAGGAGGAGGAGGAGGAGGAGGAGGAGGAGGAGGAGGAGGAGGAGGAGGAAGAGGAGGAGGAGGAGACATAGCTGGGTCCGCAGAACATTCTAAACCTGCTGAGTTGTAAACATCTTTGAGGACAATACATTGAAATTGATTTGCAGCTACATTTGCAAAATGTCCAAAGCTTGTTTAGGGTTAGCCTTGGTTAATTTTCTGGAAACTGCATGTCTTGTGTGAATCAATTCACTTGAGTTGGTCCCAAGTCTTGGAGCAGAGAGAGAGCAGGTGGGGTCTAAATTGCAAAATTAGCCAAACAGGTGTGAGAAAATAACTCCACCTTTATTCCTACATCTATGCTCTTTGATCCCATACCTGGCCTATGCTCCTGTTAGAGATGTCTTATAAGGCAATATATTATAGTGCTTGCTTTAAACTTGCAAACTAATGAAATATTTGTAACTCATATTGTGTAGAACTTATAGCATGCAGTATCATCAGTTTTGAGATATTTTTGAACACGAAGCATATGGGACATTAAGAAATAAGAAACTAAAAGCTGCAGATGGTAGGAGATTTCAGATGAGCGCATTGATCATGTGCCAACTACGCTGGGAAAGGAGGAACTAAAAGTAACAAGTGTCTGAGAGCTTCCAATGTACACGGGTGTATGTGGAGACTGACTGTCAGTAAGACAGAACAAGGAAGGAAGTTGTGAAATGCGTGCAGAAAAGTATAAAAAGAATGCCTTGGGGAGAGTTCAGGGCCACTGGCTGTAGCTCATCCTTGCTGGATTCAGCTATGTCAGTGGAGCTTATTGCAATAAATTGTTAATCTAAGTTGCGCTACGTTTGCTATTCATGTTCAAAATTGCTCATGAAACAATAAACCTCTGATCTTGAAGTAAGATTTACTGTCTCTGGTTGCTTGTGGTTCCCCTTTGGTTTTTTATCGGGATATTTTTACCACGCAGGGATAAAAAAAAAAGAAACTTCAGGGAGAGGATGCTGGAAGGAGTCACACCAGGAAGGGGTTCAGAGGCTAGAAAAATGGCCTCTCCGGACACGAGAGACCCTGTTCAAACTCACCATTTGGGGAGAAAGCCAAGACCAGCAAGCCGAGGGTGAGGAAGATGAATCGCCCCATGGTCTTCCTTCCTTCCCTGCAGAGAGGATGGGGGGAGGAAAGGAGGGGAGATGGGTGGGAAGTCCAGATTATGACCAAGCGGGGGACTCCCACACTTCGGCTTGCACTGTTTCGCTGGACCCCATTTCTCCCTCCATGGTCATCCAGCAGCCTTGGTGGGTCAGAGTGGACCCTGCATTGCTGGAAAGGCTCCCCTGTGCATCTCTTTCGCTTCCCCAGAGACCCCCTGCTCCCTGCCTCCTGCAGACCCCCTGCTGTTACCTGGACGTTGCCTGCAGCCCCCTGCAAGGGGTCCCTTCAGGTGGAGAGAGACAGACACAGGAGGAATCTGCTGCAGGGGCCTCTCAGATGCCCACAGGTGGGAAAGCTGCACTCACCTGTCCTTTTTTCTTCACAGGTAGAAAGTCTGCTCAGTGGCAACTCCAGGCTCTCCTCCAGCAAAGGGAATGGAGGCCTTTATAGGCAAGACAAGGGGTTGGGCCTTTTAGGGGGGTCAAAAGGGAAGGGAAATTGCTTTTCTTCAGAAGGGATTTCCCCCCCCCCCCCAGGGAGTAGCTTGTTTGCACTAAAGATGTAGGAACAGATAAAAGCAACAAAATTGACTTCCTGGCAATGAACTGGGCTTTCAGATTTATTTATTTTATCTAAAGCTTTTATATAGCTGCCCACCTTGTGTTGAAGGCTAGTCCAGTGAAGAGAAGGACCAGGGGAGACATGATAGCAGCCTTCCAATATTTGAGGGGCTGCCACGAGAGGAGTGGGGGGGGCAAGCTATTTTCCAAAGCACCAGAGAAGGAATAATGGATGGAAACTAGGGTCTCCTGCTTGGGTGTGGGGGTTGGACTAGATGACCTACAAGGTCCCTTCCAACTCATCTGTTAATCTGCAATCTGAATTCTCAGTCAAAAGTGGGAAAAAGCATCAAACCTACATCTTTTGACACAATCAACATTAACAACCAGGCACCAAAGCAAACTTCCTCATGCAACCCCTCCTTAAACCCTCTCGCCTACTCTGTCCTAGCCTATCGCTTGGGCAAAAAACAGGCCTTAAGTGCTTTTCTGGTGGATAGGAGCCGTGGCGGCACAGGGGTGAGAATGTAGTACTGCAGCTACTTCTGCTGACTGCTGGCTGCCAGCACTTTGGCAGTTTGATTGCTCAGCCACTGCTCAAGGTTGACTCATCCTTACGTACTTCGGAGGTCAGTAAAATGAGGACCCGGATTGTTGGGGGCAATAGGATGACTTTGTAAACTGCTTGGAGAGGCGTAGTGTCCTGTCAGCCTCTGCCCCCTCCAGTAGCCGGATCTTAATATAAACGGTCTCATGTGGTCTGCTGGCCTCACTCTTGGTGCTCCTTCATCAGCATTTAGGCATCTTTCAATGTTTTATCTCTTGAGGTCCAGGTGAGATTTGGCCAATGGTCCCCATCACCTGCTCCCTCCAAGTTGTGATCAGAGTCTCTGTGTAACCATGTTCCAGGAAAGATGTTCAGCTCCCACTGCAGCTGCATGGGGTCCATCTGGTGCACCAATTGGACAGGGGACAGCTGTGAGGAACTCCAGAGCCAACAGGGGGAGGCTCATCCATGGCAGGGGACTGCTGCTAATGTCCCCCAAAGCCTGGTCACGATGCCACTGCCTGGTGGCAAACACCAGATCTGCGACACCCTGTGCAAGTAGGGTGATGAATACCTTAGGGCAGGTCCATGGTTGTCCACTAAGACTCCAAGATCCCTCTCACAGGTCCTGCTATTAAGCCTGGTTTCACCCAGTCAATAGGTGTACTTTTGGTTTTTCTTGCCTGAGTGTAGGATTTTGCATTGTTGGATGGGGCCCAGGGTTCAAGTCTGTCAAGGTTCATCTGGATCTTGAACCTATCTTCTAGGCTGTCGGCTATTCCAGCCATCTTAGTATTATCAGCAAATTTGGTAAGTTCCCCTTCTATTTCCTCATCTAAGTCATTTATGAAGATATTGAAGAGTCCTGGGCATAAGGCAGAACCTTGTGGTACCCCACTGCTTACTTCCCTATATGTAGACTTAGACCCACAAAGGACTACTCATTGAGAAGTTTGTTTGTCAGCCAGTTGTGAATCCATCTGGTGGTGATGCTATCTATCCCACTTTTTTCTAACTTACCAAGAAGTAGGTTGTGGTCTACTTTGTCGAATACCTTGCCGAAGTCTAAGTATATTATGTCCACAGTATTTCACTAGTCTACTGATTTAGTTGCTAGTTCCTTCAGCCCAACTCTCACAACATTACTAGTTTTATATATGTGGCCAACATAAGTTCCTCTTTTCCCACGCTCTTAGCCCACCACATTGTAGCTGACCTACTTGCAAAGGCACAATTTCCACATACTCTACTCTTCTCTTCTTCTCATCTTTGCTGTCTCCCACAAATTCTCCCACATGACACAACAAAAATAATTGAGTTGCAGCTGCACTACCCCGAACTTTGGTTCCAGAGAAGGAAGGTTGGCGTTCAGCCGAACCATAAGTCTGGTGACCTTCATTGCCAGCCTGGAGACAGGGCCAGGATGGGCTCCTCCACCATTGTAGTGTAGGAGCAGGAGGGTTGTCTCCATCTTGTCTCCAAAGCACTCAGATGACAACCGCATCAGCCCCAAGGAGAGCTGTCCTAGGGGCACTCAAAGGACATCTATTCAGCCCCATGGTTTTAGAGCCTGGGGGCTGGCGAGTGCACTCTCTTAGGAGCAATGTACTAGCAATTGGTTTGGAAAAGGTGACCACTAAACAAAAGACAAAGAAGCATCTCATTTTTTGTGTGCAAATCTGAAACTGGCCAATGGGTGCATTCACTCTCCGCATTCATTTTGCATAAATTAACTTTGTCTTTTATGTCTATAGTTTAGATTGTGGCATGAAGACTGTAAGTTTCTTAGCACATTGCTCAATTTATTGCCGATTCTGAAAACCAGACTTTTACTGACAGACATTTGTTTGCAAATAAAGATGAAATAAAGGTAAATGGGAAGCATTGGCACCGTTTAAATTCAGAACATTCCCTTGGATTAAGAAATGAAATAAGGAAAGAGGAAGGCGTAAAAAGCCAGAAGGAATTCCCCACAAAGAGGAAAGTTTGCCCCAGTGAGCTTTTTTCTGAACCATGGTGACCTTTATCTAGAACTGATGGATATGCAAACAAAGAAAAACATTTATCACAGACTTCCAGTAAGATTAAAGCACAATAAATAAGTAAAATCAATAATACTTAAAACTGTATGAAAGCAATAAAGTCTTCTCACATCATGAGACAGTTACATAAATCCTTAGTCAGTCCACACCTAGAATCCTGCATCCAGTTTTGGTCACCACAATACAAAAAAGATGTTGAGATTTTGGGGGTGGGAAAGCAAAGAAGAGCAGCTAAGATGATTAAGGGGCTGGAGATGAAAACAGATGAAGAAATTGGTTATGGCTAGTCTAATGAAAGAGAAGGAACAGGGGTGACAGGACAGCAGCCTTCCAGTATTTGAGGGGCTGCCACAAAGAAGAGGGAGGTTAACTTATTTCCCAAAGCACCAGAAGGCAAGAAACAAAGGATGGAAACTAATCAAGGAGAGAAGCAACTTAGAACGGAGGAGAAACTTCCTGACAGTGAGGACAATTCACCAGTGGAACAGAAGTTGCCTCCTGAAATTGTGGGTTCTCCATCACTGGAGGTTGTTAAGAAGAGTCTGGACAATCATTTGACTAAAATGGCACCAGAACTTAATGCCGGGGCCCCACTTTTTCAGATTTGGCCCCCACCCCATGTCCCCCACCTCATCTCCCTGGACCAGTCATCCCCATGATGTTACTGCCTGCCCCTTCTCTCCCCACAACACCCAACTGACTCGTTGCGACAGGTTCTGCCCAGATCCCTCCCTGCTGTGTCTTTATTGCTCTGTTGTTGTCTTCCGTAGCACAAGAAGGCTCTGGGGATATTTTCCCCAAAGTTTGCAGGGCAATGTTAAATTTCCCGGAATATGAGTTTACAAGGACACTCCGCAATCAAACATCTTGTTGACCTCTGTCTCAAGTCCTTCGCTCTCCTAATTGTGCTTTATTGCCAACTTGGAATAATTACTTTCTCCTTCGGTCTCCAAATGTCATCATTTGCATCTTGTGTTTTTCCCACTTGTCTTTTTCCTGCTGCGGCTTCCTGCACCCATGTTGCAGCTAAAAAAATCATGCAAGATATTACAAGAAATGTAATCATTTCTTTTCTGTCTGGGTTGAAGTGTAGCCTGCTGAGCCACTCCAATGCTTACCCATTCCCTGAACATGCTTGAATTGTGATGTTTGTCAACGTTTTTATGGTTTGGAATGAGATCCCAACTAGCACGAATGAATGGACTTGCTTAATCTCTATTCGGTCACCATCTATGTGATCTTGAGGAAGCCAGTGATCAAAGCATAAAAGACATTGGTGACACGTGAGACTCGAAAAATAGAAAACATGGATTCTAAATAACATTCCACAAATTTATGGGTCTCTACCCAGCTACAGCTGCTGGAAACGAAGTCATAGTTGAGGAGAAATAATTTGTAGTCCCAACAAGCAAGGATAAGGCGCTGCCTCTGCGGTGTCATCTACATAGCAGTTCTGTATTTTAGGATCTGTTGGGTGTGTGGGGTAAACAATTTGATAGGACTCTCAATTGTTGCTGGAGTGCCCAAGTTTCATTTTTTTCTTTTGAGAGCACAGTTACGAGATCTGCCGTTGCCTTGGCTGAGAGTGTCATGTGAACATAATGAAAGAGTCAAGTCCACACCACCGTAAGAGGGAGGAAGCCCAACTAGGCTGAATCCAGACCCAACTGGTACCTCTGGACTCCACGTTTCTTCCTGTTCTAAAGTTTTTAGCTTGCCTTTCATTCAAGGGGAAAAACATGCTGCATTGTCCCTGGGCATTTTAGAACAAATCCTAGGGTTCTTCAGCAGCTGAACCTTCCAGATGTTCTGCTGATCTTGCACTCTGCCGAAATACCTAAATATCATTTTTATAATATGCTTTGCGGTGAAGGAGAGAAGGAGCAGGTGAGGGTTACCCCAACCATAACCCTAACCAGCCTGAATTGCATCCATTCTACAAGCAGACCCCCATGCTGAGAGTCAGGGTGGTCCCAGCCGACAACTCTGACACGTTTCGGCCAGGGTACCACAACTGCAACCACAGCATGCCCACGGCCTTCTGTGCAAGCTAGGTGGTCTAACTGAGGGGCCTCTTTGCAAGCCAATACGCTGGTTCCCACACCCATCATCCAGGGATGTCCCTAGTATACATGGTAAAAATATGGGGGGGGGGGAAAGGTAGCAGCCCTATTGCCCCAATCAGAGTTCAGTGTTTGCATGCAAAAAAGATGGCCCAAAAGCTCAGGTCCTTTGCTTGCCCTCCTGTGGCCAAGCTGAGCTGACCAATGACTGACTTGGTGGTTAGGTATGAGTTGCCTGGGAATGACCTCTGCAACCAGAACTGGGTGTTGTGGCGAGACGGATCCCATGTCCCTTCCTGCTGCACATAAGAGCACCTGTTAGGGGTGTTTGTAAGTCTGTGTTTAAAAATCTATTTTGCCCAGAGAAGTTTGCTGAATGTATTTGGCCTCTTTCCATTCCGATTCCCAGCAATTGTTGGACAGCAGCCGTCCCAGTTGGCAGAAGGGTTCAAGCACGGAATTTAAATGTACTCATCTGTGTACTTTTTTCTGCACCTGATCTGAGAATCTGTAGAGCAGAGAAAAGGCGGCAACAGCAGCAGCAATGAAGGTTGAGCCGACCGCTGGTGAGGAGGCAGCCTTGGCCCTCTTGGTGGGCTGCACCAGAACCTGGCCATTTAGCACAAGAGACAGAGGGAGACAACGTGTTTGTTTCCTTGCGGTGGGTTTCGTTGTGGTCGTTGTGACTCCTGCCTTGCTTTGGATCAACACCGTTCCTTGAATTTGGATCATGGCTTGTGAACGCTGGACTTTTCTTGCCTTGTGACCCCTCTTGTGTAGTGGATTTAACTTTGCCTGGTGGGTTTATCTTGTTTGGGAAACCTGGAAATGCCTTGTGGACTCACTGGCCATTGCTCTGCGGACTAGCATTGGTCTGCTTTTGGCTGGACTTAATGGGGACACGTGGGGGGGGGGGGCACAAGGGCCAGCAGAGCGTGCTCCATCCACAGTTAGGACTCATGTTAATGTCCCCCAAATACAGGTCAAGATGCCACTATCTGGAGGTCAGTCTGCCACTAATCACCTGGCTAATAAGTGTCTCCCTTTGCCAAATAGTTATTTGGTATTTTAATTTGATCTATTTCCCCCTCTTTTAAAATGGTGAGATAAGGGTTTTTCAAACCCTTACAGCCTGGGATGTAGGAAAACGTCTTATCCTGTGGCTGCATGGGTTGATTGACAGCTTCCAGCATTTCTAAACTGAAAAGAGGAGGGGGTATTTGGACAATGTCTCCCGATAAGAGTTAGTTTGGTTAGCCTTAATTAGCATCTGGTCTCTCCCTTCGTGAACTCCAACCTTTTTTCCTTATTAGCATGCTAAAGTGTACTGTAGGCCCCTTCGGTCGTCACACTTCATTTTAAGGAGGTGTGGTATTATGGGATGCAAATATGTAACAGGTTTGACTTCAGGTAACTGATTTCCTATGCAAAGGGGAGGTCACCTTTCTCCTGTCCAGTCCCTTTTTCTCCTGCATTTTCTTTTGTGCCTTAATTGTAAAAGGAATCGGAATACAGAACAGCAGAGATGGAAGGGACTTCGGAGGTCTTCTAGTCCAACCCCCGGCTAATAATAATAATAATAATAATAATAATAATAATAATAATAATAATAATAATAATAATAATAATAATAATAATAATAATAATAATCTTTAATTTATAGACTGCACCCTTTCCTAAACAGGACTCGGGGCGGTGTACAGTCATATTAAAACAGTGCAAATACAAAAATATAGGTAGATATACATAAATAGGATGTAAATAAATAGGCTCAGGCAGGAAAGTCTAGGTAGGTAGATATATAGGTAGATATACATAAATAGGATGTAAATAAATAGGCTCAGGCAGGAAAGTCTACACCATTTCAGACAAATGGTTGTCCTACCTCTTCTTAAGGGAATGTAAGATGGGTCTCAAAGCTCTCCCTTTTCATAGGGAGACCCCACTTTATAAAGCACTCTAGCAAATTGCTTTTAAAAGATCTTCCAGCTCAGTTGCTTTTTGGAAAAGGTAAACGGAGGAAGAGCCTAAAGCCAGTTTTGGCCATCCAACTCCCTCTGCCAAGGCTCCATTCAATTCCATCTTTTGCTCTTCCAGCGCAAATTCATTTTCAACCCAACTCTGGGGCATAAACGGTTCTTTAGAATACACGGAGACCTAGCAAATTTAAGATAACAGCAAACTTTCCTGGTAACAATGCATATCTATTTGCTTTTACACACACACACGCACACACAAACACACACACACACACAAACACGCATGCGCGCAAAATGCACGACCCCCCATTTTTACATGGTTTTTTTGCCCTCCCCATGCTCCAGGGGCTTTATAGGAGCCTGGGGAGGGCGAAAAGAGCCTTCCCCGACCCCACGGAGGCCCTCCGGAGGCTTCAGGGACTGTCCAGAGGCTTCTCTGAAGCCTTCGGAGTGCTTAAAACCACCCTCCGAGCAAACCGGAAGTGACTTCCGGTTTGCTCGGAGGGTGGTTTTAAGCGTTCCGAAGTCTTCAGGGACGGTCCCTGAAGCCTCCGGGGGGGCGGGGAGGCTCTTTTCGCCCTCCCCAGGCTCCTATAAAGCCTCTGGAGCATGGGGAAGGGGAAAAATAACTTTTAAAAAGGTGAACTCAGCTGGCCAGCGCGTGCATGTGCGCTGGACAGCTGACAGAGCAGCACTTCGCTTGCCCTGACAAATGGCTCCGCGTGCCACTTGTGGCACGCGTGCCATAGGTTCGCCATCACAGACCTAGACCATTTCAGACAAATTACAGCTGAAAACACAGTGGTCTTCACTTGGGACCTGTTAAGTATCCCCTAATTGTCATGGCATTTATGCATAAACAGGTCAATTCCTTCCAAAGGACCCCCCCACTGCTCCTGTCAGTCAACTCTTGGCAAGATAGGCTGCATAATTGCCTCCCCACAACATAAGACAGACTTGAACCCTGGGCCCTCTCTCTCTAACAAAAGGAAGTTCAATGTAGAGAAAAGTAAAGTCTTACACTTAGGCAGGAAAACCCCAAAGGACACATGCAGACTGGGGTGAAACCAGGCTTAAGAGCAGTGACTGGGAGAGGGATCTTGGAGTCTTAGTGGACGACCAGCTAAATGGGAGCCACCCGTGTGAGGCGGCAGCCAAAAAAGCCAATGCATTCCTAAATTGCATTAACAGCGGGATACAATCAAGACCAAGGGAGGGACTAATACCACTCTATAAAGACTTAGTAGAGATCACACCTAAAGTACTGCATCCGGCTTTGGTCACCACACTGTAAAAAAAGATGTTGAAAGAGTGCAGAGAAGAGCAACGAGGATGATGAGGGGGCGGAGGGGGGGACGTCACATACTGTAACAACCAGAAAGGGAAAATGTGAGCGTGCACAACTGCGCATAACCCACCACACAATCCCTCCACTCTCCTCCTTCCTTTCCTTCCTCCTTCACTCATTTTGATGTGTGCCTTCTTCACAACAACTATTTCCAGCAGGGTCACAAAAGTCCATGTGGCAGCTACAGCCACATAACCACAGAATTATGTGTAAACTGATATTTCGAAAGCTTATCTTGTTAAGTTCTTAAGAAGTCTGTTGCCTTCTTGCCAAGCATGGTAGAAAGACGGAAGGAGTTTGCGAAAGTGGTGAACATCTGCAGCTCGGGTGGAGGATGAGGGTGGAGGCGCATTCTCCTAGCTGGTGGTTTTGGTTTCCATACATTACCAGGCCAGGTAACATCTTCAGCAGAATGGCAGTGCTGGTGTTCTTCTGCCTGTAAGGGCTTCGTGTGGTCAGTAGGTCTTGGGGTGGCAAGTTCATGTTAGGTGGGGGCCTTGGGATGGGTCTTGTGATGTGATGGGTCAGGTGTGGATCATGTCATGGAAGGAGCTTCTTCCCTTGGGTGAGCATGTCCTGTTTCTCAACTTATGTCATGGCCCTTCAGTCCTTCCCTCAGTGGGACCTCAGAGCAAGACCCCACCTCCATTGGCCACTCTTGATTTATAATGTATTGGTTTGATTTTGGGGATGCCTGACATTGGAGCAACTCTGGATATCTTACACTATAAAGCAGGATGGAAGCACAATAAGGGGAGGAGTTTCTACCTGCTCTCCGGATATTAACACCTGTTTTGTGTCATCTTATCTTGCATTGCAGGGTGTGAAGATGTGAGCTCTCTGGTATATAAAACAGACCATTGGGGATTTAGAGGATTCTTCTCTCAGACTGGATCACCCTTTGAAGGTGAGACCTGTTACAGAAAGACAAGTAACTTGATGTAACTTTAGCGAGAGAGTTTACCAAATATTTGTACTTAAAACTGCTTTGAAGAATATCAGAAACTGCTAACTCCTATCTTCTTTTTTTTTCTATTTTTCTTTATCCTTCCCCCTATTTTTGGTGTTTCTTAGATTTCCCTCTCTCTCTCTCTCTCTCTCTCTCTCTTTCTCCCTCCCTCTCTCTCTCTCTCTCTTTCCCTCCCTCCCTCTCCCTCCCTCCCTCCCCCTCTCTCTCTCTCTCTCTTTCTCCCTCTCCCTCCCTCCCTCCCTCTCTCTCTCTCTCTCTCTCTCTCTCTCTCTCTCTCTCTCTCTCTCTTACTCTATATTTGTTTATATTAATTTTCCATGTTCCTATTTGAAAGTTTTAATAAAAACTATATGCGACAGCTTTAGGGATACTTCTGATCCCTCTGTCATGTACTTATGTATCTTGCTGTGATCAAAAGGGTTTTCAACAAAATCAGTAAATATTTTGATGCAGCAGCAATCCCCACAGTTCGAAATCTTTCAACCTCCTTTGCAAGAATTCCTGGGGGGGGGGGAGAGATTATAAGAGATAATTTATTTGACTGATGAGGCATCATAGCATCTTGAATTCATTGGGGCTGGGGATTAACAAACGGTCCCTTCTCCAAATTCTTCTATGAGGTAGCCTGCTCTGACTTTACACCATCCAAACATCCTGGACCACACCAACTATGACCAGATCCTAGTGGTCACAATGGAGGGAACCAACTAGGAGAGCAAGAAGCTCAGGATCTACATTTTGAGAATTACGGGCTGTGATTCCTGGCAGTCCGGGGTCTCTACCAATTGCTCAGTGTGGCTCTAGGGAGGGGAGGGGGCTGCAATCCAGAGATGAACAGGTGGGTTTCACGGTTGAGATGAGTGCTCGGTTCTTCCTTCTGGGGAGGGGCACCCGAAAGGGGGAAACCTGGTATGGTTGGAGGACATTCAAGGTTCTTCTCAACTTCTGTTTCCCTCCTCAGTTTGGAGATGCTTCTCATCACTTGCTTCATCTTTGGCCTTTTGGGCAGCCTTACCTGGGCAGGTAAGTTGTTGCCAGCAAAGCTGATATATCCCACCTCCATCCTGTTTCTCTATGGAACCCCATATATCTGTGGTTGTTTTAACCATATTCAATTCTTGGTGACTATGGGCATGTGCTTCCCATATATTTAGACCTTGGTTAATTTTAATCTCTTAATTCTTAATTTTAAAAAATTGTAATTTTAGTGTTTTATTCTTCCTCTATATTGGATTGGATTTTAACATTGTAAGCTGTTCAGAGACACCTCGTGATGGGATGGGTGGCAACCAAATTGAATAAATATTTTTTTAAAATGTTCTTCTCATTTTAGATTATGTTTTTTATAAGCTTGTAAGCTTGGCTGACAGTGAGATGGGCAGCACATGAAGTTAACAAATAAATATTCCCTTGCCAAGAGCATTTCATGAAATTGTGTGTGTGCGTGTGTGTCCGTGTGTCCGTGCAACATGGGAATATCAAGCTTGAATCCTTGTTGGGTTGTGGGTGTTTTGGGGGCTATGACTTAGCAAGGGAAGACCTCTGTGCTCCTGAAGGACTTTCTGAATCTCCATCCATCAAGTTCAGAGAGCACATAGTCCCTCCCCTCCTCCTCCTCCCCACCACAAATCCCACTCCCTTCTAGCACTGATGATGTTCCCTAGTTAGGTAATGGAACATCTGCAAAGATACAACTGAGCTCAGAGAGCACCAAGGATCCCACAGTCCTCCTCCTCCTCCTCCTCCTCCTCCTCCTCCTCCTCCTCCTCCTCCTCCTCCTCCTCCAGAGGTGAGTTCCTACCAGTTTGACCCAGTTCATCTGAACTAGAAGTAGTATGGTGGCCTGGGTCACCGGGACCGGCAATGACCCAGGCCTGCCACGCCCCTCCCCCAACTGGTTCCCTGGTCACTGCTGTCACCACCGCCATCTTGTTTTTGAGTTCTGCGCAAGTGCAGAGCAACTTTAATTGAACTGTGCACACACACAAAGCGCGTGCACGAGTGAACCAACCGTAAAGCTGGCCAAAACCTACCCCTGTCCTCCTCCTCCTCCTCCTCCTCCTCACCCCCAGAGAGGAAGCCCAATGAGAAGATGGCCATGAGAGCAGCAGGATGAGGAAGAGGAGGATGCAAGAGCATTGTCCTCTCTGGACACGAGAGACCCAGTTGGAACTCACCAGTTAGGGAGAAGGCCACGACCAGCAAGCCCAGGCCCACAAAGAGGAATCACCCCATGGTCTCCTTTCCTGCAGAGAAGAGCAAAGAGCAGAGTGGCAGAAGGGGGAGGAAGGACCTTGGGGGGGGGGGGACTCTTCAGGAAGGGCGATCCAACATCCAACGTGTGACCAAGCTGGAAACCCCACACTTTGGTTCCCACTTTTCCACTTTTCTCCCTCCTTGGTCATCCGGCAGCCTTGGTGGGTCAGAGCAGATCCTAAAGGGCAGAAGAGCCTCCGCTGGAAAGTCTGTCCTGTGCATCCCTTCCCCAGAGATCCTCCTAGAGGCCCCTTGCTCCCTGCCTCCCACAGATCCCCTGCTGGAACCTGGACGTTGCCAGCAGCCCCTGCAAGAGGTCCCTTCAGGTGGAGAAAGACAGATGCAGGAGTGATCTGGTGCAGGGGCCTCACCTGTCAGATGCCCACGGGTGGGAGAGCCCCACTCACCTGTGCCTCCACAGGTAGCAAGTCTGCTCAGTGGCAACTCCAGCCTAATCTCCAGCAAAAGGAACGGAGGCATTTATAGACAAGGCAGGGGGTGGATTTCTGTTGGGGGGAGGGCGGAGGGAGAGAGAATTTGCTTTGCTTCAGGATTTCTGGTCCTGATTAACAACCTGAAATCAGCTTATTTGCACCATTAAATTTGGAACACGATAAGGGCACAGAACGTTTACTCCTGGAGGTTAATTGCATTGATTGATTGATTGATTGATTGATTGATTGATTGATTGATAAGAGTGTTCCCCAACCTTTCCGGCTTGGTGGACCAGAGGAGGTGGTGGTGGCTGCAGAGGTGGGGGATGATTTCTCATGCACAACACTCCCATAAATGTTGCTTTTTGTGCATTCTTGCTCATCCGCCTCTTCCATGGCCTGGCTCTGAATGGGTTGCGGCCTATTTCAAACTTTCTTGTAAAGTTCTTGAGAAGCTCCTTCACTTTCTGTCAAGGATGAACTGCTTCGAAAGTGGAAGGTGTTTCTTGCTTGGATGAGTCTGTCCCATTTCTCCCTTGGCCAAATATGCTGTGACCTCTGAGTCTTTGGCCCAGTGAGATCTCTCAGCCAGATGCTGCTCTGCCCCATATACGGATCTCTCCATTGGGATCAAGATGGTTAGTCTGACTTTTTAGGAGTTTTATGATTGCTATGTGTGAAACGTGTTTCTTGTACTGAGCAATCATAAAACACCTAAAAATTCAGACTAAGTGAGGCACGCAGTTCTCCTGCCTCATAGTAGAGGGCGCTTGTTTGGGCAGGGCCCAAGGCAAGAGCAGAGTTTAAGTCCTCTCTGAAGCACCTGGAAAAGGTACGTGTGGGTCAGAGGGAGGGGGAGGAATTCAAACTTCATTCTCCTGGTGCAGGGCTTTGGGCAAAGGCTGGAGGGAAGGACCCTGGCTCACTTGTGCTCTCCCTCCCCAAGTGTAGTTTACAATACAATGCAATAGCAGAGTTGGAAGGGACCTTGGAGGTCCTCTAGTCCAACACCCTGCCTAGGCAGGAAACCCTATACTATTTCAGACAGATGGCTATTGAACATCTTTTTAAAGACTTCCAGTGTTGGGGCATTCACAACTTCTGGAGGCAACTTCTGTTCCACTGATTAATTGTTCTCACTGTCAGGAAGTTTCTCCTCAGTTCTAAGTTACTTCTTTCCCTGATTAGTTTCCACCCATTGCTTCTTGTTCTGCCTTCAGGTTCTTTGGAAAATAGTTTGACTTCCTCTTCTTTGTGGCAATCCCTGAGATATTGGAACACTGCTATCATGTCTCCCCTAGTCCTTCTTTCTATTAAAGTAGACATACCCAGTTCCTGCAACCGTTCCTCCTATGTTTTAGTTTCCAGTCCCCTAATCATCTTTGTTGCTCTTCCCTGCACTCTTTCTAGAGTTTCCACATCTTCTCTACATGGTGGTGACCAAAACTGAATGCAGCATTCCAAGTGTGGCCTTACCAAGGCCTTATAAAGTGGTATTAACACTTCACGTGATCTTGATTCTATCCCTCTGTTGATGCAGCCTAGAACTGTGTTGGCTTTTTTGGCAGCTGCTGCACACTGCTGGCTCATATTTAAATGGTTGTCGAAATATTTTGATTGCAGGCACAGCCACGTTGCCTTTTCAAACCTGCAATCAGTGAAGCTGGGGTGGATTTTTACATAGTGGATCCTTCCGGGGCTGGGGAAAAATGTCTGTGCTACAGCATGGCTCTTTGCCTGGCTTCCTGCCTTCCCCTGTGGTCTCCTCGCTGGTGCTCTCCCTCCCCAAGTGTAATGACTTCCTCCCCAGGCCCCCATCCATTTCTCTCTCACACACACACAGCTGGATAAAACTATATAAAAATCCAGCCCAGCTTCACTGATTACACATTTGAAAAGGCAACGGTGCTCCGCCTGCAATCAAACTCCGCTTGAGTTGGGAGAGCACAAGCGAGCACTGAGGAGACCACAGGAGGAGGCAGGAAGCCAGGCAAAGAGCCATGCTGTAGCACAGACATTTTTCCCCAGCCCCGGAAGGATCCACTATGTAAAAATCCACCCCAGCTTCACTGAATTAGAAGAATATGGCGAAGTGGCAGGATTAAAGATCAATAAAAACAAAACAAAAATGATAACCAAAAACATGACCAAAAAGCAAAAAGAGGAACTGGAAATAATAACCAATATGCAAATAGCTAAGAAAGTAAAATACCTGGGGATCTGGGTGTCGGCAAAATGTTCCACAATTAAAGATGATAACTATAACAAATTAGTGATACAAATAAAGAAAGATTTAGAAAATTGGAAAAATATTCAACTATCGCTCATGGGACGCATAGCGACAATCAAAATGAATATATTAGCAAGAATCCTATTCCTGTTACAAGCCGCACCTATTAACCCAGGTAAAAAATTTTTTCAAGAATTAAAGAACATAACCAATAGGTTTATTTGGCAGGGACGAAAAGCGAGGATCAAACTAAAGTCATTGCAGGACAGCAAAGAGAGAGGAGGTTTAGCACTACCAAATTGGGATTTACACGCATTGGCAGTATCAATAACATGGGTAAAGGATTGGATAGAGCTAAAGAATAAAAGAATTTTGACCCTGGAAGGCCATGATTTGCAAGCAGGCTGGCACACTTTCCTATGGGATGATAAAAATAAAACACACAAATACTTTCAAAAACATTTAATTAGAAGAGCGTTATTGCAAAAATGGCTCAGAATAAAAAAAATCCATTACGTGAAAATCCCGAATTAGCTATCACCAACAGAAAGGACGACTCATCCAAATTTTATAGATTGGAACAAGATACTAAGATATAGAGATTTAATTGATAGACAGGGAAACTTAAAAACAGTTGAAGAATTGGCAGAACGGAACAAGAAAGTGGACTGGTTAACCTACTTTCAAATCAAAACTAAATACAATAATGATACCAAATCATATGACATTGAAACAGAATCACACGAATTGGATAAAATCATCCAAAGCCCAGATAGAAAATTGATAGGGAGAATATACAAATTTCTCCTGAAATACAAAATGGAAGAGGAAATTGTGAAAGAACAAATGATAAAATGGGCACAGAACTTTGGACACAATATTGAATTAGACAAATGGGAAAAATTTTGGGGAACAAACTTAAAGATGACACTCTCGGTCGCATATAAGGAAAACCAGTATAAAATGTTTTACAGATGGCACTTAGCACCAACAAGGTTAGCCAAAATATCGCCAAACACATCCCCAAAATGTTGGAAATGCGAATCAATACATGGAACATACTATCATCTATGGTGGACCTGTGAGGAGGCTAAAAGGTTTTGGAAAAAGATCCAAAAGTGGCTGGAGGCAATAACGGGATTTAAAATAGACTGGAAACCGGAAATTTTCTTATTAGGATTACTGCCTACAAAATACAAAAAAGAAATCCAGTACTTAATATTGCATATAATAACGGCGGCAAGGATTGCCTATGCCCAGAAATGGAAAAACAAGCTAACCCCAAGCGAAGAGGAAATAATAAGAAAGGTGATGGACTGTGCCGAAATGGACAAATTAACTAAAGAAATCCAGGGAAAAGAAGAATCAGAATTCTATCAGATATGGGATAAATGGTATAGGTGGATGGAGGAAAGAAGTAGGGATCTTAGGCGATAAATAAACAGAATGTGGTAGCTCTCATAGAGGGTTGTCAGTGTTAAAATGTTTATCCATTGAATAATATAAATACGAATGTCTCTTGATAAAAGTACTCTCAGAACAAATGTAGCTAAAGGAGAATGTGGGTATCGTTTTTGATTTAAAATGCACAATTTAATGTGAATGAAGTATAAAGAATGATTGTAGTAATGCACGGAACTCAAATGTAACCAATTGACATGCTAGCTGGCAGTTGTATTGAAGAGTGTTTTGTGTGTGTGTTATTTGTCTAATTAAAACAATAAAAAAATAATAATAATAAAGGAAGCCAGGCAAAGAGCCATGCTGTAGCACACACACTTTCCCTCAGCCTCTTTCTTTTGGAAGGCTCGGGTCGGCTCCCCTCCGGCTTCTCTGCCTCTCCTCTTACCCCAGCCTGCCAGCAGGAGGTGAGTGGGTGGGCTTTATTGTGTTCCAGGCATTTCCCACCCAGACAGCAGGCTGCATTTGCAATGGTGGAGGTATTTGGGGAAGGCAGCAGGGGAATGGGGGGGATGGCAGAGGAGTTGCTTTCAAGCCACTGGAAAAGATATCCAATCCAACTTTTATGTGTTTGCGCGCATGTGTGTTTGTTTGAGAGTGAGTGAGAGAGGGAAGGGGGTAGGAGAGATAGTCCAATCCAACTTCTCTGTGTGTGTGTGTGTGTGTGTGTGTTTGAGAGAGGGGGGGTGAGGGAGAGAGGGAGGAAGGAGGGAAAGGGAGAAGAAAAAGAATATAAAAGAAGGAAACTTCTTTCACAAAGGAGAAAAACAAATGCTGTCGCTTTAAATTGGAACTGAGCATGCCTGGCTGTGGAATTCTGGGAGTTGAAGTCCACAAGTCTAAAAAAATTTGAAACCCACCACTGTGTCAATTCCTCACCAGCCATAAACCTCACCACAAGTCACTGCAAAAAGCCCTAGCTTTCGTGCACTCCCACCACTTATGGTAGAAGGTCCCTAGTGCAGCATTACATTTCCAACATCATGGCGATAAATTTTTGTTAATTTTAGCTAATCTTGTGGGTGGGATGTGCCACCTGTAGAACATCTTGGATAAGTTTTCTTTATACGAGGTGGCTAAAGTTAACTTTCTGTGTCTTTCCCATAAGTCTTGCCAAATGTCCAAATCTATGCTGTAACCAACGTTCCTATTTCATGCTAACATGATTCCCTTTACCTGCTCTCCCGCCAATGTATAATCCAATAGATATTGGTATAATTTTTTAAATCATTTTATCCACCTAGTAAAATTCTAATTCTGTAGGTTCTTTCCTAATGCCACATTCTTTTTTGTCTTTCACATATTGAGGTTGGAATTGTGAGTAAGCCCACCATTCCAGTTCTATTCCTTCCTCATATAATTCTCTTCTAGATTTTAACTCACCTCTTTCTTTTAGTACCTCATTATAATTACTTTCCCTAAATTAATAAAATTTGGATGAACGAACATCTCCAATGTCGATAACCAGTTTGGGGTTCCATGTAATTTTGTTGTTTAATCCTTAACCAAACATCAAGTAGAACTCGTCTTATATGGTGCCTCTGGAAGTACTGATGGGTTTTATGTTTGCCATCCCATGGGAAGGCATGCCACTTTCATTTGCATACCCTGACCGTCTAACGCTAATAGTCTTCTATTTTTAAGTCCCATCCAATCTTTTCCCCATGATAGAGCAGTCACTTGATAGTATCTTTCCCAATTGGGCAGTCTGAATCCTCCTCTTTCTTTGGGATCCTGTAAGTTTCAGTTTAATTCTAGGCCCCTTTCCTTGCCAAATAAACTGAGATGCCATTTTGTTTAAATTTCTAAAATATTCTTTCTCCAATCTTATTGGTATATTTTGAAACAAAAAAAGTATTCTGGGTCAGATGTTCATTTTGACTGTTGCTTTTCTCTCCATGAAGAAGAGCTTTAAATTTTACCACCCTTCCAGATCCCCCTTAATTTGGTCAAATAGTTTATTGTAATTATCTGCTTTGAGTGTTACGCATCTCACTGTTAATTTTATTCCTAAATATCTCACTTTATTTGCTATTTGAATGTTTAATCTATCAGCCAATTCATTTTTCTGCCCATTTGTCATGTTTTTCACTAATAGTTTTGTCTTTATTTACCTTCAAACCGGCTGGTTCCCCATATTCTCCCAGTACTTCCATTAGCCTCATACCAGTTCACAATGGTTTTTTCCATCATAAACACCAGGTCAACTGCAAATGCTTGGAGCTTAAATACTTCCTTTTTAATTTCTAGACCCTTAATTTGCTCATCTTTTTGAATTATCCTGGTCAAGGCCTCTAACGTTAATATAAATAATAGTGGTGATAAAGGGCACCCTTGCCTTGTGCCTTTTTGAATTTTAAAGCTCTGTGTTGTATCCCCTGGAAACGCCTTAGGCATTGACATCCTCGTAAATTAATTAGGGCAACTCTTGAAACCTTCACATCCCCATTTATTACCACTCTGGCCACTTGATTATAATATATTGCCTTAAACATATTTATGAAGTGTCCACCAAATTCCATATACTTTAACTGGCACAAAATAAAATCCCATTTAACATTGTCAAACGCTTTTTGTGCATCAATAAATATCAAGGCCATTTGTTTCTCACTGTGCACTTCATAATATTCTAGGATGTCTAGTATCGTCCTGATGCTATTTTTTAGTTGCCTTCTTGGCAAAAAAAAACCATTCTGATATGCATGGATAAATTCCCCCAAGATTGATCTTTTGAAGATCTTCCTCCTTACTTTATTTTGTCCCTTCCATCTAATTTTCACTGGATTATGATCTGCCCAGAAATGTTATCAATTGTAATTTCTTCTACATCTGAGTTTAATTCTGTTGACATCCAGGCCATATCGATTCTCGACCACAATTGATGTCTACCTGAGAAGTACATGCATTGGTTTTTTTTCCATATTCCTTTCTCTCCAACTATCCTGGATGCCCAACTCTTCTGCCATTTTGAAAAAAGGTAGTAGGTAGTATTCTTCTGATCCCTTTTATTGTTTTATCACTTCTATAATCCAAATTTCTATCCACTATTGCATTGAATTCTCCACAATACAAATACTCTCATTTTCTATCTCCCCAATAATATTATGCAACTTCTTATAAAATTGTTTTTGCCCCTCATTTGGGGCATAGATTCCCTCAAGCACAATCCGCTTTTTGTTTAATGCAACTGATAATATTAATATTCTACCTTCATCAGCTCTGTAGATTTGTTTTACTGGAATGTTATCTTTAATGTATACAACTACACCCCCTTTTTTTTCCTGTTGTAATAATGATGCAAACGTGAAAAAAGATATCTGTATTTTGGGAACCTTGGCAGTTAAGAGAAGCAATGCGTTGGGTTACGTGATCCTCATACGTTGAACCTATGCATAGAGCATGGAGGGTCATCCTTGGCTTCAGAGTGGACGGTGGTGCCAGGATGTCTCTCTGGCCTTTTCTCAATGAAACAGTGAGAATTTCACATCTAGCCAAATCTTTCTCTGGCTTCTTAGAGAGGCCAAAACATTATATTGTATGGAGTCAGAAAGATCAGAATGTATACTGTCAATCAATCAATCAATCAATCAATGAAACAAACAAGATTTGCCTTCCAGGAGTCAAATTGTGTGCCCTTATTCTGTTCCAGATCTAGTGACCCAAACAAACTTCTTCCAGGTTGTCAATCAAGACAGAATTTATTTGACCTCCTGGCCCATCAGGAGGAGCAAAATCAGATCCAAGCTACAGAAAGCATCCATGAAGCAAAGGGACGCAGAGCAGAGATTTTGGGAAGGCTCCCTTGCTTCTCCAGGCGCTTCACCAGGCGCTTCTGTCCCCCCCAGAGCAGCAGAAGGAGACGTTGCATCAGAATCTGCACTTGCAGAGGTATGCACGTGCGGACTCACAGTTCAGATCGTTCCACTTCTTGTAACCTAGGCAGAGAAAGGAGACGTTTTGCAGGCTTAGACCTCAGAGTCCCAGGGGAGCATTTCCATGGCTCCTCCCTCCTTTGCAGGGGTACCTGAAGATACTACAGGTGAAGAACCTAACTGGCTAAAACGGGCTTCTGCATTCAGTGGAGTGTTGTAACCAAGGTAGCCAAGAAATCAGGATCAACAGCTTGAAATAGATCTATACTAGTCTCTCTTTATTCTTTGTCGATAAATATAAACATAATGCAAATCAGGATATGGCAAGTAGGCTTTGCCTGTCAAGCTCTGCTCAGCCACAAGAGGGCAGCAAAGGACCTGAGATTTTGGTCCATCTCTTTGGCCTGTCAAAACTGGATGGAGCAGCATTGATTTCACTGTCATATGATTGTTATATGGACCCTTTTTTCCTCCCATGTGCTAAGGGCATCCCTGGATGATGGGTGTGGGAACAAGTATAGTGGCTTGCAAAGAGGCCCCCAATTAAAGATTCAACCTAGAAATAAGGAGGAATTTCCTGACAGTGAGAACAATCAACCCATGGAACAAAAGTTGCCTTCAGAAGTTTTGGGACCTTCATCATTGGAGGCTTTCAAGAATAGATTGGACTGCCATCTGTCAGACATGGTCTAGGGTCTCCTTTTGGGCAGGGGTGGGTGGGAGGTTGGACTAGAGGATCTCCTTAGGATTTTCATCCAAGGAATATTTCCCAAGTTCTCTCTGAGTTCATTAAAATCAGATCTTTTAAAATCTAAGACTCTGGGAGCCTTATGTTCCATTGCTTGTGTTTGCATCATGTTTTCTTCATATTTTAAGGCAATGGAGACTGGCAACTGGGTAGATGGGGGTTGCTTTTAAACCACCTGTTGTCTCTTTGGGGTCTTCCTCAAAAGGGAGAAGAAATAACTGGTTGAGAAGAAGGCTCCTGACATGGGAAGAAGAAGGGAAGTTTGGAGAGAAGGACTGGAAGGAGTGGGCTCCATCTCAATTTAGGAAATGGGTGGGGCTGGCCTCAACTATGTGTTCCTGTGCCAGAGAGGTCATAAATCGCCATTAAGACCATTATGTGGGAGTAGCCACAATGTGCCACCCTTGTTTCCAAAAATATCTACTGGTGAAAGGTTGGATCAAGTCCACTGGCATCCAGTATAAACCACTGTGATTTAAAAAAAAAAACAATGAAAGAAATTTTGATGCAAAGATCTGCCTTTGTCCTGGACTCCTTACATCAAGAATTAATAAATATATTGTGTGGTTTGTGATGTTGTTGGCTTTGCACCATGCAACAAGGGCTGGGTGAGACTCAAAGCTCTAAGCAATCTCTACTTCCATGAAGTTGGGGGGGTGGATTTTAGGTCAGGGGGGTTTCTTTAAATCCCCCATGCTTTCTCCAGAGTTCATGGTTTTACAGTTGTGATTGTGGTTGATTTTTAATTAACCTAGGCAGGTGCTAATTTTTTCCTTGCCAAAGAGTAAATGTTCAAAGAAGGGTTCTCACTCTCGGAAGTGCATCCTCGGCTCCCTTCCCTCCACCTTGGCTTACCTGATTGGCTCCAAAGTTCAACGCAATATTCATTGTTCCGGCTGTTGTTGGGCTCTCCTTCGTTCCACGCCAGGTAGCTGTTTCTGGATCTATCTGTCCACTGCCAATTGCGTTGCTATAATGACAGGGAAGCCACGTTAATCAACTGAGGAAGGGACTCTGGTGCTTCTGGACCCAGGTGGAGACAGGAAGGGTTGGCAAGGATCAGATCAACTCTCTCTCTCTCTGTCTCTCTTTCTCCTCTCCCATTCCCACTCCCTCCCTCCCCCTCTGTCCATCTCTCTCCTTCTCTCCCCTCTCCCTCTCTCTCCCTCCCTCTCACTCTCTCCCTCTGTCCCCATCTCCCTCTCTTCCTCTCTCCCCTTCTCCCTCTCCCTTTCTCTCCATCTCCCCCCTCCCCTTCTCCCTCTCCCTTTCTCCTTCTCTCCATCTCCTCCTCTCCCCTTCTCCCTCTCCCTTTCCCCTCTGTCTCCATCTCCCTCTCTTCCTCTCTCCCCTTCTCCCATCTCCCTTTCTCCCTCTCCCTTTCTCCTTCTCTCCATCTCCCTTTCTCCTTCTCTCCATCTCCCCCTCTCCCCTTCTCCCTCTCCCTTTCCCCTCTGTCCCCATCTCCCTCTCTTCCTCTCTCCTCTTCTCCCTCTCCCTTTCCCCTCTGTCCCTCTCTCTCATTCTCCCTTCTCTCCCCTCCCCTCCCTCCCTCTCTCTTTATCTATCTATTTGATCTTAGTTGATCTGGAAGAACTAAGCAGGGTTAACCTTGATGAAGTCTTGGGCAGGTGATGATCCAAGAAAAAGCTTCTCAGAAGTAATTAATACATCTACATTAATGAGTCGTTTGGTGGGAGACCATCAGCAAAACACTTAGAAAATAAATCGATGACGACGACAACGATGAGAGAAAAACATTTGAAGCACGCTTGCAGGAACTGGGTACGGCTAGTCTAGTGAAAAGAAGGACTAGGAAGGACATGATAGCAGCATTCCAGTATTTGAGGGGCTGCCACAAAGAGGAGGGGGTCAATTTATTTTCCAAAGCACCCGAAGACAGGAGAAGAAGCAATGGATGGAAATTAATCAAAGAGAGAAGCAACCTGCAACTAAGGAGATATTTCCTAACAGTGAGGCCAATCAACCAGTGGAACAGCAATTGTGGGGGGCCATTGCTGGAGTTTTTTAAGAAGACAGCCATTTGCCTTTAATGGTATACAGTCTCCTGCTTGAGCAAGGGGCTGGACTAGAAGATCTCCAAGGTCCCTTCCATCTCTATTCTATTCTGCTTCCTCATGGAGGATCCGTAAAAAAAAAACCTACGACAAACATTCGTAACAGAAATGAACCTACTTTCTGTGGGTCATTCAGTCCAATCCAGACATTTCCACCACTTTTGAGATAGTCGGAGACGTATTCGGCCAAGTCAGTTGACTCTTCACGGCTATGGATGGAGGCCAGGTGGCAGCCTGGCTTGTATTTCCTGCAGAACAACTGGAAGGGAGCGACAAGGGAGACTGGCACATGTTAAGGAGACAAGCAAATGTGTGTGTCTGTGTGTGTGTGTGTGTTAGTTTGTGAAAGTGAGAAAAGAGTCAGGGAATCCGATTGCGTGGTCCTAGCCCCTCTCTTGACTGCACTGACTCCCCTCAGATGCCCTTTCTAGATTCTGCAGCTCCTGAACAATTCCAGATTCAGGAGATAAACTCTCACATTCTCATCCCTTCAGAGTCAAGGAGACGCTGGAGACGCCACCAGAGTTGCCAGTGAAACATCAGGAAACCTGTTGTCCAGATCATGCTCAGCACTGCCCAACAGATACCAGTCAGGGAAGCCCACACCAGTATAGTGTCCAGAGCATACTTGCATTTCAGACTGCCCTAATGGTTTTCTTTTCTTTTCACGCACACAGCCTAGTGGCCCTCCCCTTCAGCCCAACCAGAGGGGACCTGGGTGTTACTCAAGGCTCTGCCTAGACTTCTCCTCTGCCTGGGCTAGTACAGTATGTTCACAGATACACAGCGCTTCTCACCTCGGCATCGTTCCAGCTCCTGTGGTCATCGAAGACCTTGTAGCAAAAGCCATTATTGGGGAGCCAATCACGGGGACAACAACAGCCTTTGGCTCCTGTGTGGGAAGAGAGGAAGCTCAGTGAGAAGGTGGCCAAGAGGAAAGGTGGTGGTGGTGGTGGAGGAGGAGGAGGAGGAGAGGAGGAGGAGGAGGAGGAGGAGGAGGAGGAGGAGGAGGAGGAGGAGGAGGAGGAGGAGGAGGAGGAGGAGACATAGCTGGGTCCACAGAACATTCTGAACCTGCTGAGTTGAAAACATCTTTGAGGACAATACATTGAAATTGATTTGCAGCTACATTTACAAAATGTCCAAAGCTTGTTTAGGGTTAGCCTTGGTTAATTTTCTGGAAGCTGCATATCTTGTGTGAATCAATTGAGTTGGTCCCAAGTCTTGGAGCAGAGAGAGAGAGCAGGTGGAGTCTAAATTGCAGAATTAGCCAAACAGGTGTGAGAAAATAACTCCACCTTTATTCCTACATCTATGCTCTTTGATCCCATACCTGGCCTATGCTCCTGTTAGAGATGTCTTATAAGGCAATATATTATAGTGCTTGCTTTAAACTTGCAAACTAATGAAATATTTGTAACCCATATTGTGTAAAACTTATAGCATGCAGTATCATCAGTTTTGAGATATTTTGGAACACGAAGCATATGGGACATTAAGAAATAAGAAACTGAAAGCTGCAGATGGTAGGAGATTTCAGATGAACGCATCTCATCTGACAGAACAAGGAAGGAAGTTGTGAAATGCGTGCAGAAAAGTATAAAAAGAATGCCTTGGGGAGAGTTCAGGGCCACTGGCTGTAGCTCATCCTTGCTGGATTCAGCTATGTCAGTGGAGCTTATTGCAATAAATTGTTAATCTAAGTTGCGCTACGTTTGCTATTCATGTTCAAAATTGCTCATGAAACAATAAACCTCTGATCTTGAAGTAAGATTTACTGCCTGTGGTTGCTTATGGTTCCCCTTTGGTTTTTTATCGGGATATTTTTACCACGCAGGGATAAAAAAAAAAGAAACTTCAGGGAGAGGATGCTGGAAGGAGTCACACCAGGAAGGGGTTCAGAGGCTAGAAAAATGGCCTCTCCGGACACGAGAGACCCTGTTCAAACTCACCATTTGGGGAGAAAGCCAAGACCAGCAAGCCGAGGGTGAGGAAGATGAATCGCCCCATGGTCTTCCTTCCTTCCCTGCAGAGAGGATGGGGGGAGGAAAGGAGGGGAGATGGGTGGGAAGTCCAGACTATGACCAAGCGGGGGACTCCCACACTTCGGCTTGCACTGTTTCGCTGGACCCCATTTCTCCCTCCATGGTCATCCAGCAGCCTTGGTGGGTCAGAGTGGACCCTGCATTGCTGGAAAGGCTCCCCTGTGCATCTCTTTCGCTTCCCCAGAGACCCCCTGCTCCCTGCCTCCTGCAGACCCCCTGCTGTTACCTGGACGTTGCCTGCAGCCCCCTGCAAGGGGTCCCTTCAGGTGGAGAGAGACAGACACAGGAGGAATCTGCTGCAGGGGCCTCTCAGGTGCCCACAGGTGGGAAAGCTGCACTCACCTGTCCTTTTTTCTTCACAGGTAGAAAGTCTGCTCAGTGGCAACTCCAGGCTCTCCTCCAGCAAAGGGAATGGAGGCCTTTATAGGCAAGACAAGGGGTTGGGCCTTTTAGGGGGGTCAAAAGGGAAGGGAAATTGCTTTTCTTCAGAAGGGATTCCCCCCCCCCCCCCCCAGGGAGTAGCTTGTTTGCACTAAAGATGTAGGAACAGATAAAAGCAACAAAATTGACTTCCTGGCAATGAACTGGGCTTTCAGATTTATTTATTTTATCTAAAGCTTTTATATAGCTGCCCACCTTGTGTTGAAGGCTAGTCCAGTGAAGAGAAGGACCAGGGGAGACATGATAGCAGCCTTCCAATATTTGAGGGGCTGCCACGAGAGGAGTGGGGGGGGGCAAGCTATTTTCCAAAGCACCAGAGAAGGAATAATGGATGGAAACTAGGGTCTCCTGCTTGGGTGTGGGGGTTGGACTAGATGACCTACAAGGTCCCTTCCAACTCATCTGTTAATCTGCAATCTGAATTCTCAGTCAAAAGTGGGAAAAAGCATCAAACCTACATCTTTTGACACAATCAACATTAACAACCAGGCACCAAAGCAAACTTCCTCATGCAACCCCTCCTTAAACCCTCTCGCCTACTCTGTCCTAGCCTATCGCTTGGGCAAAAAACAGGCCTTAAGTGCTTTTCTGGTGGATAGGAGCCGTGGCGGCACAGGGGTGAGAATGTAGTACTGCAGCTACTTCTGCTGACTGCTGGCTGCCAGCACTTTGGCAGTTTGATTGCTCAGCCACTGCTCAAGGTTGACTCATCCTTACGTACTTCGGAGGTCAGTAAAATGAGGACCCGGATTGTTGGGGGCAATAGGATGACTTTGTAAACTGCTTGGAGAGGCGTAGTGTCCTGTCAGCCTCTGCCCCCTCCAGTAGCCGGATCTTAATATAAACGGTCTCATGTGGTCTGCTGGCCTCACTCTTGGTGCTCCTTCATCAGCATTTAGGCATCTTTCAATGTTTTATCTCTTGAGGTCCAGGTGAGATTTGGCCAATGGTCCCCATCACCTGCTCCCTCCAAGTTGTGATCAGAGTCTCTGTGTAACCATGTTCCAAGAAAGATGTTCAGCTCCCACTGCAGCTGCATGGGGTCCATCTGGTGCACCAATTGGACAGGGGACAGCTGTGAGGAACTCCAGAGCCAACAGGGGGAGGCTCATCCATGGCAGGGGACTGCTGCTAATGTCCCCCAAAGCCTGGTCACGATGCCACTGCCTGGTGGCAAACACCAGATCTGCGACACCCTGTGCAAGTAGGGTGATGAATACCTTAGGGCAGGTCCATGGTTGTCCACTAAGACTCCAAGATCCCTCTCACAGGTCCTGCTATTAAGCCTGGTTTCACCCAGTCAATAGGTGTACTTTTGGTTTTTCTTGCCTGAGTGTAGGATTTTGCATTGTTGGATGGGGCCCAGGGTTCAAGTCTGTCAAGGTTCATCTGGATCTTGAACCTATCTTCTAGGCTGTCGGCTATTCCAGCCATCTTAGTATTATCTGCAAATTTGGTAAGTTCCCCTTCTATTTCCTCATCTAAGTCATTTATGAAGATATTGAAGAGTCCTGGGCATAAGGCAGAACCTTGTGGTACCCCACTGCTTACTTCCCTATATGTAGACTTAGACCCACAAAGGACTACTCATTGAGAAGTTTGTTTGTCAGCCAGTTGTGAATCCATCTGGTGGTGATGCTATCTATCCCACTTTTTTCTAACTTACCAAGAAGTAGGTTGTGGTCTACTTTGTCGAATACCTTGCCGAAGTCTAAGTATATTATGTCCACAGTATTTCACTAGTCTACTGATTTAGTTGCTAGTTCCTTCATCCTAACTCTCACAACATTACTAGTTTTATATATGTGGCCAACATAAGTTCCTCTTTTCCCACGCTCTTAGCCCACCACATTGTAGCTGACCTACTTGCAAAGGCACAATTTCCACATACTCTACTCTTCTCTTCTTCTCATCTTTGCTGTCTCCCACAAATTCTCCCACATGACACAACAAAAATAATTGAGTTGCAGCTGCACTACCCCGAACTTTGGTTCCAGAGAAGGAAGGTTGGCGTTCAGCCGAACCATAAGTCTGGTGACCTTCATTGCCAGCCTGGAGACAGGGCCAGGATGGGCTCCTCCACCATTGTAGTGTAGGAGCAGGAGGGTTGTCTCCATCTTGTCTCCAAAGCACTCAGATGACAACCGCATCAGCCCCAAGGAGAGCTGTCCTAGGGGCACTCAAAGGACATCTATTCAGCCCCATGGTTTTAGAGCCTGGGGGCTGGCGAGTGCACTCTCTTAGGAGCAATGTACTAGCAATTGGTTTGGAAAAGGTGACCACTAAACAAAAGACAAAGAAGCATCTCATTTTTTGTGTGCAAATCTGAAACTGGCCAATGGGTGCATTCACTCTCCGCATTCATTTTGCATAAATTAACTTTGTCTTTTATGTCTATAGTTTAGATTGTGGCATGAAGACTGTAAGTTTCTTAGCACATTGCTCAATTTATTGCCGATTCTGAAAACCAGACTTTTACTGACAGACATTTGTTTGCAAATAAAGATGAAATAAAGGTAAATGGGAAGCATTGGCACCGTTTAAATTCAGAACATTCCCTTGGATTAAGAAATGAAATAAGGAAAGAGGAAGGCGTAAAAAGCCAGAAGGAATTCCCCACAAAGAGGAAAGTTTGCCCCAGTGAGCTTTTTTCTGAACCATGGTGACCTTTATCTAGAACTGATGGATATGCAAACAAAGAAAAACATTTATCACAGACTTCCAGTAAGATTAAAGCACAATAAATAAGTAAAATCAATAATACTTAAAACTGTATGAAAGCAATAAAGTCTTCCCACATCATGAGACAGTTACATAAATCCTTAGTCAGTCCACACCTAGAATCCTGCATCCAGTTTTGGTCACCACAATACAAAAAAGATGTTGAGACTTTGGGGGTGGGAAAGCAAAGAAGAGCAGCTAAGATGATTAAGGGGCTGGAGATGAAAACAGATGAAGAAATTGGTTATGGCTAGTCTAATGAAAGAGAAGGAACAGGGGTGACAGGACAGCAGCCTTCCAGTATTTGAGGGGCTGCCACAAAGAAGAGGGAGGTTAACTTATTTCCCAAAGCACCAGAAGGCAAGAAACAAAGGATGGAAACTAATCAAGGAGAGAAGCAACTTAGAACGGAGGAGAAACTTCCTGACAGTGAGGACAATTCACCAGTGGAACAGAAGTTGCCTCCTGAAATTGTGGGTTCTCCATCACTGGAGGTTGTTAAGAAGAGTCTGGACAATCATTTGACTAAAATGGCACCAGAACTTAATGCCGGGGCCCCACTTTTTCAGATTTGGCCCCCACCCCATGTCCCCCACCTCATCTCCCTGGACCAGTCATCCCCATGATGTTACTGCCTGCCCCTTCTCTCCCCACAACACCCAACTGACTCGTTGCGACAGGTTCTGCCCAGATCCCTCCCTGCTGTGTCTTTATTGCTCTGTTGTTGTCTTCCGTAGCACAAGAAGGCTCTGGGGATATTTTCCCCAAAGTTTGCAGGGCAATGTTAAATTTCCCGGAATATGAGTTTACAAGGACACTCCGCAATCAAACATCTTGTTGACCTCTGTCTCAAGTCCTTCGCTCTCCTAATTGTGCTTTATTGCCAACTTGGAATAATTACTTTCTCCTTCGGTCTCCAAATGTCATCATTTGCATCTTGTGTTTTTCCCACTTGTCTTTTTCCTGCTGCGGCTTCCTGCACCCATGTTGCAGCTAAAAAAATCATGCAAGATATTACAAGAAATGTAATCATTTCTTTTCTGTCTGGGTTGAAGTGTAGCCTGCTGAGCCACTCCAATGCTTACCCATTCCCTGAACATGCTTGAATTGTGATGTTTGTCAACGTTTTTATGGTTTGGAATGAGATCCCAACTAGCACGAATGAATGGACTTGCTTAATCTCTATTCGGTCACCATCTATGTGATCTTGAGGAAGCCAGTGATCAAAGCATAAAAGACATTGGTGACACGTGAGACTCGAAAAATAGAAAACATGGATTCTAAATAACATTCCATAAATTTATGGGTGTCTACCCAGCTACAACTACTGGAAACGAAGTCATAATTGAGGAGAAATAATTTGTAGTCCCAACAAGCAAGGATAAGGCGCTGCCTCTGCGGTGTCATCTACATAGCAGTTCTGTATTTTAGGATCTGTTGGGTGTGTGGGGTAAACAATTTGATAGATTATGTCAATTAGGACTCTCAATTGTTGCTGGAGTGCCCAAGTTTGATATATATTTTTTTTGAGAGCACAGTTACGAGATCTGCCGTTGCCTTGGCTGAGAGTGTCATGTGAACATAATGAAAGAGTCAAGTCCACACCACCGTAAGAGGGAGGAAGCCCAACTAGGCTGAATCCAGACCCAACTGGTACCTCTGGACTCCACGTTTCTTCCTGTTCTAAAGTTTTTAGCTTGCCTTTCATTCAAGGGGAAAAACATGCTGCATTGTCCCTGGGCATTTTAGAACAAATCCTAGGGTTCTTCAGCAGCTGAACCTTCCAGATGTTCTGCTGATCTTGCACTCTGCCGAAATACCTAAATATCATTTTTATAATATGCTTTGCGGTGAAGGAGAGAAGGAGCAGGTGAGGGTTACCCCAACCATAACCCTAACCAGCCTGAATTGCATCCATTCTACAAGCAGACCCCCATGCTGAGAGTCAGGGTGGTCCCAGCCGACAACTCTGACACGTTTCGGCCAGGGTACCACAACTGCAACCACAGCATGCCCACGGCCTTCTGTGCAAGCTAGGTGGTCTAACTGAGGGGCCTCTTTGCAAGCCAATACGCTGGTTCCCACACCCATCATCCAGGGATGTCCCTAGTATACATGGTAAAAATATGGGGGGGGGGGAAAGGTAGCAGCCCTATTGCCCCAATCAGAGTTCAGTGTTTGCATGCAAAAAAGATGGCCCAAAAGCTCAGGTCCTTTGCTTGCCCTCCTGTGGCCAAGCTGAGCTGACCAATGACTGACTTGGTGGTTAGGTATGAGTTGCCTGGGAATGACCTCTGCAACCAGAACTGGGTGTTGTGGCGAGACGGATCCCATGTCCCTTCCTGCTGCACATAAGAGCACCTGTTAGGGGTGTTTGTAAGTCTGTGTTTAAAAATCTATTTTGCCCAGAGAAGTTTGCTGAATGTATTTGGCCTCTTTCCATTCCGATTCCCAGCAATTGTTGGACAGCAGCCGTCCCAGTTGGCAGAAGGGTTCAAGCACGGAATTTAAATGTACTCATCTGTGTACTTTTTTCTGCACCTGATCTGAGAATCTGTAGAGCAGAGAAAAGGCGGCAACAGCAGCAGCAATGAAGGTTGAGCCGACCGCTGGTGAGGAGGCAGCCTTGGCCCTCTTGATGGGCTGCACCAGAACCTGGCCATTTAGCACAAGAGACAGAGGGAGACAACGTGTTTGTTTCCTTGCGGTGGGTTTCGTTGTGGTCGTTGTGACTCCTGCCTTGCTTTGGATCAACACCGTTCCTTGAATTTGGATCATGGCTTGTGAACGCTGGACTTTTCTTGCCTTGTGACCCCTCTTGTGTAGTGGATTTAACTTTGCCTGGTGGGTTTATCTTGTTTGGGAAACCTGGAAATGCCTTGTGGACTCACTGGCCATTGCTCTGCGGACTAGCATTGGTCTGCTTTTGGCTGGACTTAATGGGGACACGTGGGGGGGGGGGCACAAGGGCCAGCAGAGCGTGCTCCATCCACAGTTAGGACTCATGTTAATGTCCCCCAAATACAGGTCAAGATGCCACTATCTGGAGGTCAGTCTGCCACTAATCACCTGGCTAATAAGTGTCTCCCTTTGCCAAATAGTTATTTGGTATTTTAATTTGATCTATTTCCCCCTCTTTTAAAATGGTGAGATAAGGGTTTTTCAAACCCTTACAGCCTGGGATGTAGGAAAACGTCTTATCCTGTGGCTGCATGGGTTGATTGACAGCTTCCAGCATTTCTAAACTGAAAAGAGGAGGGGGTATTTGGACAATGTCTCCCGATAAGAGTTAGTTTGGTTAGCCTTAATTAGCATCTGGTCTCTCCCTTCGTGAACTCCAACCTTTTTTCCTTATTAGCATGCTAAAGTGTACTGTAGGCCCCTTCGGTCGTCACACTTCATTTTAAGGAGGTGTGGTATTATGGGATGCAAATATGTAACAGGTTTGACTTCAGGTAACTGATTTCCTATGCAAAGGGGAGGTCACCTTTCTCCTGTCCAGTCCCTTTTTCTCCTGCATTTTCTTTTGTGCCTTAATTGTAAAAGGAATCGGAATACAGAACAGCAGAGATGGAAGGGACCTCGGAGGTCTTCTAGTCCAACCCCCGGCTAATAATAATAATAATAATAATAATAATAATAATAATAATAATAATAATAATAATAATAATAATCATCTTTAATTTATAGACTGCACCCTTTCCTAAACAGGACTCGGGGCGGTGTACAGTCATATTAAAACAGTGCAAATACAAAAATATAGGTAGATATACATAAATAGGATGTAAATAAATAGGCTCAGGCAGGAAAGTCTAGGTAGGTAGATATATAGGTAGATATACATAAATAGGATGTAAATAAATAGGCTCAGGCAGGAAAGTCTACACCATTTCAGACAAATGGTTGTCCTACCTCTTCTTAAGGGAATGTAAGATGGGTCTCAAAGCTCTCCCTTTTCATAGGGAGACCCCACTTTATAAAGCACTCTAGCAAATTGCTTTTAAAAGATCTTCCAGCTCAGTTGCTTTTTGGAAAAGGTAAACGGAGGAAGAGCCTAAAGCCAGTTTTGGCCATCCAACTCCCTCTGCCAAGGCTCCATTCAATTCCATCTTTTGCTCTTCCAGCGCAAATTCATTTTCAACCCAACTCTGGGGCATAAACGGTTCTTTAGAATACACGGAGACCTAGCAAATTTAAGATAACAGCAAACTTTCCTGGTAACAATGCATATCTATTTGCTTTTACACACACACACGCACACACAAACACACACACACACACACAAACACGCATGCGCGCAAAATGCACGACCCCCCATTTTTACATGGTTTTTTTGCCCTCCCCATGCTCCAGGGGCTTTATAGGAGCCTGGGGAGGGCGAAAAGAGCCTTCCCCGACCCCCCGGAGGCCCTCCGGAGGCTTCAGGGACTGTCCAGAGGCTTCTCTGAAGCCTTCGGAGTGCTTAAAACCACCCTCCGAGCAAACCGGAAGTGACTTCCGGTTTGCTCGGAGGGTGGTTTTAAGCGTTCCGAAGTCTTCAGGGACGGTCCCTGAAGCCTCCGGGGGGGCGGGGAGGCTCTTTTCGCCCTCCCCAGGCTCCTATAAAGCCTCTGGAGCATGGGGAAGGGGAAAAATAACTTTTAAAAAGGTGAACTCAGCTGGCCAGCGCGTGCATGTGCGCTGGACAGCTGACAGAGCAGCACTTCGCTTGCCCTGACAAATGGCTCCGCGTGCCACTTGTGGCACGCGTGCCATAGGTTCGCCATCACAGACCTAGACCATTTCAGACAAATTACAGCTGAAAACACAGTGGTCTTCACTTGGGACCTGTTAAGTATCCCCTAATTGTCATGGCATTTATGCATAAACAGGTCAATTCCTTCCAAAGGACCCCCCCACTGCTCCTGTCAGTCAACTCTTGGCAAGATAGGCTGCATAATTGCCTCCCCACAACATAAGACAGACTTGAACCCTGGGCCCTCTCTCTCTAACAAAAGGAAGTTCAATGTAGAGAAAAGTAAAGTCTTACACTTAGGCAGGAAAACCCCAAAGGACACATGCAGACTGGGGTGAAACCAGGCTTAAGAGCAGTGACTGGGAGAGGGATCTTGGAGTCTTAGTGGACGACCAGCTAAATGGGAGCCACCCGTGTGAGGCGGCAGCCAAAAAAGCCAATGCATTCCTAAATTGCATTAACAGCGGGATACAATCAAGACCAAGGGAGGGACTAATACCACTCTATAAAGACTTAGTAGAGATCACACCTAAAGTACTGCATCCGGCTTTGGTCACCACACTGTAAAAAAAGATGTTGAAAGAGTGCAGAGAAGAGCAACGAGGATGATGAGGGGGCGGAGGGGGGGGCGTCACATACTGTAACAACCGGAAAGGGAAAATGTGAGCGTGCACAACTGCGCATAACCCACCACACAATCCCTCCACTCTCCTCCTTCCTTTCCTTCCTCCTTCACTCATTGTGATGTGTGCCTTCTGCACAACAACTATTTCCAGCAGGGTCACAAAAGTCCATGTGGCAGCTACAGCCACATAACCACAGAATTATGTGTAAACTGATATTTGGAAAGCTTATCTTGTTAAGTTCTTAAGAAGTCTGTTGCCTTCTTACCAAGCATGGTAGAAAGACGGAAGGAGTTTGCGATAGTGGTGAACATCTGCAGCTCGGGTGGAGGATGAGGGTGGAGGCGCAGTCTCCTAGCTGGTGGTTTTGGTCTCCAAACATTACCAGGCCAGGTAACATCTTCAGCAGGATGTCAGTGCTGGTGTTCTTCTGCTTGTAAGGGCTTCGTGTGGTCAGTAGGTCTTGGGGTAGGAAGTTCATGTTAGGTGGGGGCCTTGGGATGGGTCTTGTGATGTGATGGGTCAAGTGTGGATCATGTCATGGAAGGAGCTTCTTCCCTTGGGTGAGCATGTCCTGTTTCTCAACTTATGTCATGGCCCTTCAGTCTTTCACTCAGTGGGACCTCATAGCAAGACCCCACCTCCATTGGCCACTCTTGATTTATAATGTATTGGTTTGATTTTGGGGATGCCTGACATTGGAGCAACTCTGGATATCTTACACTATAAAGCAGGATGGAAGCACAAGAAGGGGAGGAGTTTCTACCTGCTCTCCGGATATTAACACCTGTTTTGTGTCATCTTATCTTGCATTGCAGGGTGTGAAGATGTGAGCTCTCTGGTATATAAAACAGACCATTGGGGATTTAGAGGATTCTTCTCTCAGACTGGATCACCCTTTGAAGGTGAGACCTGTTACAGAAAGACAAGTAACTTGATGTAACTTTAGCGAGAGAGTTTACCAAATATTTGTACTTAAAACTGCTTTGAAGAATATCAGAAACTGCTAACTCCTATCTTCTTTTTTTTCTATTTTTCCTTCCCCCGATTTTTGGTGTTTCTTAGATCTCTCTCTCTCTCTCTCTCTCTCTCTCTCTCTCTCTCTCTCTCTCTCTCTCTCTCTCTCTCTCTCTCTCTCTCTCTCTCTCTCTCTCTCTCTCTCTCTCTCTCTCTCTCTTACTCTATATTTGTTTATATTAATTTTCCATGTTCCTATTTGAAAGTTTTAATAAGAACTATATGCAACAGCTTTAGGGATACTTCTGATCCCAGCGTCATGTACTTATGTATCTTGCTCTGATCAAAAGGGTTTTCAACAAAATCAGTAAATATTTTGATGCAGCAGCAATCCCCACAGCTCGAAATCTTTCAACCTCCTTTGCAAGAATTCCTGGGGGGGGGGAGAGATGTATAAGAGATAATTTATTTGACTGATGAGGCATCATAGCATCTTGTGTAATAAGCGACTGAAAATCCTGTCTCTCTCCTAAGAGGTTGATGGTTTGCATTGTCTGTGTTTATGTCTTTCTTTGTCCATTTCTGGCAGCCAATTCACAGGATTAAAAGGTGGGGGAGGGGCAGGGAGAATTACTTTTCTTGCCCATAGAAGAGATGAAGAGAAGAGGAAAATCAAGAGGGGCGGGACTTAAAACATGGATCCCTTCCATTTAGGCGTTGAATTCATTGGGGCTGGGGATTAACAAAGAGTCCCTTCTCCAAATTCTTCTATGGGGTAGCCTGCTCTGACTTTACACCATCCAAACATCCTGGACCACACCAACTATGACCCAGATCCTAGTGGTCACAATGGAGGGAACCAACTAGGAGTGCAAGAAGCTCAGGATCAACATTTTGAGAATTACGGGCTGTGATTCCTGGCAGTCCGGGGTCTCTACCAGTTGCTCAGTGTGGCTCTAGGGAGGGGAGGGGGCTGCAATCCAGAGATGAACAGGTGGGTTTCACGGTTGAGATGAGTGCTCGGTTCTTCCTTCTGGGGAGGGGCACCCGAAAGAGGGTGACCTGGTGTGGTTGGAGGACATTCAAGGTTCTTCTCAACTTCTGTTTCCCTCCTCAGGTTTGGAGATGCTTCTCATCACTTGCTTCATCTTTGGCCTTTTGGGAAGTCTTACCTGGGCAGGTAAGTTGTTGCCAGCAAAGCTGATATATCCCACTTCCATCCTGTTTCTCTATGGAACCCCATATATCTGTGGTTGTTTTAACCATATTCAATTCTTGGTGACTATGGGCATGTGCTTCCCATATATTTAGACCTTGGTTAATTTTAATCTCTTAATTCTTAATTTTAAAAAATTGTAATTTTTAGTGTTTTATTTTTCCTCTATATCAGATTGGATTTGTAAGATTGTAAGCTGCTCAGAGACACCTCGTGATGGGATGGGTGGCAACCAAATTGAATAAATATTTTTTTTTAATGTTCCTGTCATTTTAGATTATGTTTTTTATAAGCTTGTAAGCTTGGCTGACAGTGAGATGGGCAGCACATGAAGTTAACAAATAAATATTCCCTTGCCAAGAGCATTTCATGAAATTGTGTGTGTGTGCGTGTGTGTGTGTGTGTGTGTCCGTGCAACATGGGAATATCAAGCTTGAATCCTTGTTGGGTTGTGGGTGTTTTGGGGGCTATGACTTAGCAAGGGAAGACCTCTGTGCTCCTGAAGGACTTTCTGAATCTCCATCCATCAAGTTCAGAGAGCACATAGTCCCTCCTCTCCTCCTCCTCCCCACCACAAATCCCACTCCCTTCTAGCACTGATGCTGTTCCCTAGTTAGGTAATGGAACATCTGCAAAGATACAACTGAGCTCAGAGAGCACCAAGGATCCCACAGTCCTCTTCCTCCTCCACCTCCTCCTCCTCCTCCTCCTCCTCCTCCTCCTCCTCCTCCTCCTCCTCCTCCTCCTCCTCCTCCTCCTCCTCCTCCTCCTCCTCCAGAGGTGAGTTCCTACCAGTTTGATCCAGTTCATCTGAACTAGAAGTAGTATGGTGGCCTGGGTCACTGGAACCGGCAATGACCCAGGCCTGCCACGCCCCCCAACTGGTTCCCTGGTCACTGCTGTCACCACCGCCATCTTGTTTTTGAGTTCTGCGCATGTGCAGAGCAACTTTAATTGAACTGTGCACACACACAAAGCGCGTGCACGAGCGAACCAACCGTAAAGCTGGCCAAAACCTACCCCTGTCCTCCTCCTCCTCCTCCTCCTCCTCACCCCCAGAGAGGAAGCCCAATGAGAAGATGGCCATGAGAGCAGCAGGATGAGGAAGAGGAGGAGGCAAGAGCATTGTCCTCTCTGGACACGAGAGACCCAGTTGGAACTCACCAGTTAGGGAGAAGGCCACGACCAGCAAGCCCAGGCCCTCAAAGAGGAATCGCCCCATGGTCTCCTTTCCTGCAGAGAAGAGCAAAGAGCAGAGTGGCAGAAGGGGGAGGAAGGACCTTGGGGGGGGGGAACTCTTCAGGAAGGGCGATCCAACATCCAACCTGTGACCAAGCTGGAAACCCCACACTTTGGTTCCCACTTTTCCACTTTTCTCCCTCCTTGGTCATCGGGCAGCCTTGGTGGGTCAGAGCAGATCCTGCACTGCTCCCTAAAGAGCAGAAGAGCCTCCCCTGGAAAGTCTGTCCTGTGCATCCCTTCCCCAGAGATCCCCCTAGAGACCCTGCCTCCCACAGATCCCCTGCTGGAACCTGGACGTTCCCAGCAGCCCCTGCAAGAGGTCCCTTCAGGTGGAGAAAGACAGATGCAGGAGTGATCTGGTGCAGGGGCCTCACCTGTCAGGTGCCCATGGGTGGGAGAGCCCCACTCACCTGTCCCTTTGCCTCCACAGGTAGCAAGTCTGCTCAGTGGCAACTCCAGCCTAATCTCCAGCAAAAGGAACGGAGGCATTTATAGACAAGGCAGGGGGTGGATTTCTGTTGGGGGGAGGGCGGAGGGAGAGAGAATTTGCTTTGCTTCAGGATTTCTGGTCCTGATTAACAACCTGAAATCAGCTTATTTGCACCATTAAATTTGGAACACGATAAGGGCACAGAACGTTTACTCCTGGAGGTTAATTGCATTGATGGATTGATTGATTGATTGATTGATTGATTGATTGATAAGAGTGTTCCCCAACCTTTCCGGCTTGGTGGACCAGAGGAGGTGGTGGTGGCTGCAGAGGTGGGGGGTGATTTCTCATGCACAGCACTCCCATAAATGTAGCTTTGTGTGCATTCTTGCTCATCCGCCTCTTCCATGGCCTGGCTCTGAATGGGTTGCGGCCTATTTCAAACTTTCTTGTAAAGTTCTTGAGAAGCCCCTTCACTTTCTGTCAAGGATGAGCTGCTTCGAAAGTAGAAGGTGTTTCTTGCTTGGATGAGCCTGTCCCATTTCTCCCTTGGCCAAATATGCTGTGACCTCTGAGTCTTTGGCCCAGTGGGATCTCTCAGCCAGATGCTGCTCTGCCCCATGTATGGATCTCTCCATTGGGATCAACATGGTTAGTCTGACTTTTTAGGAGTTTTATGATTGCTATGTGTGAAACGTGTTTCTTGTGCTGAGCAATCATAAAACACCTAAAAATTCAGACTAGGTGAGGCACGCAGTTCTCCTGCCTCATAGTAGAGGGCGCTTGTTTGGGCAGGGCCCAAGGCAAGAGCAGAGTTTAAGTCCTCTCTGAAGCACCTGGAAAAGGTACGTGTGGGTCGGAGGGAGGGGGAGGAATTCAAACTTCATTCTCCTGGTGCAGGGCTTTGGGCAAAGGCTGGAGGGAAGGACCCTGGCTCACTTGTGCTCTCCCTCCCCAAGTGTAGTTTACAATACAATGCAATAGCAGAGTTGGAAGGGACCTTGGAGGTCCTCTAGTCCAACACCCTGCCTAGGCAGGAAACCCTATACTATTTCAGACAGATGGCTATTGAACATCTTTTTAAAGACTTCCAGTGTTGGGGCATTCACAACTTCTGGAGGCAAGCTGTTCCACTGATTAATTGTTCTAACTGTCAGGAAGTTTCTCCTCAGTTCTAAGTTACTTCTTTCCTTGATTAGTTTCCAGCCATTGCTTCTTGTTCTGCCTTCAGGTTCTTTGGAAAATAGTTTGACTTCCTCTTCTTTGTGGCAACCCCTGAGATATTAGAACAATGCTATCATGTCTCCCCTAGTCAGTAGACATACCCAGTTCCTGCAACCGTTCTTCCTATGTTTTAGTCTCCAGTCCCCTAATCATCTTTGCTGCTCTTCCCTGCACTCTTTCTAGAGTTTCCACATCTTTTCTACATGGTGGTGACCAAAACTGAATGCAGCATTCCAAGTGTGGTCTTACCAAGGCCTTATAAAGTGGTATTAACACTTCACGTGATCTTGATTCTATCCCTCTGTTGATGCAGCCTAGAACTGTGTTGGCTTTTTTGGCAGCTTCTGCACACTGCTGGCTCATATTTAAATGGTTGTCCAAATATTTTGATTGCAGGCACAGCCACGTTGCCTTTTCAAACCTGCAATCAGTGAAGCTGGGGTGGATTTTTACATAGTGGATCCTTCCGGGGCTGGGGAAAAATGTCTGTGCTACAGCATGGCTCTTTGCCTGGCTTCCTGCCTTCCCCTGTGGTCTCCTCGCTGGTGCTCTCCCTCCCCAAGTGTAATGACTTCCTCCCCAGGCCCCCATCCATTTCTCTCTCACACACACACAGCTGGATAAAACTATATAAAAATCCAGCCCAGCTTCACTGATTACACATTTGAAAAGGCAACGGTGCTCCGCCTGCAATCAAACTCCGCTTGAGTTGGGAGAGCACAAGCGAGCACTGAGGAGACCACAGGAGGAGGCAGGAAGTCAGGCAAAGAGCCATGCTGTAGCACACACACTTTCCCTCAGCCTCTTTCTTTTGAAAGGCTCGGATCGGCTCCCCTCCAGCTTCTCTGCCTCTCCTCTTACCCCAGCCTGCCAGCAGGAGGTGAGTGGGTGGGCTTTATTGTGTTCCAGCATTTCCCACCGAGACAGCAGGCTGCATTTGCAATGGTGGAGGTATTTGGGGAAGGCAGCAGGGGAATGGGAGGGATGGCAGAGGAGCTGCTTTCAAGCCACTAGAAAAGATATCCAATCCAACTTTTGTATGTGTGTGCGCATGTGTGTTTGTTTGAGAGTGAGTGAGAGAGGGAAGGGGGTAGGAGAGATAGTCCAATCCGACTTCTCTGTGTATGTGTGTGTGTGTTTGAGAGAGGGGGGGTGTGAGGGAGAGAGGGAGGAAGGAGGGAAAGGGAGAAGAAAAAGAATATAAAAGAAGGAAACTTCTTTCACAAAGGAGAAAAACAAATGCTGTCGCTTTAAATTGGAACTGAGCATGCCTGGCTGTGGAATTCTGGGAGTTGAAGTCCACAAGTCACCACTGTGTCAATTCCTCACCAGCCATAAACTTCACCGCAAGTCACTGCAAAAAGCCCTAGCTTTCGTGCACTCCCACCACATATGGTAGAAGGTCCAATAGATATTGGTATAATTTTTTAAATCATTTTATCCACCTAGTAAAATTCTATCTAATTCTGTAGGTTCTTTCCTAATGCCACACTCTTTTTTGTCTTTCACATATTGAGGTTGGAATTGTGAGTAAGCCCACCATTCCAGTTCTATTCCTTCCTCATATAATTCTCTTCTAGATTTTAACTCACCTCTTTCTTTTAGTATCTCATTGTAATTAATTACTTTCCCTAAATTAATAAAATTTGGATGAACGAACATCTCCAATGTCGATGACCAGTTTGGGGTTCCATGTAATTTTGTTGTTTAATCCTTAACCACACATCAAGTAGAACTCGTCTTATATGGTGCCTCTGGAAGTACTGATGGGTTTTATGTTTGCCATCCCATGGGAAGGCATGCCACTTTCATTTGCATACCCTGACCGTCCAACGCTAACAGTCTTCTATTTTTAAGTCCCATCCAATCTTTCTCCCATGATAGAGCAGTCGCTTGATAGTATCTTTCCCAATTGGGCAGTCTGAATCCTCTTCTTTCTTTGGGATCCTGTAAGTTTCAGGTTAATTCTAGGCCCCTTTCCTTGCCAAATAAACTGAGATGCCATTTTGTTTAAATTTCTAAAATATTCTTTCTCCAATCTTATTGGTATATTTTGAAACAAAAAAAGTATTTTGGGTCGGATGTTCATTTTGACTGTTGCTATTCTCTCCATGAAGGAGAGCTGTAAAATTTACCACCCTTCCAGATCCCCCTTAATTTGGTCAAATAGTTTATTGTAATTATCTGCTTTGAGTGTTGCGCATCTCACTGTTAATTGTATTCCTAAATATCTCACTTTATTTGCTATTTGAATGTTTAATCTATCAGCCAATTCATTTTTCTGCCCATTTGTCATGTTTTTCACTAATAGTTTTGTCTTTATTTACCTTCAAACCAGCTGGTTCCCCGTATTCTCCCAGTACTTCCATTAGCCTCATACCAGTTCACAATGGTTTTTTCCATAATAAACACCAGGTCAACTGCAAATGCTTGGAGCTTAAATACTTCCTTTTTAATTTCTAGACCCTTAATTTGCTCATCTTTTTGAATTATCCTGGTCAAGACCTCTAACGTTAATATAAATAATAGTGGAGATAAAGGGCACCCTTGCCTTGTGCCTTTTTGAATTTTAAAGCTCTGTGTTGTATCCCCTGGAAACGCCTTAGGCGTTGACATCCTCGTAAATTAATTAGGGCAACTCTTGAAACCTTCACATCCCCATTTATTACCACTCTGGCCACTTGATTATAATATATTGCCTTAAACATATTTATGAAGTGTCCACCAAATTCCACATACTTTAACTGGCACAAAATAAAATCCCATTTAACATTGTCAAACGCTTTTTGTGCATCAATAAATATCAAGGCCATTTGTTTCTCACTGTGGACTTTGTAATATTCTAGGATGTCTAGTATCGTCCTGATGCTAGTTTTTAGTTGCCTTCTTGGCAAGAAACCATTCTGATATACATGGATAAATTTCCCCAGAATTTTTTTTAGTCTTTCAACCATTATGGCCATAAATATTTTATAGTCTTCATTTAACAAAGAAATGGACCTATATTTTTTGATTAGCGTCAAATCAGAGTTCTCCATAGGGATAAGTGTAATATTTGCTTCTTCCCATGATGCCAGTATCTTTGCCTCTTTTAATACTGAATTGAAAACCTCTAATAGTATTGGCCCTAGAAGGTCTTGCAGCTCTTTGTATATTTCAGATGGTAATCCATCAGGACCTGGCATTTTATTATTTTTTTGCCTTTTTATTGCCTCTGTCAACTTTAACAAAGTTATGTCTTTGTTCAACATATATTTTACGTTTTCAGAGATTGTGGGTAGTTCGGCATTTTGGAAACATCACTGTGCTTTCACTTCTATATTGCATTTGTCATCCTTGTATAAATTCTTGTACAACTCATAGGTTATCATTTTTTCCCTTCATTTTGATGTATTATATTTCCCTCTTTGTTTTATAATTTGCTAATCCACCTTCTTTCTTTCTGTTTTTTCAGCCTATAGGCTAGCCCAGTGATTCCCAAAGTGTGCGCCGCGGCTCCCTGGGGAGCCGCGCTATCGTCATAAGGGCGCCGCGAAGCCGGGCGCCCGCTTCCCTCCCTCCTCTCGGGCTTCGGAGGGAAGCTTCTGCAAAAGCCCGGGCATGACAAGTCTCCCAGGCTGAAATTTGCCGAGCTGTACGCGCGCGCCTGTTTTCCACGGTGTGGAGCAGCGGCGAGATTCTGGGCGGCGAGCGATGATTCCGGGGGGCATCAGTGGGGGGGCAGGGTCCCCCTCGCGTTCCTCATCTTCCCGGATGGCCCCTGGAATCATCGCTCGCTGCGCAGAATCTCACCGCTGCTCCACGCCGTGGAAAACAGGCCCGTGCGCACAGCTCGGCAAATTAAAGCCTGGGAGACTTGTTGCCACTCGCCTTGGCAGAAGCTTCCCTCCGAAGCGTTCTGAGGGAGGGCTGTAAACTTCCCTCCAAAGTCTTGGGAAGTTCTGAGGAGCCCCCCAAGGCAAAACGCCGCTGCCAGGTAGTTAAAAGTACGTCTCTGATTCGTCTCTGTCAGTCTCTCTCTGATTCCCTCTCTCACTCCCTCTCTCTGTTCCTCTGTCTGTCTGTCTCACTCACACACACACACACTGTGGTGACCACAGTGTGTGTGTGTGTGAGTGAGACAGACAGACAGAGAGAGGAACAGAGAGAGGGAGTGAGGGAGGGAATCATAGAGAGACTGACAGAAAGACACACAGACACACACACACAGACACAGAGAGGGGGAGGGAGGGAGAGAAAGATAGACAGACAGAGAGAGACACACACACAGAGTGAGTGATTAAGTGAATGAGTGAGAGACAGACACACCCACATACACAGAGTGACAGAGAGAGAGGAAGGGAGGGGAGAGAGACAGAGGGAGACACACACACACACACAGAGAGAGAGAGAGAGGGAGACAGAGGGGGAGGGAGGGAGAGAAAGATAGACAGAGAGACACACAGAGAGTGAGTGATTAAGTGAATGAGTGAGAGACAGACACACCCACACACACAGAGTGACAGAGATGGGGGAAGGAGGAGAGAGAGACAGAGATACACAGAGAGAGAGAGACAGATAGACACCCAGAGAAAATGACAGAGGGAGACAGAGAGGGAGGGAGGGAGAGAGAGACAAAGAGCCAGAGAGAGAGAGAGAAAGAAAAAGAAAAAAAGAAAGAAAGTGGGAGAGAGAGGTGAAAGAAAGAAAGAAAAACAACATATGACCACAATTGAGCCCAAAATTTTGGTTGCTAAGCAAGAGCGGCTCTCCAAATAAATTTCAATCGTGGTTTTGGCGAGATTTGGCTCAGTTGAAAAAAAAGGTTGCCCACCACTGGGCTAGTGTGGTGGTTAAGTTACTTTTCAAAAGCTATTTTTCTGATCCAAGATTTGAGAAGTTGTGCAGTGAACAACAAGCCCATCCATCCCATTAATAATTTTAAATCATTAAACGATGTTCAATAAATTGTGAATTTAAAGCTCGTGTTTAATTTATTTTTCAATTAACCTAACCTTAACGAACTAAAAAGTAGATTTCCAAATCCTTAAAAAGTCAAAAATTTAAAAAAATTGGATGTACCTATTAAGGGAGCCGCGGAAAAAATCCGAAGTGTTATGGGAGCCGCAAACCGAAAAAGATTGGGAACCTCTGGGCTAGCCATTTCCCTGGCTTGTTTGCATTTTCAAAGAAATTTTGTTTGCTTCTTTTTATTTGTTGCGCTAATTCCTCCTTGATAATATTCAGTTTATATTTAATTAAATTCGCTTGTTGTTTCAATTTATGTCTTTGGAGTTCTTTCTGTAATTCTTCCTCTATTCTGCTAATTTCCTCCTCTAGGCTTTTTTGCCATTGTCTCTCTCTTTTGTTTTCTTTTGCCATATAGGCAATTGCAGTGCCTCTCGTGTAGGCTTTTGCCATGTCCCATACATTTTGAATGCTTGTGTCTTCTTTCTTATTATCCTGGAAGAAGAGCCGTATTTGCTCTTCCATCTTCAAAACAAATTCTTTATGTTTTAAGATTGATCTTTTTAAGGTCTTCCTCCTTACTTTCTTTTGTCCCTTCCATCTAATTTTCACTGGATTATGGTCTGCCCAGAGATTCTTGTCAATTGTAATTTCTTCTACATCTGAGTTTAATTCTGGTGACATCCAGGCCATATCAATTCTCGACCACAATTGATGTCTACCTGAGAAGTACGTGCATTGGTTTTTTTCCCATATTCTTTTCTCTCCAACTATCCTGGATGCCCAACTCTTCTGCCATTTTGAAAAAAAGGTAGTAGGTAGTATTCTTCTGATCCCTTTTTTGTTTTATCACTTCTATAATCCAAATTTCTATCCACTATTGCATTAAATCACGCGCAATACAAATACTCTCATTTTCTATCTCCCCAATAATATTATGCAACTTCTTATAAAATTGTTTTTGCCCCTCATTTGGGGCATAGATTCCCTCAAGCACAATCCGCTTTTTGTTTAATGTAACTGATAATATTAATATTCTACCTTCATCAGCTCTGTAGATTTGTTTTACTGGAATGTTATCTTTAATGTATACAACTACCCCCCTTTTTTTTCTGTTGTGATAATGATGCAAACATGAAAAAAAGATATCTGTATTTTGGGAATCTTGGCAGTTAAGAGAAACAATGTGTTGGGTTACGTGATCCTCATACGTTGAACCTATGCATAGAGCATGGAGGGTCATCCTTGGCTTCAGAGTGGACGGTGGTGCCAGGATGTCTCTCTGGCCTTTTCTCAATGAAACAGTGAGAATTTCACATCTAGCCAAATCTTTCTCTGGCTTCTTAGAGAGGCCAAAACATTATATTGTATGGAATCAGAAAGATCAGAATGTATACTGTCAATCAATCAATCAATGAAACAAACAAACAAGATTTGCCTTCCAGGAGTCAAATTGTGTGCCCTTATTGTGTCCAAATCTAGTGACCCAAACAAACTTCTTCCAGCTTGTCAATCAAGACAGAATTTATTTGACCTCCTGGCCCATCAGGAGGAGCAAAATCAGATCCAAGCTACAGAAAGCATCCATGAAGCAAAGGGACGCAGAGCAGAGATTTTGGGAAGGCTCCCTTGCTTCTCCAGGCGCTTCACCAGGCGCTTCTGTCCCCCACAGAGCAGGAGAAGGAGACGTTGCATCAGAATCTGCACTTGCAGAGGTATGCACGTGTGGACTCACAGTTCAGATCGTTCCACTTCTTGTAACCTAGGCAGAGAAAGGAGACGTTTTGCAGGCTTAGACCTCAGAGTCCCAGGGGAGCATTTCCATGGCTCCTCCCTCCTTTGCAGGGGTACCTGAAGATACTACAGGTGAAGAACCTAACTGGCTAAAATGGGCTTCTGCGTTCAGTGGAGTGTTGTAACCAAGATAGCCAAGAAATCAGGATCAACAGCTTGAAATAGATCTATACTAGTCTCTCTTTATTCTTTGTCGATAAATATAAACACAACGCAAATCAGGATATGGCAAGTAGGCTTTGCCTATCAAGCTCTGCTCAGCCACAAGAGGCCAGCAAAGGACCTGAGATTTTGGTCCATCTCTTTGGCCTGTCAAAACTGGATGGAGCAGCATTGATTTCACTGTCATATGATTGTTATATGGACCCTTTTTTCCTCCCATGTGCTAAGGGCATCCCTGGATGATGGGTGTGGGAACAAGTATAGTGGCTTGCAAAGAGGCCCCCCAATTAAAGATTCAACCTAGAAATAAGGAGGAATTTCCTGACAGTGAGAACAATCAAACCATGGAACAAAAGTTGCCTTCAGAAGTTTTGGGACCTTCATCATTGGAGGCTTTCAAGAATAGATTGGACTGCCATCTGTCAGACATGGTCTAGGGTCTCCTTTTGGGCAGGGGTGGGTGGGAGGTTGGACTAGAGGATCTCCTTAGGATTTTCATCCAAGGAATATTTCCCAAGTTCTCTCTGAGTTCATTAAAATCAGATCTTTTAAAATCTAAGACTCTGGGAGCCTTATGTTCCATTGCTTGTGTTTGCGTCATGTTTTCTTCATATTTTAAGGCAATGGAGACTGGCAACTGGGTAGATGGGGGTTGCTTTTAAACCACCTGTTGTCTCTTTGGGGTCTTCCTCAAAAGGGAGAAGAAATAACTGGTTGAGAAGAAGGCTCCTGACATGGGAAGAAGAAGGGAAGTTTGGAGAGAAGGATTGGAAGGAGTGGGCTCCATTTCAATTTAGGAAATGGGTGGGGCTGGCCTCAACTATGTGTTCCTGTGCCAGAGAGGTCATAAATCGCCATTAAGACCCTTATGTGGGAGTAGCCACAATGTGCCACCCTTGTTTCCAAAAACATCTACTGGTGAAAGGTTGGATCAAGTCCACTGGCATCCAGTATAAACCACTGTGATTAAAAAAAACAATGAAAGAAATTTTGATGCAAAGATCTGCCTTTGTCCTGGACTCCCTACATCAAGAATTAATAAATATATTGTGTGGTTTGCGATGTTGTTGGCTTTGCACCATGCAACAAGGGCTGGGTGAGACTCAAAGTTCTAAGCGATCTCTACTTCCATGAAGTTGGGGGGGGGTGGATTTTAGTTCGGGGGGGGGGGGTTCTTCTTTAAATCCCCCATGCTTTCTCCAGAGTTCATAGTTTTACAGTTGCGATTGTGGTTGATTTTTAATTAACCTAGGCAGGTGCTAATTTTTTCCTTGCCAAAGAGTAAATGTTCAAAGAAGGGTTCTCACTCTCGGAAGCGCATCCTCGGCTCCCTTCCCTCCACCTTGGCTTACCTGATTGGCTCCAAAGTTCAGCGCAATATTCATTGTTCCCGCTGTTGTTGGGCTCTCCTTCGTTCCACGCCAGGTAGCTGTTTCTGGATCTGTCTGTCCACTGCCAATTGCGTTGCTATAATGACAGGGAAGCCACGTTAATCAACTGAGGAAGGGACTCTGGTGCTTCTGGACCCAGGTGGAGACAGGAAGGGTTGGCAAGGATCAGATCAACTCTCTCTCTCTCTCTGTCTCTCTTTCTCCTCTCCCATTCCCACTCCCTCCCTCTCCCTCTGTCCATCTCTCTCCTTCTCTCCCCTCTCCCTCTCTCTCACTCCCTCTCACTCTCTCCCTCTGTCCCCATCTCCCTCTCTTCCTCTCTCCCCTTCTCCCTCTCCCTTTCTCTCCATCTCCCCCCTCCCCTTCTCCCTCTCCCTTTCTCCTTCTCTCCATCTCCTCCTCTCCCCTTCTCCCTCTCCCTTTCCCCTCTGTCTCCATCTCCCTCTCTTCCTCTCTCCCCTTCTCCCATCTCCCTTTCTCCCTCTCCCTTTCTCCTTCTCTCCATCTCCCTTTCTCCTTCTCTCCATCTCCCCCTCTCCCCTTCTCCCTCTCCCTTTCCCCTCTGTCCCCATCTCCCTCTCTTCCTCTCTCCTCTTCTCCCTCTCCCTTTCCCCTCTGTCCCTCTCTCTCATTCTCCCTTCTCTCCCCTCCCCTCCCTCCCTCTCTCTTTATCTATCTATTTGATCTTAGTTGATCTGGAAGAACTAAGCAGGGTTAACCTTGATGAAGTCTTGGGCAGGTGATGATCCAAGAAAAAGCTTCTCAGAAGTAATTAATACATCTACATTAATGAGTCGTTTGGTGGGAGACCATCAGCAAAACACTTAGAAAATAAATCGATGACGACGACAACGATGAGAGAAAAACATTTGAAGCACGCTTGCAGGAACTGGGTACGGCTAGTCTAGTGAAAAGAAGGACTAGGAAGGACATGATAGCAGCATTCCAGTATTTGAGGTGCTGCCACAAAGAGGAGGGGGGCAATTTATTTTCCAAAGCACCTGAAGACAGGAGAAGAAGCAATGGATGGAAATTAATCAAAGAGAGAAGCAACCTGCAACTAAGGAGATATTTCCTAACAGTGAGGCCAATCAACCAGTGGAACAGCAATTGTGGGGGGCCATTGCTGGAGTTTTTTAAGAAGACAGCCATTTGCCTGTAATGGTATACAGTCTCCTGCTTGAGCAAGGGGCTGGACTAGAAGATCTCCAAGGTCCCTTCCATTTCTATTCTATTCTGCTTCCTCATGGAGGATCCGTAAAAAAAAAACCTACGACAAACATTCGCAACAGAAATGAACCTACTTTCTGTGGGTCATTCAGTCCAATCCAGACATTTCCACCACTTTTGAGATAGTCGGAGACGTATTCGGCCAAGTCAGTTGACTCTTCACGGCTATGGATGGAGGCCAGGTGGCAGCCTGGCTTGTATTTCCTGCAGAACAACTGGAAGGGAGCGACAAGGGAGACTGGCACATGTTAAGGAGACAAGCAAATGTGTGTGTCTGTGTGTGTGTGTGTGTTAGTTTGTGAAAGTGAGAAAAGAGTCAGGGAATCCGATTGCGTGGTCCTAGCCCCTCTCTTGACTGCACTGACTCCCCTCAGATGCCCTTTCTAGATTCTGCAGCTCCTGAACAATTCCAGATTCAGGAGATAAACTCTCACATTCTCATCCCTTCAGAGTCAAGGAGACGCTGGAGACGCCACCAGAGTTGCCAGTGAAACATCAGGAAACCTGTTGTCCAGATCATGCTCAGCACTGCCCAACAGATACCAGTCAGGGAAGCCCACACCAGTATAGTGTCCAGAGAATACTTGCATTTCAGACTGCCCTAATGGTTTTCTTTTCTTTTCACGCACACAGCCTAGTGGCCCTCCCCTTCAGCCCAACCAGAGGGGACCTGGGTGTTACTCAAGGCTCTGCCTAGACTTCTCCTCTGCCTGGGCTAGTACAGTATGTTCACAGATACACAGCGCTTCTCACCTCGGCATCGTTCCAGCTCCTGTGGTCATCGAAGACCTTGTAGCAAAAGCCATTATTGGGGAGCCAATCACGGGGACAACAACAGCCTTTGGCTCCTGTGTGGGAAGAGAGGAAGCTCAGTGAGAAGGTGGCCAAGAGGAAAGGTGGTGGTGGTGGTGGAGGAGGAGGAGGAGGAAGAGGAGGAGGAGGAGGAGGAGGAGGAGGAGGAGGAGGAGGAGGAGGAGGAGGAGGAGGAGGAGACATAGCTGGGTCCACAGAACATTCTGAACCTGCTGAGTTGAAAACATCTTTGAGGACAATACATTGAAATTGATTTGCAGCTACATTTACAAAATGTCCAAAGCTTGTTTAGGGTTAGCCTTGGTTAATTTTCTGGAAGCTGCATATCTTGTGTGAATCAATTGAGTTGGTCCCAAGTCTTGGAGCAGAGAGAGAGAGCAGGTGGAGTCTAAATTGCAGAATTAGCCAAACAGGTGTGAGAAAATAACTCCACCTTTATTCCTACATCTATGCTCTTTGATCCCATACCTGGCCTATGCTCCTGTTAGAGATGTCTTATAAGGCAATATATTATAGTGCTTGCTTTAAACTTGCAAACTAATGAAATATTTGTAACCCATATTGTGTAAAACTTATAGCATGCAGTATCATCAGTTTTGAGATATTTTGGAACACGAAGCATATGGGACATTAAGAAATAAGAAACTGAAAGCTGCAGATGGTAGGAGATTTCAGATGAACGCATCTCATCTGACAGAACAAGGAAGGAAGTTGTGAAATGCGTGCAGAAAAGTATAAAAAGAATGCCTTGGGGAGAGTTCAGGGCCACTGGCTGTAGCTCATCCTTGCTGGATTCAGCTATGTCAGTGGAGCTTATTGCAATAAATTGTTAATCTAAGTTGCGCTACGTTTGCTATTCATGTTCAAAATTGCTCATGAAACAATAAACCTCTGATCTTGAAGTAAGATTTACTGCCTGTGGTTGCTTGTGGTTCCCCTTTGGTTTTTTATCAGGATATTTTTACCACGCAGGGATAAAAAAAAAAGCAACTTCAGGGAGAGGATGCTGGGAGGGGTCACACCAGGAAGGGGTTCAGAGGCTAGAGAAATGGCCTCTCTGGACACGAGAGACCCTGTTCAAACTCACCTCTTAGGGAGAAAGCCACGACCAGCAAGCCGAGGGTGAGGAAGATGAATCGCCCCATGGTCTTCCTTCCTTCCCTGCAGAGAGGATTGGGGGAGGAAAGGAGGGGAGATGGGTGGGAAGTCCAGCCTATGACCAAGCTGGGGACTCCCACACTTCGGCTTGCACTGTTTCGCTGGACCCCGTTTCTCCCTCCTTGGTCATCCAGCAGCCTTGGTGGGTCAGAGTGGACCCTGCATTGCTGGAAAGGCTCCCCTGTGCATCTCTTTTGCTTCCCCAGAGACCCCCTGCTCCCTGCCTCCTGCAGACCCCCTGCTGCTACCTGGACAGTGCCTGCAGCCCCCTGCAAGGGGTCCCTTCAGGTGGAGAGAGACAGATGCAGGAGGGATCTGCTGCAGGGGCCTCTCAGGTGCCCACAGGTGGGAAAGCTGCACTCACCTGTCCTTTTGTCTTCACAGGTAGAAAGTCTGCTCAGTGGCAACTCCAGGCTCTCCTCCAGCAAAGGGGACGGAGGCCTTTATAGGCAAGGCCGGGGGGGGGGATCTATTGGAGGGGGGGTGGAGGGAAAGGAAATACTCTTCTTGAGAAAGGCGTTTTGGTCTAACAAACAGAATTAAGATTGCTTTCCATTCTTTCCAGGGAAAGGCTAAGTCCCGACTTGAATCCCTATGTAAGCATCAGGTTCATTTGTTCTATGTATTTATTCTTTAAAAAAAAAATAAATTTTTATTTATTCTTATAAAAATAAAATCATACAAACATAATTTCAAACCCGGCATCAAATGGAAGTTTCCTCAAACCTCTGGGCTTTCAGATTTATTTATTTTACCTAAAGCTTTTATATAGCTGCCCACCTTGTGTTGAAGGCTACTCCAGTGAAGAGAAGGACCAGGGGAGACATGATAGCAGCCTTCCGATATTTGAGGGGCTGCCACGAGAGGAGTGGGGGGGGTCAAGCTATTTTCCAAAGCACCAGAGAAGGAATAATGGATGGAAACTAGGGTCTCCTGCTTGGGTGTGGGGGTTGGACTAGATGACCTACAAGGTCCCTTCCAACTCATCTGTTAATCTGTTAATCTGTAATCTGAATTCTCAGTCAAAAGTGGGAAAAAACATCAAACCTACATCTTTTGACACAATCAACATTAACAACCAGGCACCAAAGCAAACTTCCTCATGCAACCCCTCCTTAAATCCTCTCGCCTACCCTGTCCTAGCCTATCGCTTGGGCGAAAAACAGGCCTTAAGTGCTTTTCTGGTGGATAGGAGCCGTGGTGGCACAGGGGTGAGAATGTAGTACTGCAGCTACTTCTGCTGACTGCTGGCTGCCAGCACTTCGGCAGTTTGATTGCTCAGCCACTGCTCAAGGTTGACTCATCCTTACGTACTTCGGAGGTCAGTAAAATGAGGACCCGGATTGTTGGGGGCAATAGGATGACTTTGTAAACTGCTTGAAGAGGTGTTGTGTCCTGTCAGCCTCTGCCCCCTCCAGCAGCCGGATCTTAATATAAACGGTCGCATTTGCTCTGCTGGCCTCACTCTTTGTGCACCCGGAGGAGTCCCTCTCTGTGTGAGCGAATCGGCCGAAGGGATGTATGGGGCAGGATACGATCCCGCAAATAACTAGGTCCTGTGCCATGGAGCGCCTTGAAGATGATGCTCAACACCTTGAAACGCACCCGAAAAGACACAGGCAGCCAGTGTAGCCCACGCAGGAGAGGAGTTACGTGGGACACGGGTCCAATAAACATGTGGTGGCTCGCAGTCACCTACGCAGCCTGGAAGCAACAGAGTCAAACTCCTCCCAGAATGGAACCTCACGACCCGCCTCCGACGTCCCTTCCAGACCACTAGCAGGGACCAACTCGCTTCGAATCTGAGCGATTTTGTCCTGCAGATACTCCCCAAATTCCTCTGCTCTGCCCTGCAGAGGGGCTTCCCGCAGCCTCTGTTGGAGGAGGGAGCGGGTCACCCCAAACAGGGTGGCAGGGTGGTTATCTGCGGACGCAATAAGAGTGGCACAATACTGATGCTTGGCCACTCTTAACGCCACAAGGTAAGTCCGTAAATGGGCTCTCACCTGAGTTCGGTCAGATTCAGAGCGTGACGATCTCCATCTGCTCTCTAGGCGTCTCTTGTGGCGCTTCATCACCCTCAGCTCCTCGGTGAACCAAGGGGCCTGGGTGGTTCGCTGCCGCAAGAGAGGCCGCAAAGGCGCCACCCGGTCCAAGGCCCCAGCGGCTGCACTGTTCCATGCAGCCACTAGGCCCTCCATCCGGGTGTTGAGTCTGCAGATGACTTCCTGGTCACCAAACACACAATGCAACCTTCTCCTGGGATCCAACTCTCCCCGCTTTTCTCTCGGGGGGGGGGGGGGAATAGGAGATTAATGAGAGGAGAAATATGGACTTGTGTTCCCTCTTCCCACTGGAGACAGATCCGCTCCAAGGGCTCTTAGACCAGAGGCCAAGGCGCAAAGGAAATCCCCAAGGCTGGTATTCATCACAGTGCTATATGCAATAAGGAGTTGGGGTCCAGGGTCAAATTATCCTACTTTGTAGACATTATGCAAAATTCTACCTCTCCAGACAAGGCTTCAATTCTGGGGAAGGTAGAAGTAGAGGGAAGATGAACAGGAGCCAAGTGGATGGATTCAGTTATATTGGCACATATTGGAAGACCTGAAGGATCTGGTTGGGGACAGATCATCAAGGAAGAGATCTATCCCATTGCTAAGTGTTGAAGGCACACAATCAATCACACAATCAATAAACCCTCCTTTTAGGCTGTTCAATGACGTATTTCTGGATCATGGCACCTAACACTGCTTTACACTTCTCTACAAGCCATCTGATGACTGATATATTGAGATCCCCTCCGATATGTCCAGAGATAAAACGTGCCATGCTTCTGCCACAAAGACTTTATCTATAAAATCACGAAGATGTTGGTCTCCATTCTTAGGCTTTGATTCGGGTGAGGTGAAGAGCATGGCCATAATGTGGCTAGGGGCGATCAGGTCAATGTCAGATGGGTTTTAAGCCCTCTTGTGGAGAACCTGACACAACATTGCTTGTTGTAGCACAGGGATGGCAGTTGAAACACCAGGGAGGTGAATTGTGCACTTTTTAAACCTTGGATTAAAAACTAAAATAAGGAAGGCACACGGTGCAGAAAGCCATCAGGGCTTCCCCCAAAGTTTGCTCAGAGATGACAGGTGAGCTTTCTTCCTTGCAGAGGCGAAGTTCAGTCCCTGCAGAAATTGATGTGCAAACAAAAAAGCAACCCTTTATTGCAGCCATTGTGCAGTTCAAACACAAGCAAAAATCAACAATAGCTGAAAGTGCATCATCAAAAGTGCAGAAAGAGCAACTAAGATGATGAAAGGCCTGGAGACTAAACAGATGAAGAACAGCTGCAGGATTTGGGTGTAGCCGGTCTGAAGAAAAGAAGGACCAGGGGAGACATGAGAGCAATCTACCAATATCTCAGGGGTAGCCACAAAGAAGAGGGGGACAATCTCTTCTCCAAAGCCCCTGAAGGCAGGACAAGAAGCAATGAATGGAAATTAATCAAGGAGAGAACCAACGTGGAATGAAGGAGAAATTTCTTGACAATTTGAACAATTAACCAGTGGAACAGCTTGCCACCAGAAGTCGTGAGTGCTCCATCACTGGAGGTTTCAAGAAGAGATTGGACAGCCACTGCCTGAAATGAGATAGGATCTCCTGCTTGAGCAAGAGGTTGGACTAGAAGACCTCCAATGTCCCTTCCGGTTCTATTGTGATTGATTGATGGCCCACCCTGAGGTCTTTACCCCCTCTTCAAGCAGCAAGACCTAGACCATTTCAGACAACTTACAGCTGAAAACACAGTGGTCTTCACTTGGGACCTGTTAAGTATCCCCTAATTGTCATGGCATAAATGCCATGCATAAACAGGTCAATTCCTTCCACTGCTCCTGTCAGTCAACTCTTGGCAAGATAGGCTGCATAATTGCCTCCCCACAACATAAGACAGACTTGAACCCTGGGCCCTCTCTCTCTAACAAAAGGAAGTTCAATGTAGAGAAAAGTAAAGTCTTACACTTAGGCAGGAAAACCCCAAAGGACACATGCAGACTGGGGTGAAACCAGGCTTAAGAGCAGTGACTGGGAGAGGGATCTTGGAGTCTTAGTGGACGACCAGCTAAATAGGAGGCACCCGTGTGAGGCGGCAGCCAAAAAAGCCAATGCATTCCTAAATCGCATTAACAGCGGGATACAATCAAGACCAAGGGAGGGACTAATACCACTCTATAAAGACTTAGCAGAGGCCACACCTAAAGTACTGCATCCGGCTTTGGTCACCACACTGTAAAAAAAGATGTTGAAAGAGTGCAGAGAAGAGCAACGAGGATGATGAGGGGGCGGAGGGGGGGGCGTCACATACTGTAACAACCGGAAAGGGAAAATGTGAGCGTGCACAACTGCGCATAACCCACCACACAATCCCTCCACTCTCCTCCTTCCTTTCCTTCCTCCTTCACTCATTTGGATGTGTGCCTTCTGCACAACAACTATTTCCAGCAGGGTCACAAAAGTCCATGTGGCAGCTACAGCCACATAACCACAGAATTATGTGTAAACTGATATTTGGAAAGCTTATCTTGTTAAGTTCTTAAGAAGTCTGTTGCCTTCTTACCAAGCATGGTAGAAAGACGGAAGGAGTTTGCGATAGTGGTGAACATCTGCAGCTCGGGTGGAGGATGAGGGTGGAGGCGCAGTCTCCTAGCTGGTGGTTTTGGTCTCCAAACATTACCAGGCCAGGTAACATCTTGAGCAGGATGTCAGTGCTGGTGTTCTTCTGCTTGTAAGGGCTTCGTGTGGTCAGTAGGTCTTGGGGTAGGAAGTTCATGTTAGGTGGGGGCCTTGGGATGGGTCTTGTGATGTGATGGGTCAAGTGTGGATCATGTCATGGAAGGAGCTTCTTCCCTTGGGTGAGCATGTCCTGTTTCTCAACTTATGTCATGGCCCTTCAGTCTTTCACTCAGTGGGACCTCATAGCAAGACCCCACCTCCATTGGCCACTCTTGATTTATAATGTATTGGTTTGATTTTGGGGATGCCTGACATTGGAGCAACTCTGGATATCTTACACTATAAAGCAGGATAGAAGCACAATAAGGGGAGGAGTTTCTACCTGCTCTCCGGATATTAACACCTGTTTTGTGTCATCTTATCTTGCATTGCAGGGTGTGAAGATGTGAGCTCTCTGGTATATAAAACAGACCATTGGGGATTTAGAGGATTCTTCTCTCAGACTGGATCACCCTTTGAAGGTGAGACCTGTTACAGAAAGACAAGTAACTTGATGTAACTTTAGCGAGAGAGTTTACCAAATATTTGTACTTAAAACTGCTTTGAAGAATATCAGAAACTGCTAACTCCTATCTTCTTTTTTTTCTATTTTTCTTTAGCCTTCCCCCGATTTCTCTCTCTCTCTCTCTCTCTCTCTCTCTCTCTCTCTCTCTCTCTCTCTCTCTCTCTCTCTCTCTCTCTCTCTTTCTCTCTCTTACTCTATATTTGTTTATATTAATTTTCCATGTTCCTATTTCAAAGTTTTAATAAAAACTATATGCGACAGCTTTAGGGATACTTCTGATCCCTCCGTCATGTACTTATGTATCTTGCTCTGATCAAAAGGGTTTTCAACAAAATCAGTAAATATTTTGATGCAGCAGCAATCCCCACAGCTCGAAATCTTTCAACCTCCTTTGCAAGAATTCCTGGGGGGGGGGGAGAGATGTATAAGAGATAATTTATTTGACTGATGAGGCATCATAGCATCTTGTGTTATAAGCAACTGAAAATCCTGTCTCTCTCCTAAGAGGTTGATGGTTTGCATTGTGTGTGTGTATGTCTTTCTTTCTCCATTTCTGGCAGCCAATTCACAGGATTAAAAGGTGGGGGGAGGGGCAGGGAGAATTGCTTTTCTTGCCCATAGAAGAGATGAAGAGAAGAGGAAAATCAAGAGGGGTGGGACTTAAAACATGGATCCCTTCCATTTAGGCGTTGAATTCATTGGGGCTGGGGATTAACAAAGGGTCCTTCTCCAAATTCTTCTATGGGGTAGCCTGCTCTGACTTTACACCATCCAAAGATCCTGGACCACACCAACTATGACCCAGATCCTAGTGGTCACAATGGAGGGAACCAACTAGGAGTGCAAGAAGCTCAGGATCAACATTTTGAGACTTACGGGTTGTGATTCCTGGCAGTCCGGGGTCGCTACCAGTTGCTCAGTGTGGCTCTAGGGAGGGGAGGGGGCTGCAATCCAGAGATGAACAGGTGGGTTTCACGGTTGAGATGAGTGCTCGGTTCTTCCTTCTGGGGAGGGGCACCCGAAAGAGGGTGACCTGGTGTGGTTGGAGGACATTCAAGGTTCTTCTCAACTTCTGTTTCCCTCCTCAGGTTTGGAGATGCTTCTCATCACTTGCTTCATCTTTGGCCTTTGGGGCAGCCTTACCTGGGCAGGTAAGTTGTTGCCAGCAAAGGTTTCTCTATGGAACCCCATATATCTGTGGTTGTTTTAACCATATTCAATTCTTGGTGACTATGGGCATGTGCTTCCCATATATTTAGACCTTGGTTAATTTTAATCTCTTAATTCTTAATTTTAAAAAATTGTAATTTTTAGTGTTTTATTTTTCCTCTATATCAGATTGGATTTGTAAGATTGTAAGCTGCTCAGAGACACCTCGTGATGGGATGGGTGGCAACCAAATTGAATAAATATATTTTTTTAATGTTCCTGTCATTTTAGATTATGTTTTTTATAAGCTTGTAAGCTTGGCTGACAGTGAGATGGGCAGTACATGAAGTTAACAAATAAATATTCCCTTGCCAAGAGCATTTCATGAAATTGTGTGTGTGCGTGTGTGTGTGTGTGTCCATGTGTGTGTCCGTGCAACATGGGAATATCAAGCTTGAATCCTTGTTGGGTTGTGGGTGTTTTGGGGCTATGACTTAGCAAGGGAAGAACTCTGTGCTCCTGAAGGACTTTCTGAATCTCCATCCACCAAGTTCAGAGAGCACATAGTCCCTCCCCACCACAAACCCCACTCCCTTCTAGCACTGATGATGTTCCCTAGTAGGGTAATGAAACATCTTCAAGAAAAAACACTAAGCTTAGAGAGAACCAAGCACCCCACAGTTTTCCTCCTTCTCCTCACCACCACCACCACCAATACCACCACCACAAATCCCACTCCCTTCTAGCACTGATGCTGTTCCCCAGTTAGGTAATGGAACATCTGCAAAGATACAACTGAGCTCAGAGAGCACCAAGGACACCACCGTCCTCTTCCTCCTCCTCCTCCTCCTCCTCCTCCTCCTCCTCCTCCTCCTCCTCCTCCTCCTCCTCCTCCTCCTCCTCCTCCTCCTCCTCCTCCTCCTCCTCCTCCTCCAGAGGTGAGTTCCTACCAGTTTGACCCAGTTCATCTGAACTAGAAGTAGTATGGTGGCCTGGGTCACCGGGACCGGCAATGACCCAGGCCTGCCACGACCCCCAACTGGTTCCCTGGTCACTGCTGTCACCACCGCCATCTTTGTTTTGAGTTCTGCGCAAGTGCAGAACAACTTTAATTGAACTGTGCACACACACAAAGCGCGTGCACGAGTGAACCAACCGTAAAGCTGGCCAAAACCTACCCCTGTCCTCCTCCTCCTCACCCCCACCTTCACCCCCACTACAAATCCCATCCCCTCCTAGCACTGACAATGTTCCTTTGTTGGGCCATGAAAGCCATCAAGCTCAGCGATGCCACAGTTCAACCCTGAGCTACAGATATTCTCTTCTGTCGGAACTTTTCATTATGGAAGAAGTCCAAAAGTCAAATTGTTCCTAATAACCAATAGATACTTTTTAAGAGAGAATGAAATGCAAAGCAATCAAAGGATCACTTGGCATTACTTCTTTATTTATTCTATTTCTGTAGCCACCCAACTCAACCAATTGACTCTGGGCGGTTTCCAATTTTAAGATTATAAAATAATTAAAGCAGTAAAAACATCCACAGAATAAATGAGTACAAGGAGCAGCTGTGATAGTTAATCATTAATTTCTAGAGGGACTTGAAGATTTCCAGGGGTGAACAGCCTGGGGAATGTCAGTGGTCAGCTGAATGGAAGGGAGGTTGATAACGTATTAGTCTGAGGATTCTCACTTAATGAAGAAGCCAAGAAGTCTAACGAGGTTCACAGTCTTCAGGGTAGCACAGAGATCTAGAGCTACAACCTTCAATGCCCTAGACAGACTGAAGGACAAACAAGGAGAGCAGTGAATCGGTGAGCTTAAGAGAAGGAAGTTAAAACATTGTCCTGCAAGATGAATTTGTGGAGCAAACATAAATAAAAATTCTGCAGATCAGCCTTACTTAAATTCTGGATCATTAGCAGAATAACAGAATAGCGGAATAACACAGTTGGAAGGGACCTTGGAGGTCTTCTAGTCCAACCTCCTGCTCAAGCAGGACACCCTATACCATTCCAGACCAATGGCTGCCCAATCTCTTCTTAAAAACTTCCAGTGTTGAGAATTCACAACTTCTGGAAGCAAATCATTCCACTGATTAATTGTTCTCACTGTCAGGAAATTTCTCCTCAATTCCAGGTTGCTTCTCTCCTTGACTGGTTTCCATTCATTGCTTCTTCTCCTGCCTTCAGGTGCTTTGGAGAATAAGTTGACCCTCTCTTCTTTGTGGGGTCCCTTAGATATTGGAATACTCTATCATGACACTCCTCGCAAATGAAGTAAGAAAAGATGTTAGTTGTCTGCTGACTTGTCCATGATAGAAACTGGTCAGCTTCTTTAGAAGGAGCAGCAGATGAAGAGAATTGGCACCCTTGAGTACACAATGTTCTTCTCTTCTTCTGTTCTGAGAGGACAGGTAATGAGGACCATTTTTAGATCTTTTCCGGAGCAACTTAGCAAATTAAAGGACATCAAAGCCAACACCCTCACTTCCTGTCTTAGGAAGCCAAGAGTGTCAGTTTTCCAGGAGAGTTCTTACCAGAGGTTCACATGTTCCCCCTGGGAAAAATAAGAGGCCAAAGAATTGGTCTCCTTGGAGTCATCTTGATGACTTTAGGGACACCTAGGGATTTTCTCAGTGTCTTGTTCTGGGATGTAGGTGATTGGGTGCTTGTCCCAGTTTAGCCTCCAGACATGGAATGCCCTGAGAGACTCCTGCCCAAGTATTGCCCAGACTGGACATTCTTAACTTTGTAAGTTAGGACTGCTTATGCCAACCAAGTGGCAGCCCCTAACCACTTAGGGTGATCTCCAAAAGAGAAACAGGGAATAGGGATTGATTTTTGATTCATTGCTAGATAAATTAATGGACGTGCAAGAATTTAAGCTCAACCCAAGCCTCTAGTTCTAACTAAACCAATCTTTTAGACCAATCTAAAAAGGTGCGGACTTTCAAAATGTGTCTGTGTCTCATGATATGGACGCCAAATACTGGTATCTACAGAATGAGGCTGGCATCTGGCCACTAAACCAGACCTACCTGGGCATTTTACACCCCTTGGACCACATCTGGCCCTTTGGCTCTATCTGCCTGGCCCACATGAGGTCCATTGGAAGTTATAAATCAAATGCAAATAAGCGTACATCATACATGCAATACAACTGCACTGCTTTTATCTTGACGGCAACTTTTTGTTTTCAATTTACATATATGCGGGCATGCGTGCCTACAGACCTTCATAGCCCCGTTGGTCCCACCCTCCATAAAAGTCCCAGTTTCTTAATGTGGTCCCTTGGGAAAATTGATTGCTCACTAAACTCAAATGTCAGGGTTCCAAGTAATGCTGTCAACTCATAAAGTTGCCATGGTGAGGAAAAGGGGGGAACGCATTCCACGCATACCTTCGGCTACAGTCGGATCTCAGATTACGGCAGCAGGCTTGTGATGTGTGCACCTCATTGGTGAATGTGATTTATGACACAGACTGAGGGGAGGGAAGGAACAGGGGTAAAGTTCAGTCATAATTCAAATGAAGTTTAGATCTGACTGCAAAGCGGTATTGCTGAAATGGTGCTCCTAATAAATGACTGGATTTCTTTTCAAACTTGGCTCAAGGCTAATGAATTAATTAGGGCATCTTTCGGGAAACCTGACAGATACATTGCATGCAATAAGAACTACAAAGCAGGCAATTTCCTGAAGGAACATTTTATTGAGATATATCAAATTGGCACGTTCCTGATAAAAAAACATGTTCCCACCAGTTTTACACCCAATTAAAAGTTAAAGTTTGTCACCTCCCCCCAGTCTCCAGTCACATGGTCCAATCAGCATACAGTCCACCTGCAGAAATGTCCTTGAATTCCCAGGGGAAATTTTTTTATTTTGGCTACAGTACCCCAGCTATCTCTACATCCCCCTCCCTGACCCTCAGCTCCAGGCTGTGTCAGCCCCGAAACAGTGAGAAGACCAAACCCTCATAGGAAAGGCTACAGAGCAGAAAATGGCCACAGCTAGGCCAACTTCAGGGTTGACACGAAGAGTCATTGCTGCGTCCCTCACTCTCCTTCTCTTTGCTTTCTCATTCTGTTTCTCCAGAATATCCAAAGGGTCGGACCGTCTGTCCTTCTGGCACCTTTGCCACTAAAGAGAAAAGCCAGTGGTATTGCTACAAGTTCTATGAAGAGCTGTTCACCTTTCAAGAGGCCGAGGTATCTCACCTGAGTGGGAAGAATTCCCTTAATCTGGCCCAGAGTTTTTCCAAACTTTTTCCAAACACTTCAATATCTGCGTGAAATTTGTTAAAGGAAGTAAAACTCAAATGAGACATCTAACTGCTACATTTACATGGGATTGGGTATCATGTGTGATTCAACATGTTGTCCAACTCGGCTATTATCTTATCCATGTTGTGGGACCAAGGCCCACAATGACAAGGTTAACAAGTGTCCTCACTTAGCAACAATTATGACAGTGATGAAAAGGTATCTTTATGGCCAATCCTTACATTTATGACAGTTGCAATTTACTTGCTTCACTTAATGACTGAATTGCTACATTTACATGGGATTGGGTATCATGTGTGATTCAACATGTTGTCCAACTCGGCTATTATCTTATCCATGTTGTGGGACCAAGGCCCACAATGACAAGGTTAACAAGTGTCCTCACTTAGCAACAATTATGACAGTGATGAAAAGGTATCTTTATGGCCAATCCTTACATTTATGACAGTTGCAATTTACTTGCTTCACTTAATGACTGAATTGCTACATTTACATGGGATTGGGTATCATGTGTGATTCAACATGTTGTCCAACTCGGCTATTATCTTATCCATGTTGTGGGACCAAGGCCCACAATGACAAGGTTAACAAGTGTCCTCACTTAGCAACAATTATGACAGTGATGAAAAGGTATCTTTATGGCCAATCCTTACATTTATGACAGTTGCAATTTACTTAGCAATTGCTTCACTTAATGACTGAATTGCTACTCCCAATTGTGGTTCTTAAATGAGAGCAAAAGTTCAAGCCATTTTGTTTGAAAGTGACCCCTTGTCTCTAAGAGTGTCTCTTTATTTCCACACACCAACACCCACCTCCTCCCCTCTTCTCTCTCTCTCTCACACACCTCCTTTGAATGCCCCACTTTTTTATGGATATCCCACTGCTGACACCACTTTCATACCCCACTCATACACATGAGAGCCATCTTCCCATATGTGTGTGTGTGTGTGTGTGTGTGTACATACACACACACACATACATATTTCATTTTTCCTTGTTGGGCAAGAAAACCATGCTCATATTTGCAGCCCCTCTTAGGAGGTCTCCTCCCTTAGAAATAGTAGCTGAAGGTCAAATATGGCTTTTTAGGTTTCTGCTTCGGCATGCATATCTTCCGATGAGATAAACCGAGAAAGGAAGATCTTGTAATTATAATTTATTCAGAATATTCTGATAAAAGGGGTTTCTCTCATTGAAAGAGGGAACCTAGAGACCCATCTTATGTTCCCTTTTATGCTGAAGGCGTCAAAGAAAATGCAAGGGAAAAGTGAACGGGCAGGACAAAAATGATGTTTGCTTTGCATAGAAGATCAGTTACATGAAGTCAAACATGTTACAACATGTGTTCATTAAAATGAAGCGTGACAACAAAAGGGGTGTAACATTTAGCATGTTAATAAGGAAAAAGGGTTGTTTGGCATTCAAGAAGGGAGAGACCAGATGCCAATCAAGGCTAACCAAGCTTTCTCTTATCGGGAGACATTGTCCAAATATCCCCTCCTCTAACTTATCTTTTTCAGTTTAGAAAGGTCAGGAGCTGTCAATCAATCCATACAGCCATAGGATATTTTTTCCCCCTACATCCCAGGCTGTAATGGTTTGATAATCCCGTGTATCACCATTTTGAAAGAGAGAAAAATAAATTGAAAAACAAAATGCAATATTGGATAACAGGCATAACAATCTTACAAAGTCCAAATCGCTTGGCCCTCAGCTGAGGGGACTTTGTCTCCCCAAACTGCAAGGCCCTCCAGTTTGGTAGGCCTGGATTGTAGCACTCCTGCATTGGGCAAGCTGGTTTGTTGGTGGTGAATAAGCAGCCACTGTCAGGGAGCAGGTCTGAGAGCCTCTCTTTTCTCCTCAGAGGACATGGTTGGTTCTTCTCTCTTTGCAGGAAGAGTGTCAGTTCAAATGCAAAGGTCATTTAGCATCCTTCATGAGTGACGCCCAGGCCAAACAGGTCAATTCCTATGTCTCTAAAGAAAACATAGAGCAAAAAGGGGTCTGGATTGGGCTCCAACGACTTTCAACATCCAATATGGTGAGTATTTGGTCCTCCTGTCTCTGAGCAATTAGCAACTGTTTCCATACAGATGTTTCGTGATTTACGTCATCCTTGAAAAGCCCAGCAACCTTGTTCCATTCCCTGATGCTGCTCTTGTCTCATGTTAAATGGTTAGACAGACTCCGTGATGGTTGTATCTAAGCACCATCCCATCGGTGCTCCTGACATGAGGTGTCACAAGGACAAAGGATCCCAATGCCAGCAGCTGACCCCTTTCAGATCACAAAGAACAGATCTATAGTCAGCAAGGGATTTCTCCCTGTGGAATCCTTTTCATAACTAATAAGATATTTAGTTAAGCTAAACTGTCTGAGTGTTTTTCAATATGAAATCCATGTATTCTACTAGGGACGTTGAAGAGCAGGAGGAAGGGGCAGGGTTGAAAGCTTAAATGGGTGGAGATATGGTCAGGAAACACCTTCATCCGATGAAGGACTTCAAGTCCTCAGGTTTTGAAGGAAATAGTTGATGGTTGGGATGAGCTTTTGTGAATTTGAGAAATCCTGGAGACTGTTGGAACTGCCAGCAGACTCGGAAGAGGAAAAAATACGTCCTTGTCTTTAAAGGGGGGAAAGGAGCGATGCAAAAATGCAGCTGTAGACAGTCTGAGGTTGATACCTGGGGAGATTCTTGAGGAGATGATGAAGAGATTGATCACAATAAGCACTTTGAAGACAATGTCTTAACTCCCAGATACCTGTAGGCATTTGTCCGGAATAAACCCTGCCCAACTGTCTTCATCTCACTGTTTCCTCAGATAGTTTAGTAGATTAGGGTCATGCAGCAGACGTAATATATCTTGATTTCAGTAAAGCATTTGAAAGCATACAGTACTCCAGTAGATTGCCAATCAGCAATTTAATTGTGTTTCGCCGCATTCACAGTCTCCTGCTCTTTGACGATGCCTATCATATCTCACCACAACTTTCTCTTCTCCGAGATAAACATGTGTCATGTTTCCAACCTTGAGTTATCCCAAAGTTTTCCTTCCAAGTCCCTTATCATCTTGATTGCTCTCCTCTGGACCTTTGTCCTTCTTGAAATACAAAAGCCAGAACTGGACACAATATCATAGCTGACACCACAAGAATTAATCCTGGATCTTCGACTTGTCAATATTTTTGTTGTTGCTTGGAATGAACGAGTGTTAAACTGGGATAGATAATATCTTAGAGCAGTGGCACAAACCTCACTCCCTTCGTGCACTGATGATGTTACCTAGTTGGGTTATGAAATGTCTGCAAGAAAACCACCAAGCTGAGAGAGCAGTAGGAAAAACCACAGGGCTCAACTTCTTTCTTTTCTCCTCTTGGCAAACTCCTTCCATTCTAGCACAGATGATATTGCCTAGTTGGGTCATGAAATGTCTGCAAGAAAACATTCAAGCTCAGAGAGCACCAAGGACTCCAATCTGAGCTACAGATATTCTCTTCTATTGGTGATTGTTCTGCTTTATATTGTTTTGATTAGAGCCCCCACCACCAAAATAAATAAATTCAGTGCCCATTTGAGGCATCACACCTTAAGAATGTTTGGATGGACACCAGGATGGTTTAGGAGAAGAGCAATAAGGATCCTTGGAGGACAGGGAAGAGAGGCTGAAGGACCAGAACATGTTTTCCCAAAGACGCTTTTTTCAAGAGACAACTGGACTTTCTGGTTTTTCTCTGAAGAAGTCTTTCTTCTCATCCAAGAAGCTTCTTCACTTCCACACCTTTGGGACAACCATGACCTGGATGACTGAGAATGTTTAATTTTTTGGGGCGGGGAATGGGATCAATAACGAAAACTCCCACTCACCCACCGCGATGTACTTTATTCTGTGTTGCACAGAATACTGGATGGCGCTGGAACGATGGGACACGATCCAGGTATACCAGGTGGAGCTCTGGAGAACCGAACAATAAGTCTAAAGATGAGTTTTGTGTTTCTCTCTCTCCTCAAACCGGTCAGTATGAAAAGCCACCATTCCTTAGCAGGGTTGGAGTTTGCATCTGGAATTCCAGGAAAGCAGGGGAGGGGAAGGGAAGAGGGGAAGGGAAGGGAGGGAATAGAAGAAAGGGGAAAGGGGGAAGGGGAGGGGGAAAAGGGAAGGGATGAGAAGGGAAGGAAGGGAAGGGAAGACACAGAACAGAAAAGAAGGGGAAAGGGGAAGGGGAGGAATGGGAAGACTAGGAAGGGAAGGAAGATCCAGATCCAGGGAATAAAGCTCCTGTTGAAGGAAATGGAAGCATGTGTGTGCGTGTGCGCGCTTTGCTCGCGTGCATGATGACGTCTGGGCAGATGGGTGGAGCCTCACGCCACCACTACTACTGGTTTGCCCAAACTGGGGTGAACCAGCAAAATGCAACCTCTGATGGCCACCTGTCTCAACCAAGAGGACTCTGTGTGGCACACAGTAACGAAAATAAACATACAACCTAAAAGATCCACTGTGTTTCATTTTAAAAAGGAAGCCAGATGTGCCAAAACTGTGAGGGCAGCTGCAGCATGGCACCACCCTACCTGTAGCTGAGCTGGATGTGCCAAACCTGCAATCTGAACAGAATAGATTAATGCCTTGTTTTTCAAGATGGGCAGCTTTAAGAAGCGTGGCCTTCAGCTCCCAGAATCCCCCAAGCAGAGGCCCAAATGCTTGAGGGAAGACCGGGGTCTTGAGTGCCTTCATGAAAGAGTCGAGTCTGTTGTAGCTCAGCAGGGAGATTGTTCTAGAGCAGGGAGGCAGCCACCGAGAATGGACCCTTCCTGGATCCCATCAGATGGCAGTGCTTAGATGAGGGGAGCTGCAGCATGGCATCTCCCGCACCTGTTAAACTTGCCATCTGTGTGAAGTCTTTGTGTTGCCACCAGAGACCTGGGTCCAGTCCTCTTGAGCTCTGTTGAGCCTTATCCAGTGCCAATTTAGCTTTGACTTTAACTTTTAACTTTAACTTTTATTTGATTTCTAGACCGCCCCTCTCCCAGAAGGGACTCGGGGCGGTGTACAGTCATATTAAAAACAATAAATATACATAATATAAATATAAAATAAATATAGATGTGGCTGGAGGAGGTAGCAATAGTTTACTGTACAATAGTTAAAGTTAGATTTAAAATTTTAAAAATTTAAAAATACATTAACAAACACCCCTAAAAACTATCCCAGGATAAAATATTTGCCAGGAGGTATAAATGGGACTATAAATGGGCCAGGCCAGCTAATTGGAACAGGTGAGTCTTAAGTTTTTGTCGGAAGGAGCGGAGGTCGGTAGTAGTTCTGATATCGGGGGGGGGAGGTCATTCCAGAGGGTTGGGCCCATCACAGAAAAGGCTCTACTCCTAGGCGCCACCCATTGGCATTGCTTGGTGGATGGCATCATTCGTTAGAACATAGAATGGTAGGGTTGGCATGGGCTAGCATCTAGTCCAACCGCCTGCTTGAGCAGAAGACCCTATAACATTTCAGACAAATTGATGTCCAGTCTCTTTTTTGAAAGCCTCCAGTGATGGAGCCCCCACATCTTCTGAAGGCAACTTCTGTTCCACTGGTTGATTGCTGTCAGCATTAGGACATTTCTCCTTAGTTCTAGGTTGCTTCTCTCTGGTTCATTTCCACCCCTTGGTTCTTTTCTTGCCTTTTGGTGCTTTGGAAAATAGTTTGGCCCACCTGGTCTTTATAGGAGCCCCTCAAATATTGGAAGGCTGCTCTCAGGTCACCCCTGGTCCTTCTTTTCATTGAAGTAGACCTACCCAATTCCTGCAACCATTCTTCGTATGTTTTAGCCTCCAGCCCTTTAATCCTCTTTGCTGCTCTTCTCTGCGCTCTTTCCAGAGTCTCCACATCTTTTTATATTGGGGTGACCAGAACTGGATGCAAGACTCACGACTGGATTCTTGTTTATGGGTGGTGATAATAAACTCTTCTGTGCTTCAAACCCAGTGAATATTCCTGGTTATTCGCACCTGACACTCCCCATGGGAGAGGACCTGGGGCAGGCGGTTGCACTTGGAAAGAGAGGCAAGTAGCTCAGTCTAACGGTGGTCCCCTCCCATGTTCCTTTCTTTCAGAGCACTTGAAATGGGTTGATCTAGGCTGTCACACCAAACTTCCTTTTCTCTGCAAATGGACTCCCGCTTAATCCACCTCTGCAGAGGGAGTTAGAGGGGCTCCCCATTGATCGGAAACCTGAGTTGAGATCTTGAAATCTATTTTCTCCATGTGCAAAACCTCTTTGCCACAAAGACCATCTGGAGGTCAAGCAGTCGATTCCTCTAGTCTTGCTTCTCTTCCCCTCTTTCTGAAGAATGTGGCCCTCCCTTGATAATAAAGTCTATTGCTCTTCCCTTGTCTTGAGTTTGGCTTTTCTCTCCCAGGGGCTCCAGGGCCCCTCCCTCAATAAGCCTCAGGGGGAAGAGGGTGTTGGGTCTGCAGATGACTTCCTGGTCACCAAACACACAATGCAACCTTCTCCTGGGGTCCAACTCTGCCCCCTTTTCTCTAGGGGGGATAGGAGATTAATGAGAGGAGAAATATGGATATTGTGGAAATAATGATCCCCCTGGAGAGAAAAGGATCCATGCAGGATGTGTAGCTGGACAATCACTGAACCAAACCAAACCAGACCAAAAACATTAACCAGCAAAAGCGGAAAGGAAGAACTGCATTCACGATGCCCATTTTCTCCTTCATTGGCACCTCCTGGAGGTTCTGGGGAGACAGAAGCCGTGTGTCTTCCAGGGTCTTTGAGCTGCAAAGCAAGGATGCTACTTTCCTGAAAAGGTTCCCTCTTCCCACTGGGGACAGATCCGCTCCAAGGGCTCTTAGACCAGAGGCCAAGGCGCAAAGGAAATCCCCCAGTTTCCTTATTTTATTGCTCAGGGTTTTGTTGTTGTTGTTTTTTTGTTTTGTTTTTTTTGCTGATCTTGAGACTCAGAAGCCTGTGGGCAACATATTTGCTGTGCAAATAAAGATAAAGATCAAGGACAAATAGAGGTGCAGTTTATATACAGAATAATCAGCATCTCCAGTCAGGGGCAAGTAAACAGAACCACTCCCATCAATAGGCTTCAGCAGATACTTTATTGCTGGGCACCTGCATTACAAGAATGTCGCCAGGCTGTTTGCATTCCCTGGGGAAAAGGTAACTATAGATCTAGGGTTTGCCATGAAATATCATCTCCCCTGAATTTAATTGGGTTTTTTTTTTGCTCCCACTGGAGAGCCCCCCCCCCTCTTGCCTTCAGCCAGTGGTCCTACCACATCTCCCTTGGCTTCAATTTAGGATCCATGATGAAAAATAAGGAAAGACCAGGAAGCCGCCAGGACTTCCCCACAGAAAGCAACATTATGGCCTGGAAGAAACAAGGAAAAATATTATCACACACTTCCATTGAGCTGCAGTCCAATCCACAATTAGCACAGAAAAATCAATTCAAAAAATCTGTTTGGTAAGAAAGTCAAACAATCATTATCAATAAAGGAGGATATTTGTAGCTTAGGGTTGAAATGTGGGCTTCTCGCTGCTCTCGGAGTTTGCTTGTTTTCTTTGATTTTTCTTCCAGGAATCCAACTAGTTTACATTTGGTGCAGGTGTAATTTGGTTCCTCTGTGGGCACAAATGCTTGCTTGGCCCATTGTTTCCAAATTACTATGGTGCTAGTGTGTTTTTCCACAACTATGTTCTTCTTCATGCAGTCAGAAGCAGGATGCTCCGTCCCATATGGGTAGACAGGTTGCCCTGATAGACTGGTCTCACTGGAAAAGACACTTAATCTCTCCCCAGGTGTAGCTGACAAAGCAAGGAGAGCCTGTGGCTTAGAGGTTAATACATCTACCTAATATATAAGTAGCCCAGGTTCAAATCCCACAAGGGCATGGTTAGCTGACGAGAGCTAAATAATAGGGTGCTGTCCAGGGTCCTGAGTCCCAACCAAAACTCGGGTGGCACGAAGACTCAGAAAACCACAGAGGGAGCTGCAGGCGATGGTTCAGCGATTTATGTTGAGACCATCGACTTCGCTTCCCAAGCTGTGGTGGAAGCAGAAGAAGCTGCAGAGAGGGAGCGTCAGGTGGGTGCCCGGCCCAAAGAGCCAGCACTCGAGTGGGGCTTGCAGCCAGACCTGACATTGCAAAGCGAAGCTGTGGGAGTCTCCCCACTCCAGGAGATGCTGTTGGAACCACAAATGGGTGTAGGTCAGGCCCCGACCCACGAGTGGAGAATGCCAAAGCAGATGCACTGCAAGCACTCCGGAGAATGGGGATTCCCGCCACTGTCGTGCAGCCAGTTGCTGTCCAGGCTCCCAGAGCACTTTGGCCAACTCAAAAAGAGGCCCACAGTGAAGTTCTGTAACCATTGCCACAGTTGCAGCCCTGTTCTTCTGTGGTGGCATCAAAGATGTTTGTTTGTTTGTTTGGATTTATATGCCGCCCTTCTCCAAAAGGACTCAGGGTGACATACAACATTAAAAAAACACACATCCCAAAAGTTAAAAAAAATTAAATCCATATCCAAAAAAACAAACCGAATTTAAAAGACAATATATTTAAAATAAGTTAAAATTAACAGGCCAGGCCAGCTTGCTGGAAAAGCCAACTTTTAAGGGCGCGTCGGAAGGACCGGAGGTCAGGGATTATGCGAAGCTCCGGGGGCAGCTCATTCCAGAGGGAAGGCGCTCCCACAGAGAAGGCTCTCCCCCTGGGGGTCACCAGCCGACACTGTCTGGCCGACGGCACCCTGAGGAGGCCAACTCTGTGGGATCGTACTGGACGGTGGGAGGCTACTGGTGGCAGTAGGTGGTCTCGCAGGTACCCTGGGCCTAAGCCAACTGACTTACTAGGCAAACCTGGTAAAAGCCGCCCCTGGTCACGGCCGTCAGGTGTTCTTCTAAACTAAGTCGCGTATCCAGGAGGACTCCCAGATTGCGAGCCTTCTCTGAGGGGGCTCAAATTTCTCCCTCTATCATCAAACATGGAACAAGATGCACAAATTGGGATGACAGAAACCACAGCCACTCAGTCTTGGAGGGATTGAGCTTGAGCCTGTTCCTCCCCTTCCAGATCTGCACAGCTTCCAGGCATCGGGACGTCACGTCGAGGGCATCGTTTGGGTGGTTTGGGGTAGAGATGAAAACTTGGGTATCATCAGCATATTGATACCCAAGTGGCAGCACTGAATCTCCCCATAATCTTGTCCATGCCTTCGGGGGTCACAGCGTCAAATTCATCCCAGATTGTCTCCACAAGATTCATCCCCGTCGGCTCACCCGAATCTACCCAGTCAGAGTCCAAGCCTGTCCGGATCTGAGCTATTTTATCCTGCAGATACTGAACAAATTCTTCAGCCCTACCCTGCAAGGGGTCTTCCCCAGTTCTTTGGTTAAGTAAGGAGCGGGTCACCCTAAACAGGGCGGCTGGGCAGTTATCTGCAGACGCGATAAGAGCAGGAAAATGTTGCCGTTTTGCCACTTCTATCGGAAAGGAAAAGGAAAAGCAAAGGAAGATAGAAGAAGGACAGAAAGGGAAAAGGAAAGAGTGGAATGGTACTGCTCAAAAACCAAGTCTCAAGATCGTGTGGACCCCTTTGGCTCAGGCAGCCCAATTCCCCGCTGCTTCCCCCTCTGCAAAGCGAAGGGATCTCAGAAAGGCTGCCTAGCCCAGAACGGGGCTTCAGACGCAATGCCTGAGAAGCCCCGGATGTGCAGGGAAACGCAGGCTACAACCAGCAAATCGCATTTTCCCAGGAACCAATGAAGCCCCAGAGGACCAATGAGAATTCTCCCTTCTGTAATGTCATCGGTCTCCGGGTAGAGTCTTCCTTGATTTGACCAATCACCAGATGGAGGAGAGAGTTCGGTGCAGAGAGAGGGGAGGGGGGATATTTTCAGTAATGTTTTAAGACGTTAAAAAACACTGCGGGCAGTTTGAAACTTGTGCGCGGTATTTTCTTGTTATATGCGCGGGCGCGCAGGGGCACAGCTTAGAGGGAACAGTGCTCAAGACCCCGGTCTTCACTCAAGCATTTGGGCCTCTGCTTGGGGGATTCTGGGAGCTGAAGGCCACGCTTCTTAAAGTTGCCCATCTTGAAAAACAAGGCATTAATCTATTCTATTCAGACTGCAGTTTTGGCACATCTGGCTTCCTTTTTAAAATGAAACACAGTGGATCTTTTAGGTTGTATGTTTATTTTTGTTGCTGTGTGCCACTCAGAGTCCTCTTCGTTGAGCCGGGTGGCCAGGGAAATATAAATGTCTGAAATAAAATCAGGCATTCACAAAGCCTCTCCAGCTTTGACAGTGAGTGAGAAGTAGCAGGAAGAAGCAGTTAGACTGGGTTGCCTCTGCGACAAATGCTGAGATGAGGAACAAGCATTTTGTGAGAGTCTAGAAATGTCTACCTTTTGCCAAATCAGCCACACCCAAAAGTCTCTTTCCCAGGAACTGAATGAATATCTCCCTTCTCTTTCCCTTCCCTTCCGTTTTTTCCTTCCCTTCCCTTCTCTGTCTTCCCTCCCTCCCTCCCCTTCCCCTCCCCTGCTTTCCTGGAATTACAGATGCAAACTCCAGCCATACTAAGGAGTGGTGGCTTTTCATACTGACCAGATCCCCTGTACCTGATCATGCCTCCCTAATGACAAATGGGAAGGGAAGAGCAGGGGGGGAGTAAGCACTGGCTTCATCCAAAGGAATTTTCAAGGATGACATAAATCACCATTCAAGAAACATCTGCATGGAAAGAGCAGCTAATTGCTCGGAGACGGGAGGACCAAATACTCACCACAGAGGACCCTTCATCTCGGCGGAGCCCAATCCAGACGAAATCACCCTCTATGTTTTCCTTAGTGACATAGGCACCAATGGTTGCTGCCTGCTTGTCATTTCTGAAAGATGCTAAATGGCCTTTCCAAATGTGCTGACACTCTTGCTGCAAAGAGAGAAGAACCAAAAACATCTTAGCACCCACAAACCATGTTGTCCCCCTCATGTCTGCTACTATCCCGGTCTACCAACCCAGGAATTCTGCAGTTGGGTCAGACAAGGTCCTCTCAGCCATGTTCCTCCAGTAGAAGTTCTCCTAAGAGGGGCTGCAAGAGTGAGCATGATTTTCTTGCCCACCAAGGAAAAATAAGGAATATATATATATATATATTGGGGAAGATGACTCTCCCGCTTATGAGTGGGGTATGAAAGTGGTGTCAGCAGTGGGATATCTTGTTGACAGCTGTTGACATGATGGCAGGTGACATATGGCTGCCCCATCAGCTGTAAGAAGAGGTGTTCTGGGGCACTCGAAGGACATCTCCTCAGACCCACATTCTAGAGCTCGGTGGGCTGATAAGATCCTTCTATTAGGACCGACTTGGTAGAAGTTGGTTTGGGGAAGATGATCCCTGAGCCAAGGATAAAAAGCCCCCCCCCCCCTTTCCTAGGAAAATCTGAAACTGGATCAGGTAGGGTTTGAGCTGCATTCACACAGTGTTCATTTTGATTTATTTATTCATTCATTTAGAGAATTATCTAAATTATTGGCTGCCCATGTTCCCACGGGACAACCTGGGCAGCTTACAATATTTTTAAAAAAAAAAATTTTCCCAGAAATCTCCCCCATCTTGCTTTGAGTTAACCTTGTTTTTTATTTGGTTTAGTTGGTGGTGGACATTTTGCCAATTTCCTTAATTTATTGGGCAATTTGCCATTTATCTCTGTTCTTGAAAATCAGAGCTTACTGATACTGATCTGCGGTACAAATAAAGTTTAAGAAAAGGGCAAAGATAAGTGCAGATTAAGAACACAAAAAATAACCACACACACTGGCACAGTTTAAACACACAAAAACCAGCAACCTCCCTCAGCTTCAATCTAGGATGGATACAGCGGCATCTGTATGAAATTAATACAATCATTGTATAAAATACGCATTCCACAGAGCATAGTCGAATGTTATGCCAGGCCTTGGCTTCTTACAGGAGGTCAGGAGGGATGGAACTGACCCCCCTCTGGGTGGGGGGGGAGGGACACCGTGATATTCCAGAAGACATCCCCTCCCCATCTTGCTTTCAGTTAATCTTATTTTTTATTTGGGTTGGTGGTGGGAATGCGGCTGGTTTCCTTATTTGATTGGGCAATTCTTTATTTTTCCTGAGAATCAAACATTTATTGACGTATTTGCTGTACAAATAAAGATTGAGAAAAGGGACAAATATTAGTGCAGGTTAAACACCTCTAACCCAACTGCAAGCATAGCTATTGTTTAAACACACAAAAACCACCCACCTCCCTCAGCTTCAGTCTACGATGGCTACAGTCACACCCGCGTGGAGAAATACAATCCTTGACATTCCCCCCCCCCAAACAACCCTCTTCAATGGATGCTGTAGGGCGGGAGTCTCCCTTTCTCTTACCCCCAATCTTCTGGGTTGGTTGCCAAAGCTGCTTCTTTGGCAGCCTTGCCCCCCACCTCTGGATTTGATGGGAGCACTTAGGAAGGACCCCTTTTGGATGGATGTGGACTCCTCCCCCCTCTACTCTCTCTTACCTGATTGTTACCTCGGCTGCATCTCTTCCTCCTATCTCCCACATTCGTTCCCATGTACCATTACACCTGCCTCCCCCAAACTTTCAGTTTTAAGACTCTCAGTTGGATGAGCAGATCTTCCTTCAACCTTTCAGGAGATCGCCAGCTTAGAGAAGGACATTCTAATGGGACATCTTTGATTTTCCAGCAGGACTAGTCCTTTCCCTGGCAACTGATCTTCTTCCGAAAGGCACTAACAATCAATGCCAAATGCTACCAAGAAGGCTATGAAGATCCTCCAGGTTAAGACTATTTATGCATTTCCCACACTCTCAAATTCCTTGGACTCTTTTAAAGCATGTTGTTGAAGCTGAGAGAAGATATGAACAAGGAAGAGTTGAATCAAAGGCTGCCACGTTTCCTTCACTTGAGTTCTTTGCTTTCTTAATTTCCGCAAGGACCAAAAATTTTCTCAATCAATGAGAGAATCAAGGATCATTTGCTGAGCAACCAAAGGGTCACATGGGTCAACCTAGGGCAGCCAGCCATTGCATCTACCGCTGCATTCTGGACCCCTTGTAGCTTCTGGATGATCTTCAAATCTTGAACTCTCACAAAGAGGTCTTCATCCCCTCTTGGACCTGTTGTAGGGTCCAAAGGGATGTCCAAAGGATCATCCCTTTTGACATCCTGTGAATCTTCATCGGAAAATTCTTGACTTGCTCTGGGCTTCAACATAGAACAGGTCTGCCCAACCTTCTTCTTTAGATCTTTAAAGGTATTTGTGCAATGTTGTCCCACCTCATTCATATGAAGGTCCAGTTAGGTCAGCGTATGGTATTGCCTGAGATTAATACAGTTTTAAGGGGGATAATAAGCTTCCGCCATCTTTCAGAATTCCAGAAGATAAATGATGTCTGCAAAGTTGATGAAAAGATGTTGGGATCAGAAGGAGAAAGTGGCGTCAGTTGTACAAATGTTTTAGAAAATCTGGCTTTACTTGGAAGATTGAGGTTTACAGTGAGGGAGAGGGGTCATCTTTCAAATTTCTTCTGACAGGTCTAAAAGCAGCCTTGGATTTTATAGTCATATACTGCATGTTATCTCTGGAGCTTCTTCCTACAATGGTCAAGAGCCAACAGGGAAAGCATGTTAGCCAACGGAGAAGGAGGATCTCTCTCTGCATGGCCCAGGAGTAGAGATGAAAAGTTGGCAAGGGGCAAATATCTCTCTATCTCTCTATCTCTCTATCTATCTCTCTATCTCTCTATCTCTCTATCTATCTCTCTATCTCTCTATCTCTCGATCTCTCGATCTCTCGATCTCTCGATCTCTCGATCTCTCGATCTCTCGATCTCTCGATCTCTCGATCTCTCGATCTCTACCTCTACCTCTATCTCTATGTCTCTATCTCTCTACCTCTACCTCTACCTCTATCTCTATTTTTATCTCTATTTTTATCTCTATCTCTATCTCTATCTATCTCTATATAATCTATCTGTCTATCTATTGTCACATTCCGCCGTTCACCAAAGACTACAGACAGAGCAGCAGTTTGTTGTTTGATAAGCTTTATCTCATCTACGGAAACTTTGTGATAACTGGCACCAGATGACAAATAATACAGAAGCAAATAGGCAAAGTCAGTTCTAACGTGGTTAATCCCACACCATATATATAGCATTTACTCCACCCACCCAGATCCACCCATGAGCTCCACCCCTTCTCTGCCCCCGAGCGATGAGGCCACCCTCTAGCACCCATAGCACAATTATATAAAGACATTCCATCCGAGGACACAGTCTTCATGCTAGCCATCAGGAACGCAGCAGCGATGTAGCTGCAGCCACCTGCAGGTGGATCTATACACTACCATGCGTAGCTAGGGTTTTCGGAGCAACGCTCCACTGATGACATATCACCCCCTTGAAGTGGCGTGCTCAAGTTTTTTGGATCAGCTGGGGAAGACCGTGACCTGGAGCACCAGTGTCCATGGAGCCACATTGCTCAATCGAAGCCCCTCCGAAGCGGCCAGAAGCGATGGGAAGGAGGGGGGGTGGGCAACATTGGAGTGGCAAGAAGATGAAAAAAACCTGTGACTGGTAACAACAGTGTTGGGGGAACAAAGCGACCTGTGAATGGCAGCCAAAGGGCTGACATGCTGCCCCCCTACCACTGGGGAGAGACCTGGAAGTAAAAATACACCATTAGCGGCATTTCCTCCTGGTTTACCCAGACAGTGGCGATGGAACCAGGTGACCATTCATGGTGTGCACACATCTGAGGACCTCACCCATGAAGCCTCTGAGAGGGGGTAATCCTTCCATAATACCAAATACTGCAGTTGGCCCCAATGTCAATGGGAGTCCAATATTTGGTCAACTTCATAATGTTGCTCTCCCCTCACCCGTACTGGTGAAGGTACCTGTGCTGGAGTCATGAATCTGCACCCCAGCCGTGAATCTCCCCACCAACAGAATGGCAGCCCCGAGCCACGGAGATTGCCGGGGCTGATATAAGGTTTTGTTGGTTCATTTGGAACCAGGGGTCAAGTGGCAGAGCAGCCCGTATTGCCTGAGTGATGTCAGCTGGGACCCCAAACCTCTGTCGCCTTCCCTGGTCACCTGCTACCATACCAACATCCATGCCCTGGGGAGCCATGGAATGTATCATGTCCTTGCAACCACCATTAAACTTCAGCTTTCTTGACAACGCATCCACCATAAAATTCCATCCACCCAGGATATACTTCAGGTGGAAATTGAATCTATGAAAGTATACAGCCCACTGTACCTGCTTGGGTGATAGTTTGTGTGGAGATTGGAGGGTCTCCAGGTTTTTATGGTCAGTCCTTACCTCAAAAGAGACCCCAGCCCCTTCGAGCAGATGTCTCCAAGTTAACAAGGCCCCCCGGACTGCAAAGGTTTCTTCTCCCAAATAGCCCAATCTCTCTCCGTATCACTCAACTTACAAGACTTGTAGGCACATGGTTGCAAAGGCCCCTCTTCATTTGTTTGTAGTAGAACAGACCCCATAGCCACCTCACTAGCGTCGGCCTGCACTACAAAAGGCCATGCAGGATCATGGTATTGTAACATCGGCTCCTGTGCAAATAATTTCTTCAAGGTTTTGAAGGCCTGTTGGCATGCCATGTCCCACTGTAGCGGTTGGCTTGGCTGCAGCCTCCTGGCTAGGTGTCCGGTTTTTAACAAATTGGTCAGCGGTATTGCCACTTTGACATATGATGGAATAAATTGGCAGTAAAAGTTGGCAAACCCCAAGAAGTTTTGTAATTGCTTCCAAGTCTTGGGTGCCTGCCAATCAAGTACCATTAAAAGCTGTGTCCCCCTCTCGAATTCTGACTCGATAATAGGCCAATTTGACGTCCAATTTGGTAAAGATAAAACCCTCCGCTAAACAGGCCAACATATCTTTCATGAGTGGCAGCGGATACATGTGCTCCACGCACACTCCATTGATGCCTCGAAAGTCTACACATAGATGCAGCCCTCCATCCTTTTTCTCCCTGAACAGCACAGGGGCAGCTATAGGGGACCTAGCTGGCTGTATAAATCCTCTTGCCAAGTTATTTTTTTTGGATGTATTGTTGCATTTCACCTAACTCCCGATGAGTCATAGAGAACATCTTCGATTTTGGAAGCTTAGCCCCTGGCAAAATCTCTATAGCGTAGTCGGTTGGACAATGAGGAGGGAGAACGTCACACTCCTTTTCAGTAAAAACTTCAGCTAGGTCATCATAAGCTGCAGGGAAGGTTGGCGTGTCTCCTACGGTTTTTACTACTACTACCCCATGCTTCTGGCCCACTCCTGTAACCCCACTCCTTGGGGTGAGCCGTTCATGTGGTGGTGGTTCAGGGCCAACCCATGTCCATAGATGCTGACACCCCCTCCCCCACCAAATAGTTGGGCCCCACTTGTCCAACCATGCAAGACTGAGTATCACAGTTTCTGGCCAAATTCCAGTCTTATTCTTTATCTCTGTCTCTATATACAATACAATACAATACAATGCAATGCAATGCAATACAATACAATACAATACAATACAATACAATACAATACAATACAATACAATACAATACAATAGTAGAGTTAGAAGGGACCTTGGAGGTCTTCTAGTCCAACCCCCTGCCTAGGCAGGAAACCCTATACCATTTCAGACAAATAGCTATCCAACATCTTCTTAAAGACTTCCAGTGTTGGGGCTTTCACAACTTCTGGCGGCAACTTCTGTTCCACTGATTAATTGTTCTAACTGTCAGGAAATTTCTCCTCAGTTCTAAGTTGCTTCTCTCCTTGATTAGTTTCCACCCATTGCTTCTTGTTCTACCCTCAGGTGCCTTGGAGAATAGTTTGACTCCCTCTTCTTTGTGGCAACCTCTGAGATATTGGAACAATGCTATCATGTCTCCCCTAGTCCTTCTTTCTCTTAAGCTAAACATACCCAGTTCCTGCAACCGTTCTTCATATGTTTCAGCCTCCAGTCCCCTAATCCTCTTTGTTGCTCTTCTCTGCACTCTTTCTAGGGTCTCCACATCTTTTCTACATCGTGGTGACCAAAACTGGATGAAAATATTCCAAGTGTGGCCTTACCAAGGCATTATAAAGTGGTATTAACACTTCACGTGATCTTGATTCTATCCCTCTGTTGATGCAGCCTAGGACTGTGTTGGCTTTTTTGGCAGCTGCTGCACACTGCTGGCTCATATTTAAATGGTTGTCCACTAGGACTCCAAGATCCCTTTCACAGTTATTACTACTGAGCAAGGTATCACCTATACTGTACCCGTGCATTCCGTTTTTGTTGCCTAAATGTAGAACCTTACTCTTTTCACCATTGAACTTCATTTTATTAGATAGTGCCCAATGTTCAAGTTTGTCAAGATCCTTCTGTATCTTAAGCCTGTCTTCTGGAGTGTTGGCTATTCCTGCCAGCTTGGTGTCATCTGCAAATTTAATGAGTTCCCCATTTATTCCCTCATCCAAATCATTGATGAAGATGTTGAAGAGTACTGGGCCTAAAACAGAGCCTTGGGGTACTCCACTGCATACTTCCCTCCATGTAGATGCAGTTCCATTGAGGACTACACGTTGAGTGTGGTTGGTCAGCCAGTTACGAATCCATCTGGGGGTAATGCTGTCTAACCCACATTCTTCTACTTTATCTAGTAGTAGGTTATGGTCTACCTTATCAAAAGCCTTACTGAAGTCCAAGTAAACTATATCAACGGCATTCCTCTGGTCCACTAATTTTGTCACATTATCAAAGAATGCAATAAGATTAGTCTGGCATGATCTGTTTTTGACAAATCCGTGTTGGCTTTTGGCTATTACTTTGTTTGCTTCTAGGTGTTCGCAAATTCGTTGCTTGATTATTTTTTCCAGAATCTTTCCTGGTATTGAGGTTAGGCTGATAGGTCTGTAGTTTCCTGGATCTAATTTTTTCCCTTTTTTGAAGATGGGAACCACATCAGCTCTTTTCCAGTCCTCTGGTAGTTCCCCAGTGTTCCAGGATCTCTGAAAGATATAATTCAGTGGTTCTGAGATCTCGTCTGCTAGTTCCTTCAGAACCCTGGGGTGTAATCCATCCGGTCCTGGTGATTTGAACTCGTCTAGGGTAGACAGGTGCTCACTTACCATTTTCTTCCCTATTTCAATTTGTGTTCCTAATCTGAGTTTTGTGGTGCTGCTTTTGATAGGTTGGACTGTTTTATCCCTTTGTGTAAAGACAGATGCAAAACATGAGTTAAATAGTTCTGCTTTCTCCCTGTTGCTTGTCACCTTCTTGCCATTTTCTCCTAGCAATGGACCAATTGTTTCCTTCACTTTTTTCTTGTTTTTAACATGTTGGAAGAAGCTTTTTTTGTTAATTTTTACTTTTGTGGCAAGCCTTTCTTCATTGTGAGCCTTAGCTTTCCTCACTTCATCTTTACAGGCTCGGGCTATTTGCTGATATTCTGCCTTAGTTATGTCCCCCTCCTTCCACTTTTTATACTTATCTTTTTTGTCTTTCAGTTTGTCAGATTGTTCTTTATGCAGCCATGCTGGTTTCTTTTGGGAGCTGTTATTTTTCTTCTTCATTGGTATTGTGCTACACTGGGCTTTTGTAATCTCATTTTTCAAAATTTCCAAAGCTTCTTGAGTTGTTTTCCCCTTGAGGATTCTCATCCATGGAATTTTTCCCAAGCTCTCTCTAAGTTTATTGAAATTACCTTTCTTAAAGTCCAAGACTCTAGTTTGGCTTTGTTCTACTACTTGTGTTTGGATAATGTTGAATTCCAATATTGCATGGTCACTTGCCCCCAGGGTTCCTATGGCTTCAACACCTTCTATCATTTCCTCTCTGTTAGTGAGAATTAAGTCCAATATGGTTGATCCCCTTGTTCCCTTCTCTACTTTTTGGAAAACAAAGTTGTCTGCTAGGTTTGTTAGGAATCTGTTGGATCTTCCACTTGGTGCAGAGTTTGCTTCCCAGTTGATGTCAGGGTAGTTAAAATCTCCCATTACTATTGTGGTGTGCTTCCTACATACCTTAGTTAGCTGACTAGCAAAAAGTTCATCTACTTCCTCTGCTTGGTTGGGTGGCCTGTAGTATAGACCTATGGCAATGTCATTTCCCCCACAACCTTTAATATTGACCCAAATGCATTCAAGATAGTTCTCATCATTGTTGTGTTCTATTTCTGTAGAGGCGTAGTTCTTTCTTATATATAGTGTAACTCCACCTCCTCTTTTATTTGGTCTATTTCTTTTAAATAATTTAAATCCTTCTAGCTGTATGTTCCATTTGTCGGTTTCATCCCACCAAGTTTCTGTAATGGCAATAATATCGTATCTGCCCTCTTTTACTTGAATTTCTAATTCGCCCTGTTTATTCCTCATACTCTGTGCATTGGTGTATAGACATTTGAGTCCATTTTGATTGACCTTGTGTTTACTGTCTACATAACCTGTGTTATGCCTGACTGCCCCTATTTTCTTGCCACTTGTGTGATTCATGCACATGGTATGGCAATCACTATTAAATGCTTGGTTTTGCTTGACAGCAGGAGTCATAATCTTACCCACACACACATCTATGTTACATGCACTTATAACCCTATGAATTTTAGTTTGCTGGGGACAGAGATGTTCTGTATCTATTAATTCTCTGTCCCTGCTCTTCAGTTTAAATGTTTATCAAGAAAATCTGTGAATTTAATGCCAAGTAACTCAGTTCCTTTCTTGGATGGGTGCAACCCATCTCTTTTGTACAGTTTTTCATTGGACCAGCTACAGGCATCATGACTAATAAAACCAAAGCCTTCCCTTTTACACCACTCCTTTAGCCAAACATTAAACTCTGCTACACGCTGTCCCTTCCCTTTTTGTTCCTTATATACAGGTAGAACCTCTGAAAAGATAAGCCTACAACCTATACTATTAAGTTCATACCCCAAGTTCTGGAAATCATTCTGCACAGAAAGTACATCTTTCTGGGATAGATCATTAGTGCCAAGATGTATAATAGCATCAACGTCACAGTCCTTACTTGCATTCTTGACTATCTTAAGAATACGCCTCTTGTCTCTGCTGGCAGTAGCACCTGGCAGACACCTGACCTCTTTTAAAACCTCCATATCCTCTCCTAAATTTACATCCCTTATGATTGAATCACCAACCAGAAGGTGACCTCTCTTTTTACATACCTTGATCATCTTCTGCGACTGATGTGTGATACCTGGTTCCCCATTTCGCATTTCCGAAGAAAGTTCTTCATTTTGGACCACGATCCCCTGCTTATTTGAGTCATCATTATCACAACTATCTTGACCTATCTCTTTAGTGTCCCCATTAAGGTCAGCAAGGGCACTATATCTGTTTTGCTGGGTCACAGCAAAAGCTTTGTGTTTATGGTTCACAGCTCTCAACCTGCCACGGTTCTCCAGACTGCTCTTCTCCTGCAAGATCTTTGTGGCAGAGGGGGCTGATAGTATGGCATCGCCATAGAATGGAATGGCTGACGTAGATACCTAGTTTCTGCTTGGAGAGCACAGATTACAGATTCTAGATAGGTAATCTGTCTATGTAGACTAGTAATTTGTCTGCTCTGTAGACTAGTAATGTCTGCTCCTGGGCCATGCAGAGAGAGATCCCCCTTCTCCATTGGCTAACATGTTTCCTTTTTGGCTCTTGACCCATGGTAGCAAGAAGCTCCAGAGATAATATACAATATATGACTATAAAGTACAAGGAGTTCATTTAAATATGAGACAGTCGTGTGCTGCAGCTGCCAAAAAACCCAATTCAGTCCCAGGTTGCATCTACAGAAGGATAGAATCAAGATCATGTGGAGTGTTAATACCACTTTATATCGTACCACTGAGGCCACGGTTGAAATACTCCATGATACTAGAAAGATGTTGAGAGCCTTGAAAGTGTGCAGAGAAGAGCAACAAAGATGACTAAGGGGCTGGAGACTAAAGAATAGGATGAATGGTTGAGGGAACCAGTCTTTTGAAGAGAAGGACCAGGGGCTACTCCATAGCAGTCTTCCAATTCTTGAGGGGTTTCTCCAAAGGACCGGAGGGCAGGACAAGAAATAACGGGTCGAAGATCATCAAAGAGAGAGATCCAACCTGGAAGTCAGGGGGAATTTTCTGACAGGGAGAACCATTAACGGCCTCTGAGCTCCATTCCAGCCAATGATTCTAGGTTCTATCACATTCAACTATGCTCTGTGGAATGTGTATTTTATACAATGATTGTATTAATTTCATACAGATGCCGCTGTTTCCATCCTAGATTGAAGCTGAGGGAGTTTGCTGGTTTTTGTGTGTTTAAACTGTGCCAGTGTGTGCAGTTAGTTTTTGTGTTCTTAATCTGCACTTATCTTTGTCCTTTTCCTTAAACTTTATTTATACAGCAAATATGTCAATAAACTTCTCACTTCCAGCCACAGTGAAGAATTGCCCAATAAACTAAGGAAACTGGAGGCATTCCCACCACCAACCCAAATAAAATATTAGGCTAACTCAAAGCAAGATGGTCAGGGGTCTTTTCAATATCGCAGTCCCCCCTCCCAGAGGCAGGTCAGCTCCAACCCTCCCTTAATAGCAATAGCACTTAAACTTATATACCGCTCTAAGCAGTTTACAGAGTCAGCCTCTTTCCCCCAACAATCTGGGTCCTTGTTTCACCCACCTCGGAAGGACGGAAGGCTGAGTCCACCTTGAGCCTGGTGAGATTCGAACTGCCAAAATGCAGTCAGCTGGCAGAGGGCAGATATTTCAGGAGAAGAGTCCCCCACTCCTCTGCTCGCAACAGAATACCTTATGCCAGCAGACGTGAAATTTTGGGCTTTGACAACTTAGAACTATGCCCTCTTCCATCTGACCTAATTATCTGCTACAACATCCTACCTGCCAAAGACTGCTTCAGCTTCAACCACAACAACACACGAGCTCACAATAGATGCAAACTCAAGGGAAACCTCTCCAAACTCAATTGGAGAAAATACCACTTCTGCCACAGAGTGGTCAACGCCTGGAATGCACCTCCTGACTCTGTGGTTTCTTCCCCAAAGCCCCAAAACATTTAACCTTAGGTGGACCCCACCCCATTCCTAAGAGATCTGTAAGGGCCCTGCATAAGGGCACCAACGTGCCTATCGTCTCTGTCCTAATATTCCCTTTTATTCGTATCCATTTCTTGCATTCAAACTTCATGTTTATACTTATGCATGCTATCTAATAAGTGCTTGATGAAATAAATAAAATAAATAAATAAGTAGCCTGCAGTACTGCACTCTAACCACTGCACCCCCATGGTTCATATGCCCAAAAATTTAAGGAGGTTTTATAGTAACGTCACTTTGGTGCCAGGTTGTTAATGTTTTATCTTGTACCAGTAATAGATATATGTGTGATATTGTTTTATAGTTGTTATTGGTGGGTAGCAACAATGCTGGCCATTCCACCCATCCGGTTCTGGTCAGGTGCAGAAGTGCAGAGACAAAGAATGACCTTGGTCTTTCTAGAAAGAATGTTGTTATGGCTACCTCTCATCTAACTCCGTCCAATCCCCCCTTCCTTTTTCCCCACAACAGAAAATGCATAGTAGAATAACAGAAAGTGTGGCAGGCCTGAGACCCACAAGAAAAGGTGGCTGCAGGACTGACAGGAGGAGGAGAAATAATTCCCTAAAGAATTAAGAAATCTCTCTAAACTATCCATAATTGGTCAAATCTGGGAAACCATGTTTCCATTCAGAAAAAAAATATGCACGGTAGCGAAAGATGGCTAAAAGCCCAACCTGACCATAGAGAGAACGGAAAGAGACAGAAACTGATCCCCCGGGCAAAACAAAATTAAAACAACACCCAGAAATCTTCATGCCACCGAATCAGCACCTCTGGGATTATCCCTTCAACCAACAGAATAAGGAAAGCCAAACTAAAGATCCGGGAGAGATAAGAAGAGAGATCTACAGCCAGCCACCCTGCATAGGCGCATGCACCCCCCACCCGCCCCCGCGCATTTACGGCTGAAACCTGAAGGCCACCTGGCCGACGGGAGGGGTGGGCTGATGCGCAGAGGAGCTGAACTGGGGTGATGGCTCATGGGCCATCAGAGAGGGGACTTCTGCCACGCTTGCCATAGGTTCGCCATCACGGCCCTAGGCCATTTCAGACAAATGGCTGTCGGTCTCTTTTTGAAAGCAATGTGTACTTTACACAACAATTGTATTGATTTCATTCAGATGCAACTGAATAAATACTTGATAGAAGATGGAGGGAAATTGTGGTTTTTCCCATACTTAATCAGAGTGAATGTTTGCAGACAGTTTTGGTATGTTTAATCCAGTGACGTGCGGTGAGGTTTACAGCTGGTGAGGCTTGTGACGTCATCAGAAAGGCAGGGAATGGGACCACATGTGCTGGAGGCTGAGGCTGCCTCAGCCTCCAGCACACGTGATCCCATTCCCTGCCTTCCTGAGCACACTCCGCCGGCTCGCGCTCCACGATCCCCAACAGCAGCTGCTTTTCTGTGCATCTGGCGTTTAGGACATCCGGCTATCTACCTAAACGCCAGACGCACAGAAAAGCACTGAAAAGCACTTCGCCTCCACACCACTTCGTCTTGATGACGTCGCCGATGTCGCTGCTGGGCGCGGCCGGACGGAAGTAACTAGAGTGGCGCCAAGGGGTCCGGGCGGACAAAAGAGCGAGCGGTCGCTCGTCCGCCGGACTGCCTCGGCGCCACTCTGGCTACTTCCGTCCGTCCGTGCATGGCAGCTGCGGCAACATCATCAAGCCCCTGCCACTTCTGGATGTCTATTGCAGTCGCGAGGAGCGCGCAAAGTACAGCGGAGGCAGGAAGGTTATTGGTGCTTCCGAGAACCCTCCTGCCTCCACCGGTTGCCCAGCTGGCACTGCCCCATGTGCGCTCCTCCTCCTCCCTCCTCTTCCTCTTATATATATGAAACTCCCTTGTGGATATTATTATTATATATTATTATTTCATGATGAGAGGCGAGGCTCTGCCTCCCCTGCCTCCCCTGACCGCACGTCCCTGGTTTAATCTATGTTTGTCTTTGCCCTTAATTTTATTTGCACACCAAATATGTCAATAAACTTCTGCTTCTCAGGAACAATAAAGAATTGCCCCTTCAACAAACAGAGTAAGGAAAACAAAAGTAAATATCCGGGAGAGATAAGAAGAGAGATCGCTACAGCCACCTCATTAGCTGCTTTTAAGCTGGTATTTGTCCAACAGTCCACAGACTCTTTTACGGGAAGCCTCTTCTAGGAAGCCATTCATCCTAGAAGAGTGAAATATTTTGAGGAATATTAAAAAAGGCGGATTATTATATTTCCCAAAGGGAGAAATTGAGAGACATGTTTTTTTAGAGGCAGAAAGCAAACCTCACTTTCCTTAATAGCCCACAGCAGATGTCAGCACTTAAGAGATAAAGAGCTTATTGAAAGAAAGAAAGTATCTAGATAGCTCTATTCATAAGCAAATGCCCCCACCCAAGAGCCAAAACAGGATGAAAGCCACAATAGGAATTGCCCAATGCCCCTTCAGAACAGGAGCCCCCTTCATTGCATCAACTCAGAGCCGTCCAAACTTCAACCAAACTCAGCTCAGACAAACACCTAGGATTTGTCTTAACCCTGTAGAGCCAGCTATGACCCCTGTGTAACCCTTACCTTGCCCCACGGGAATCTGACAACAGCCGATATAATACATCTTCTTGTTCTGCATCTTTCAAATCAGCCCTCCTGTTTCCAGTATCTTTCTCCCAGCTTGGAACTGGAGGATTTAAGGAGGTTTGAGGAAACTTCCATCTGATGCCGGGTTTTTAATGTGTGTGATATTGTTTTATAATTGATGTTGTCATTATTGTTGCCAGCCAGAGTTCAATGTAATATGGGAAGAGGTGCTCGTGATTTGAATAAATACATAGAACAAATGAACCTGATGCTTACATAGGGATTCAAGGGGGTACTTAGCCTTTCCCTGGAAAGAATGGAAAAGAAGCTAAATTCTGCTTGTTAGACCAACACGCCTTTCTCAAGAAGAGTATTTCCTTTTCCCTCCACCCTCCTCTCCAATAGATCCACCCCCGGCCTTGCCTATAAAGGCCTCCGTCCCCTTTGCTGGAGGGAAGCCTGGAGTTGCCACCGAGCAGACTTGCTACCTGTGGAGGCAAAGGGACAGGTGAGTGGGGCTCTCCCACCTGTGGGCACCTGACAGGTGAGGCCCCTGCAGCAGATCGCCCCTGCGTCTTTCTCCACCTGAAAGGACCTCTTGCAGGGGTCTTCGGGGGATGTCCTGTTTGCAGCAGGGGGTCTGCGGGAGGGTCCCTCAGGCAAGAAGAGATCTATTGGGGATCTACATGGGAAAGAGAGAGAGAGAGAGAGAGACACCCACAGGAGATCCTTTCTAAGGAAGGTCACACTTCCCATTACACAGCAATGCAGAATCCAGGGTGGCCCACCAAGGCTGTTGCAGGGCCAAGGAGGCAGAAATTGGCACCAGCTGGGCAGGTATAAAACTGCCAAACAAAATATGGGACTCTCAGCTTGGTCACTAGTGGAGGTGGAGCCTCCTTTCCTGAGAGGTCCCTCCCAAAGACCGTGTTTTTTTCTCCACCACCTCCTCCTCCTCCTCCTCCTCCTCCTCCTCCTCCTCCTCCTCCTCCTTCTTTTTCTTCCTCTCTTCCTTCTCCTCCTTCCTCCTCCTCCTCCTCCTCCTCCTCCTCCTCCTCCTCCTCCTCCCTCTTCCTCCTCCTTCTTTCTCTTCTTCTTCTCTTCCTCATTCTCCTTCTTCCTCATCCTCTTTCTTCCTCTTCTTCTCCTCCTTTCCCTTCTTCTTCCTCCGCCTCCTTCCTCTTCCTCCTCCTTCTTCCTCCTCTCCAACTCCTCCTCCTTCTTCCTCTTCCTCCTCCTTTTTCCTCTTCTTTTTCCTCTTCTTTTTCGTCTTCTCCTTCTCCTTCTTCCTCTTTCTTCCTCTCCTCCTCATCCTCCTTCTCCTTCTCCTTCTTCCTCCTCCTCCTCCTCCTTCCTTCCTCCCCCCGCCCTTTTACTCTTCTCTTTGCAGGGAAGGAAGGAAGACCATGGGGCGATTCATCTTTTTGACCTTCAGCTTGCTGGTTGTGGCCTTCTCCCTAAGAGGTAAATTTGAGGAGGGTCTCTGGGGTCAGAGAGAGCTCAAAGCTCTTGCATCTCATCCCCTTCCTCATTTGACCTACCCAGCATCCTCTCCCTGAAGTTGCTTTTCTTCCTGTTTGGTTTATTGTGCCATTTAGATCCCTCCTTCTCTCTTTGCCCCAAAACGCAGGGCCGTTTGCAACCATGCAAAACAAAATACAATCGAAATTCAGAATCATTCATGAACAGTTAAAGGTTTGGCGAAAGATCTGTCCTTTTCTCCACTAAAAAGCTGCTTCGACAGGACATAAATTTATTACATGGATAAATAAAATTGAAAGAAATAAAAGCCGAGTGGGGCTAGGATCCCTGTCCCTGGGACCCACACAAGAGCTGAGACCCTTTTCCAGGGACCTGAGAGCTGAGCATCCAATGGGGGGAGGGGCTTCTTCAGAAGGACCCCTCCTGGGCGGTGGGCAGTGGTGGGCAGTCCCACAAAAATTGCAAATGCAGCCACTCTGTCCGAGGCCAAGTCAGTTTCAAAGATGTTGGTACCTCAGGAGGTTGGGCATGTTCTGCAGACCGAGCTGTCTCCTCCTCCTTCTCTTCTCCTGGCCATCTTCTCATTGGCTTCCTCTCTTCCCCTACAGGAGCCGAAGGTTATCAGTGTCCTGTCGATATGCTCCCCAGGAACGGGCATTGCTATAAGGTCATCAGTAAACTAAGTACCTGGTTGGATGCAGAGGTTAGAAGTGCTTTTATCTTGGGCCAAGGGAGAAAAAGTCTAGGCGGAGCCTGGAAGACCCTCCAAGTCCCCTTTGGCTGGGCTGAAGTGGAGGGCCACTAGGATGGGTGCATGAAAAGGGAGCAAAGGTCATGATTTTAGGACGGTCTGAAATGCACGTATTCTACGGGCTGTATTATGGTCTGGCCAGTATCTGTTGGGCAGAGTAAGGGGCTGGAGGCTAAAACATACGAAGAACGGTTGCAGGAATTGGGCATGATGAGAAGAGGGACAACGCAAGACATGATAGCAGCCTTCCAATATCTAAGAGGCTGCTGCAAAGAAGAGGGATAGGAATAGCAATAGGCCTTAGGCTTACCATATATACTGCTTCACAGGGCTTTCACAGCCCTCTCTAAGCGGTTTACAGAGTCAGCATATCGCCCCCAACAATCTGGGTCCTCCTTGTATCCATCTCAGAAGGATGGAAGGCTGAGTCAACCTCGAGCCTGGTGAGATTTGAACTGCCAAATTGCAGGCAGCCGGCAGTCAGCAGAAGTAGCCTGCATGACTGCACTCTAACCACTGCGTCACCGTGTCTCAAGTGTGTGTGTGTATGTGTGTGTGTAAGAGGTGGGTTGCTCCCCATTCGGCAGAACCAGTAATGATAATTGGGCATGGGTTGCCGAACCGGTAGTGACAGTTGTTTGGCCACGCCCCTGAACCATCCCGCTCCGATGCGCGCCCTGCCTCACCTTCGCCATGTGCATCCACAGAACTGCCGCCTCCTGCCTACACCCGTAAGCGTTTCCACTAGCCTAGCTCCCCCTCCCCCTGGCCAGCATCTCCCGAAGCTGCTGCCGTTGCATCCACAGCAGGGACAGATGCAGCATGCTGGAGGGGGCAGAGGAGGTAGGAGAGGGCGGCATCCCAATTCCCAGAGTGAGAAACCAGAAGAGACGCCTCCCTTGCGCTTCACTCACTCCCCACTGGAAATGTCCGGGTTTAGTTTGGATCTGGGGCCAGCCAAGGAGCCGCTCGGCTTCATCAGATTCCTGCAATGGGTAAGATGAGCAGTGGTGATGGGAGGTGCCCAGCCAAGCAGGGCCCGTGTGGGGTGTGGAGCGCAGAGTCAGGAAAAACCATAAGTTTCCTAGAAGGAATTGAAGCATCCAACTTTGCAGCCCAGAGGCCACTTCTGTGTTTATAAATCCGGTGGGCGAGTGGGGGAGGGGAGAGAACAATGAGAAGGGAAGGGCAGGAGATAGGAAAAAATGCAGGCGGAGGCCCTGGACTGTGCAAGCAGGCAGGAGGGACGGAGGAAAGTCTAGGGGGGGGGGAGAACCAGCTGCAACCTCCAAACACCCCCCCCCAAGCGTGGCAGGGGCAGTGGGAAACCACAGAGCCCGGATGTCAAAACTGTCCCAGACCAAACCAGGGAGAAAGCACAGGAGACACAGTTGGTGAAACCTCCCGTCTTGACCTCTCTTGAAGTGGCCGGAGCAACAGGGAAGAGAGGGAACGTAAACACACCAAACACCTGCAAAGTCAGCTCTGGGACCTGCTGCCTCCCAGCACATTTGATGGCCTGGGCTTAGGCTGTGCCCCTGGCTGGGCGACCTAGGCCGCTGGTCAGCTGGCATTCGCCTGTGAGTCAGAAAAGTCAGTAAAGTCCAGCAGGATCTGGGAAGCCTCAGCATGTCGGTAGAGAAGCATTGTCTGTGTCTGCAAGCTCTCACTTTGCTCGCCGGCATGGCCCTGATGATCGGCCATCCCTTGGCCACGTTCCAGACTCCACAGCCGAGGAGCATCTGCTCCCGAGCACACCGCTGCTGTGGTTTGTGCCTCCCCTGGTGAAAAGCTGAGGATCGGCTGGTGTGGGCACCGGGGAGCCATCCATCCAGCAAGACGGACCCCTCATGCCTCTCCCTTCACCACCTCCACCCCCAGGTATGGCGAGCCCCACAATGGGACTCAACACCGGATTGCATGCACAGACCTGGGGTTTTTGGGGGGGTTTCAGCCAGTTCCTCCTCCCCCCCTTGTCCTGAGCCAGGAATAGGGTGAACTTTCTTCCCTCCCGTCCATCCTGCTTGCAGAGTCACAGTGGCTTGGTGGTGGTGGGGTCATGTGACTGAGTGTGCGTGAGTCAGGTTGGCCACGCCCACTCAGTCACATGCCCCCCCCCACCTAGTCACACCAACAGAACCAGAAGTAAAAAAAAATTAAACCCACCCCTGGTGTGTGTGTGTGTGTGTGTGTGTGAGAGAGAGAGAGAGAGAGAGAGAGAGAAACTATTCTCCAAAGCACCCAAAGGCACACAAAAAAGCAATTGATGGAAACAAATCAAGAGAACCAACCCAGAAATAAGGAAAAATCTCCTGACACTGAGAAGAAATGATCCGTGGAATAGAACGGCTCCCCTCCAGAGGTCCTAGGTTCTCCTTCACTGGAGGCTTTCAAGAAGAGCCTGGAGAGCCATTGGTCTGAAATCGTATAGGGTTCCCTGCTTGAGCAGGCTAGAAGACCTCCAAGACCCCGTCCAACTCTCTTAGTCCTTATTCCCTGTTGAGCGTTAGGGTTGAGTGACCATCTTGCACAGAAGATATTTCTCCATGTAATAAAAGAGAAGAGAGGCTGGCATCTTGAGACTGCTTTGCCTCTGGAGGGCATCTCAGATTGCAATAAATGAAGTGGGAATTTAAGCCAGAAAGTGGTCAAGAGCTGCAGACCCCAGTGAGGAAATCTGTGGGGTTCAAGATCGTGGGTAGGACTATGCAATCGGATCCCTGCTCTTGTCTCATTTGCACAGTACAAACACGCAAACACACCTGTTTCTTCCCTGCTGAATAAATGTCCTTCCTTGTGGTTGCTCTCTCTCCCCCCCCCAGATGTTCTGCAGGAAATTGAAGCCAGGCTGCCACCTCGCCTCCCTCCATAGCATGGCTGACTCAGCTGACTTGGCCGAGTACATCACTGACTATCTCACACTTCCGGGCCAGATCTGGATTGGACTGAATGATCCACAGAAAGTAGGTCCTTTTCTCTTGGTGATATTGTTTCCATTCATTCGTTATTGTTCCTAAGGGGATTTTCAAAGGGAGGCCAGGATCCCTCTGCTAAAAGCTCTTGCCTTGGACAAAGCTAGGGGTGAAATCCAGCAGCTTCTGACCAGTTCTGGGGAACCAGAAGCAGAAATTTTGAGTAGTTCGGAGAACCGGCAAATGCCACCTCTGGCTGGCCCCGCCCCCATCTATTCTCTGCCTCCCGAGTGCCAGCTGATCAGGAGGGAATGGGGATTTTACAGTAACCTTCCCCTGCCATGCCCACCAAGCCACGCCCGTAGTACTGGTAGCAAAATGTTTTGAATTTCACCACTGGACAAAGCCATTGAGAAACCACAAGACTCTTTCTCCTGCCCCCTCCCCAACCCTTCCTGCCCAGTTGAGGAACCGGCTGCTGCCTTTGAAATCCCAAAGGGAGGCATTTCATCCCAAATTCATCTTGGGATGAAAGCATTCTCCGCACTCAGGGCCTCCATCAGTCTCCCTTTCTCTTTTCAGAGCATCAAAGGCCTCTGATTCTTCTTGAAACTCTGATGGGCCAAGGACCGCCTGGCCTGGCCTGGGAGGGCTCTTCTTCCCTCCCCCCATTTTATTTTATTTTATTTTATGCAGAAATGGCTCATTTCTGTTACCGGCAGGATTTCATCTTGTGCTCAGTTGCATTTTCAATGCCTGTAAAATGCTTGATGATCTACAAAGAAGAGAAGTTTCCCTGGAACTGAGATCAGTTCCTGGTGACTTTAAGAATAGAAATAACACAGAAGTAGGTAACCCCCTACAAACTTCCACAATACTTTTCAGTCTTCCCTACAGCTCTGGGATTCTGCAGGTGGTCTCCCACCCAAGGACCCGTTGACTTTGATCCTATTCCTGAGACAAATCAGTGTTGACTGTCTGGACACCTCCGGGTAGTTTTCTTCTGGGGCATCTTTTCTCTGGATCTCCTGATTGTCACCTATCCAAACATCCAAATTTAACCCTGGTGAGCTGTTCCAGATCAATGAGATTGAATATAGTTAGAAGATAAATAGATAGATAGATAGATAGATAGATAGATAGATAGATAAAAAGAGAGATAGAGAGAGTAAGAAAGAAAGAGAGAGAGAGAGAGAGAGAGAGAGAGGAAGAGGAGGGGGGAGAGAGAGGGGGAGATTGATTCATCTCTGCTCCTGGGTCATGTAGAGAGTTCCCCGTTCTCCATTGCCTAATGTGGCTTCCCTGTCATTCCAGAAACGCATCTGGGAGTGGTCAGACAGATCTTCCATTGACTACTTCTCCTGGGATTCAGGAGAGCCCGACAACAAATATAAGGATGAGTTCTGTGTCCACCTCTGGGCCCCAGCAGGTATGGCAAGATGGTGGGGATGCAACTGAGGGTGTGCTCCCAACAAAGAGGCACATTTGATCCATCTTGGAATGCTCCCCCCTTGACAACTGATGTTCTTTATTGATCCCTTGGTTTCTAAGCTCTCACAGCCTGACCCTCTATAGAGCCAAGGGGACACAAGAAGAAAACCCTCAAAAGACCCTTGCTAAGGGAAACCCTTGGATACCCCCAGTGGCCAACCCTGTTTGCCTTAAAACCTGGGAAACAAAGCATAAGAGTTCACTCCCAACACACTTGCCATTGGGAGGATCTGTTGAGTGTGTGGGGCAAACAGATTGGAAGGTTGGCCCAAACTGAAAATGAAACTTTCTGTTTTGTTGTCCAGGATACCTCAAATGGAGAGATCAGTCCTGCAATGCCTTGCATCCTTTCATCTGCCAGTGCAAATACTAGTGCAAATCACTCCTTTTCTTGCGCCAGAGTGAGCGAAGCACCTGATGAACTCTGGAGAAGCAGAGCTCTGCCAAAAATCTCCGCTCTGCACCCCTTTGCTTCTTGGTGTTTTCTGGAGCTTCTGATTTTACTCCTCCTGATGGGGCAGAAGGTCAAATAAATTCTGCTTTAGCATGACTGGCCTTGTTTATTTTGGAGACCCAGGAGATGGTGGAGGTCCCAAACTCAAGACCCCTTGAGTCTTCTGCATGGCAAACTTTGGCATCTGTTTCTTTAGAAGGCCAATTCCATTGAGACTACGATGTTTTCTGGCATGTCCACCTCATTTTAATTGGAGGTCTGGGTACCTGGTGGCCTCAGCACCACTTTCCTGTAGAGTGTCAGTGTGGGGGAAATCTCAGAGTTTCCCACTCTGTGGGCAAATCTAGTATGCACACAATAGAATCACAAAACAACAACGCCTGGTAACCAAACAAAAAGTGGCCAACAACACCGCACTCTTTCGAAATTGCACAATAAGTATACTAGCAGAAATATGTACATTTGGGTTGATGAAAACATCTGTTGTGCCTGAAAATACTCAAGCTTGCAAAATAGCGCATTCAGCAACAAATTGCACAACCCAGACACATAGGTAATAAAAAGTCAAAGTAAAACGGGCTTTATCTCACTTGCCTTGTGGAAAGCAGTTGGGTTTTCTGCAATATCTCCAAATGTTGTGCTCTGCAAAAACCTCTACTGAGAAAGAGGCATCTTACAACTCATTTTGCTGTTGCTAAAAAGCTACTTCTACAGCTAACAATGCCTTGTTAGCAACGTCATAATTTCTTTCTGGGAGTGCTAATTCTTTCGAGCAAAGCATAGGGGAGTAACTGCCCCCTTCTTCTTGTAAGACTCATTGACTTTCACCCTATTTCTCTTCCTGAGATCACTCAGTGTCGACTGTCTGGACACCTCCAAGTAGTTTTCTTCTGGGGCATTTTTTCTCCTGATCTCCTGATTGTCACCTAACCAAACATCAAATTTAACCCTGGTGAGCTGTTCCAGAACAACTGAGATTGGATATAGTTAGAGGATAGATAGATAGATAGATAGATAGATAGATAGATAGATAGATAGAGAGAGAGAGAGAGAGAGAGAGAGAGAGAGAGAGAGAGAGAGAGAGAGAGAGATGATAGATAGAGCTAGATTATATATTTTTTTAACCTTCCTGAAGCTGGGATTGGAGCTGCTGGATAGAAGGGGGTGAGTCACAGAGACAAAGAGACTGAGGTGGGGGAACCATATATCTATAAACCAAAATATCAATAATACATTCTGGATTAGTGTGCTTGAGATTGTGATTTTATTTTATTTCAAAATGACTGGCTTAGTTCAATGTAATAGCTTTTTTGCACCTGTCTTTCGCAGTACTCTTTTCAAATTTGGATACTGTCCCCTTTGTAAACAAATTACTAGTCTACATAGACAGATTACCTATCTAGAATCTGTAATCTGGGCTCTCCAAGCAGAAACTAGATGTCTACTTCAGCCATTCCACTCTATGGCGATGCCATACTATCAGCCCCCTCTGCCACAAAGATCTTGCAGGAGAAGAGCAGTCTGGGCAACCGTGGGATCTGGCAGGTTGAGAGCTGTGAACCATAAACACAAAGCTTTTGCTGTGACCCAGCAAAACAGATATAGTGCCCTTGCTGACCTTAATGGGGACACTAAAGAGATAGGTCAAGGTAGTTGTGATAATGATGACTCAAATAAGCAGGGGATCATGGTCCAAAATGAAGAACTTTCTTCGGAAATGCGAAAAGGGGAATCAGGTATCACACATCAGTCGCAGAAGAAGATCAAGGTATGTAAAAAGAGAAGTCACCTTCTGGTTGGTGATTCAATCATAAGGGATGTAAATTTAGGAGAGGATATGGAGGTTTTAAAAGAGGTCAGGTGTCTGCCAGGTGCTACTGCCAGCAGCGACAAGAGGCGTATTCTTAAGATAGTCAAGAATGCAAGTAAGGACTGTGACGTTGATGCTATTATACATCTTGGCACTAATGATCTATCCCAGAAAGATGTACTTTCTGTGCAGAATGATTTCCAGAACTTGGGGTATGAACTTAATAGTATAGGTTGTAGGCTTATCTTTTCAGAGGTTCTACCTGTATATAAGGAACAAAAAGGGAAGGGCCAGCGTGTAGCAGAGTTTAATGTTTGGCTAAAGGAGTGGTGTAAAAGGGAAGGCTTTGATTTTATTAGTCATGATGCCTGTAGCTGGTCCAATGAAAAACTGTACAAAAGAGATGGGTTGCACCCATCCAAGAAAGGGACTGAGTTACTTGGCATTAAATTCACAGATTTTCTTGATAAACATTTAAACTGAAGAGCGGGGACAGAGAATTAATAGATACAGAACATCTCTGTCCCCAGCAAACTAAAATTCATAGGGTTATAAGTGCATGTAACATAGATGTGTGTGTGGGTAAGATTATGACTCCTGCTGTCAAGCAAAACCAAGCATTTAATAGTGATTGCCATACCATGTGCATGAATCACACAAGTGGCAAGAAAATAGGGGCAGTCAGGCATAACACAGGTTATGTAGACAGTAAACACAAGGTCAATCAAAATGGACTCAAATGTCTATACACCAATGCACAGAGTATGAGGAATAAACAGGGCGAATTAGAAATTCAAGTAAAAGAGGGCAGATACGATATTATTGCCATTACAGAAACTTGGTGGGATGAAACCGACAAATGGAACATACAGCTAGAAGGATTTAAATTATTTAAAAGAAATAGACCAAATAAAAGAGGAGGTGGAGTTACACTATATATAAGAAATAACTACGCCTCTACAGAAATAGAACACAACAATGATGAGAACTATCTTGAATGCATTTGGGTCAATATTAAAGGTTGTGGGGGAAATGACATTGCCATAGGTCTATACTACAGGCCACCCAACCAAGCAGAGGAAGTAGATGAACTTTTTGCTAGTCAGCTAACTGAGGTATTTATTTATTTTATTTATTTACTGAGCGCTTATAGACCGCCCCCTCTCCCGAAAGGGACTCGGGGCGGTGTACAGTCCATATCGGAAATACATCATATAAATAACTATAAAATTAAGCAATTAAAATTATTAAATTAGGTAATTAGGTATGTAGGAAGCACACCACAATAGTAATGGGAGATTTTAACTACCCTGACATCAACTGGGAAACAAACTCTGCACCAAGTGGAAGATCCAACAGATTCCTAACAAACCTAGCAGACAACTTTGTTTTCCAAAAGGCAGAGAAGGGAACAAGGGGATCAACCATATTGGACTTAATTCTCACTAACAGAGAGGAAATGATAGAAGGTGTTGAAGCCACAGGAACCCTGGGGGCAAGTGACCATGCAATATTGGAATTCAACATTATCCAAACACAAGTAGTAGAACAAAGTCAAACTAGAGTCTTGGACTTTAAGAAAGCTAATTTCAATAAACTTAGAGAGAGCTTGGGAAAAATTCCATGGATGAGAATCCTCAAGGGGAAAACAACTCAAGAAGCTTGGGAAATTTTGAAAAATGAGATTACAAAAGCCCAGTGTAGCACAATACCAATGAAGAAGAAAAATAACAGCTCCCAAAAGAAACCAGCATGGCTGCATAAAGAACAATCCGACAAACTGAAAGACAAAAAAGATAAGTATAAAAAGTGGAAGGAGGGGGACATAACTAAGGCAGAATATCAGCAAATAGCCTGAGCCTGTAAAGATGAAGTGAGGAAAGCTAAGGCTCACAATGAAGAAAGGCTTGCCACAAAAGTAAAAATTAACAAAAAAAGCTTCTTCCAACATGTTAAAAACAGGAAAAAAGTTAAGGAAACAATTGGTCCATTGCTAGGATAAAGCGGCAAGAAGATGACAAGCAACAGGGAGAAAGCAGAACTATTTAACTCATGTTTTGCATCTGTCTTTACACAAAGGGATAAAACAGTCCAACCTATCAAAAGCAGCACCACAAAACTCAGATTAGGAACACAAATTGAAATAGGGAAGAAAATGGTAAGTGAGCACCTGTCTACCCTAGACGAGTTCAAATCACCAGGACCGGATGGATTACACCCCAGGGTTCTGAAGGAACTAGCAGACGAGATCTCAGAACCACTGAATTATATCTTTCAGAGATCCTGGAACACCGGGGAACTATCAGAGGACTGGAAAAGAGCTGATGTGGTTCCCATCTTCAAAAAAGGGAAAAAATTAGATCCAGGAAACCACAGACCTTTCATCCTGACCTCAATACCAGGAAAGATTCTGGAAAAAATAATCAAGCAACGAATTTGTGAACACCTAGAAGCAAACAAAGTAATAGCCAAAAGCCAACACGGATTTGTCAAAAACAGATCATGCCAGACTAATCTTATTGCATTCTTTGATAATGTGACAAAATTAGTGGACCAGAGGAATGCCGTCAATATATTTTACTTGGACTTCAGTAAGGCTTTTGATAAGGTAGACCATAACCTACTACTAGATAAAGTAGAAGAATGTGGGTTGGACAGCATTACCACCAGATGGATTTGTAACTGGCTGACCAACCGCACTCAACATGTAGTCCTCAATGGAACTGCATCTACATGGAGGGAAGTATGCAGTGGAGTACCCCAAGGCTCTGTTTTAGGCCCAGTACTCTTCAACATCTTCATCAATTCTTTGGATGAGGGAATAAATGGGGAACTCATCAAATTTGCAGATGACACCAAGCTGGCAGGAATAGCCAACACTCCAGAAGATAGGCTTAAGATACAGAAGGATCTTGACAAACTTGAACATTGGGCACTATCTAATAAAATGAAGTTCAATGGTGAAAAGAGTAAGGTTCTACATTTAGGCAACAAAAATGGAATGCACAGGTACAGTATAGGTGGTACCTTGCTCAGTAGTAGTAACTGTGAAAGGGATCTTGGAGTCCTAGTGGACAACCATTTAAATATGAGCCAGCAGTGTGCAGCAGCTGCCAAAAAAGCCAATGCAGTCCTAGGCTGCATCAACAGAGGGATAGAATCAAGATCACGTGAAGTATTGATGCCGCTTTATAATGCCTTGGTAAGGCCACACTTGGAATACTTCATTCAGTTCTGGTCGCCACGATGTAAAAAAGATGTGGAGACTCTAGAAAGAGGGAAGACAAGAGCAACAAAGAGGATTAGGGGACTGGAGACTAAAACATATGAAGAACGGTTGCAGGAACTGGGTATGTTTAGCTTAAGAGAAAGAAGGACTAGGGGAGACATGATAGCATTGTTCCAATATCTCAGAGGTTGCCACAAAGAAGAGGGAGTCAAACTATTCTCCAAAGCACCTGAGGGTAGAACAAGAAGCAATGGATGGAAACTAATCAAGGAGAGAAGCAACTTAGAACTGAGGAGGAATTTCCTGACAGAACAATTAATCAGAGGAACAGAAGTTGCCTCCAGATGTTGTGAATGCCCCAACACTGGAAGTCTTTAAGAAGATGTTGGATAGCTATTTGTCTGAAACGGTATAGGGTTTCCTGCCTAGACAGGGGGTTGGACTAGAAGACCTCCAAGGTCCCTTCCAACTCTGCTGTTGTATTGTATTGTATTATAAAAGTTGGCAAGGGGCAAATTATCTATCTATCTATCTATCTATCTATCTATCTATCTATCTATCTATCTATCTATCTATCTATCTATCTTTTTATCTATCTATCTATCATCTATCTTCTTTTATCTATAATCTTCTATCTATCTATCTTCTTTTATCTATATCTATCTATCTATCTATCTATCTATCTATCTATCTATCTATCTGTCTATCTATCATCTATCATCTATCTATCTTTCTATCTTCTTTTATCTATCATATATCTGTCAATCTATCACTCTATCACTCTATCTATCTATCTACCTACCTACCTACCTACCTACCTACCTACCTACCTACCTATCTATCTATCTATCTATCTATCTATCTATCTATCTATCTATCCAGGGGTGGGTTTAAAACATTTTAACAACCGGTTCTCTGCCCAGATGCAGGGTGGGCACAGCCATGGGGACATGGCCTAGTTGTCTTCCTGCACCATGATGTTTTCACCCTCCCCAGGCTCCAGAGGTGAAAACGAAGCCCCCCAGAGGCCCATTTTGGGATTTCTGGTACTTCCAGTAGGCCCCCTTTTCACCCTCCCAGAGCCTCCACGCAGGCCCTGCACTTTCCTCCCACCCAAAGCAGAACACATGGAGACTCCTGGGAGGGGAGGGGAGGTATATTGCTTGGAACCCTGACAGATGAGCAAAGGATGTTGGGAGTGAATGCTTTCCCTGCAGGGTCACCCAAGGGAGAACATCAACCCAGTTTCACATCTAAACTGGCTTTGGGGGTTGGGGTGGAAAATGATGCTGAAGCCTCTCAGATTCTCAACCCTCCAATTAAAATGAGGTGGACATGCAAGAAAGCCTCAAAGCCTCAATGGATGGTCTTTCTGAAGAAAAGCCTCCTCTGTCCCCCTTTAATGCCAAGGCTTGCCGTGAAAAAGTTTTGAGTTCAGGAATCCAAAATGATCAAGGCCAGTGATGCAAGAGAGAATTTATTTGACCTCCTGGCCCACCAGAAAGAGCAAAATCAGATCCAAGCTACAGAAAGCAAAGAAGGGGGTGGAGAAGAGAGATTTCGGCAAGGCTTCGTTGCTTTTCCAGACTTCTCCGGGTGTTTCCCTCACCCTGGAGCAGGGAGGGAGCAACTGGCCCTAGTATTTGCACTGGCAGATGAAAGCACGCAAGACGTCGCAAGGATGATCGTTCCAGGACATATAACCTGGGCAGAAAAAGAGAAAGTAGTGAGTAGGGACTCCCTCAGAGTCCCTGAGGAGTATTGCAGTGGCTCCCCCTCCCCCATTTGCAAGGGGAGGGAGCATGAAGACACCACAGGTGGAGAACTTCACCTAGCCATCAAGTCAGCCCAAGGCAACCAGACCTTTCCTCTCAAGCTCTGCTCCACTACAAGAGGGCATCAAAGGGCTTCTCTGGCCCATCTCTTTGGCATATAAAACCTAGGTGGAGTCTTGATTTCACTGTTAAGACTTTGCCTTTTTCTTTTCTGCAATATCCAAAGGAGGCCCCTGGATGATGGATGAGGGCACCAGTGTATTGTCCCTCCATTAGACTTGCCCAGAAGAGCAATAGCAATAGCCCTTAAGACTTCCATACCGTTTCACAGGGCTTTCCAGCCCTCTCCAAGCTGTTTCCAGAGTCAGCCTCTTGGCCCCCAACAATCTGGGTCCTCGTTTGACCCACTTCGGAAGGACGGAAGGCTTGAGCCATTACAATAATGGCCTTTAAAAAGTAGGTTAAGATTGTTTAATTATGGTGCTGTAATAATTAAGTTTGGGTTTTTGAAGAAATGACGAGTTCCATTTTTCTTTATTCCATTTTGTGTTCCCTGTATAGAGGGTTGGGTTGTGAGAGATTAGAATCTAAGGAGGTCAACAAAGGTCATCAGTGGCCAACTGGTAAGTGTTCCATATTGGATGAAACAAGTCCTCATTGTTGAAAGTGCATCTTCAACACCTCCCCTCCACCTTGGCTTACCTGTCTTGGCTATGAGCTCAACGCAATACTCATTCTTCTGCTGGTTGTTGGGCTCCCCTTGACCCCAGGCAAGGTAGTTGGTGCAGGATCTGTCTGTCCACTCCCAGACACGCTTCTGTAATGAAGGGGACGCCACATTAACATAGGTGGAGGCCCTGGCGATAGAGGGCCCTGGGCAGAGGGAGAGAAGAGATGGCAGGTTTCAAGGGAGAGGTCATCTAGCACCCCCTCCCTCCCTTTCTCCATCTAGCTAACCAATCTTAGTGGATCTGGAACAACTAACCAGGGTTAAACTTGGCGAATGCCTCTCCTACATCAGCTGGACAGTAGCTACGCGATTCCTTGGCCAATAGAAAGGACCTACCTTCTGTGCATCCTTCAGTCCAATCCAGACGTTTCCCTTCTTTGTGAGATAGTCAGAGACGTACTCAGCCAAGTCAGCTGACTCTGCCAGGCTGCGGATGGAGGCGAGGTGGCAGCCTGGCTTTAATTTCCTGCAGAACATCTGGGAAGATCAACAACGGATATTCAACGGAGAAGGAACATAACAGAACCCCCTGCTCAGAGCAGGAGAGCATTCTGGGCAAAGGCTGTCCAGTCTCTTCTTCAAAGCCTCCAGTGATGGAGCTCCCAGAACCTCTGGAGGCAATAATTCCATTGATTCATAGTCCCCATTTTCAGGAAAGGTCTGCTTAGTTCCACATTGCTTCTCTCCTTGCTTCGTTTCTACCCATTGCTTCTTTCCTGCCTTCTGGTGCTTTGGAGAATAAGTTGACCCACTTCCTCTCCTCTGTGGCAACCGGTCAAATATTGGAACATTGCTAACCCTGGTTCTTATTTTTACTAGGCTAAACATACTCAACTCCTGCAACTGTTCCTTACGTATTTTAGCCACCAGGCCCCTAATTATCTTTGTTACTCTTTTCTGTACCCTTTCCAGAGTCTCGTGGGCGTGTGTGTGGGTGTCTGTGTGTGTTTGTGCATGAGAGAAAACAGCAGGCATCTGATTGCATCATCGTAGCCACCCTCTTCAGTCCGTTGACCATCAAGGATGCTTTTCCTGGAGTCTGCAGCCATTGAACAGTTCCTTATTTAAAACCCATGACATTTGTTTAAAATCTGAGATGCTCATCAGAATAAAGGAGGTCTGAAGATGCCAGTCAGAGTTGCCAGTGAGACATCAGGAAATCTCTTGTCTACTCAACCCTGAAGTTCAACATTTTCCCACAGATACTGGTCATGAAAGCCTAAACCAGTATATCACCCGTAGAATACTTGCATTTCAGATTATTCTAAAATCATGACCTTTGCTACCTTTTCATGCACCTTCCCTGGTGGCCTTCCACTTCATCCCAGGCGGAGTGGATGTGGGAGCTGCACAGGGCTCCAGCTAGACTTTTCCTATGCCTGGGTGAGGAAATTCACAGACACACAACGCTTCTAACCTCTGCGTCATTCCAGGTCTTGAGTTCATTGTTGAGCTTGTAGCAAAACCCATTCATGGAGAGCCAATCATTGGGACAACAACAGCCTTTCACTCCTATGTGGGAAGAGAGAAGGCCCAATGAGGAGATGGCCAGGAGAAAAGGAGGAGGAGGAGGAGGAGGAGCAGGAGGAGGAGGAGGAGGAGGAGGAGGAGGAGGAGGAGGAGGAGGAGACAGCTGGATCTGCAGAACATTCTTGACCTGTTGGCCTGTCAATACCTCTTTGATGGCAATAAACTGGAACTGATTTGGGTTACAGACACAGTGGCTGCATTTGCAAATTTCCACGTTTGGCTGTTGTTGATCAATGGCTAAGTCATGCCTGACTCTTCACAACCCAATGGACAATAGCATGTCACCCCCCTGTCATCCATGACCCCAGACTTTGCCCAAACCCATGTTCGTTGCATTGATGGCATTATCTAAACCTTTCCTCCTCTGCTGTCCCCCTCTCTCCATCTTTCTCAGGGTTTTTCCCAAAGAGCCTCTTCTCATTTGATGGCCAAAGTATTTGAGCTTCAGCTTCAGGGTCTGTCCTTTCAAAGAAATTCAGGGTTAGCTTTGGTTAATTTTCTCAAAGCTGCAAGCTGTCAGGGTTCCAAATAGCATCCAAAAGTAAATCAGAGTCCAAGGCAAAGTATTGCTCAAAGTTCCAATTGATGAAGAGAGCCATGTTGGCCCTTCTGGGAAAACCTGAATCTGAAAGCTTCCCGGTTTCCCCCACCCAGTTGAAAGTTCAGGATCTTGCCCCCACACCCACAAGTCCATCCCATGGTCCAATCTCCCACTGCCACGCTGGCAGTTTCCCCCCATCCAGTTCTGGTCAAGTGCAGAGGTGCAAAGACAAAGGATGACCTTGGCTTTCTAGAAAGAATTTTGTTATGACTACATATCATCTAACTCTGTATAATCCCCCCTCCCATTTTCCCACAATAGAAAATTCATAGTAGAATAATAGAAACTGTGGCAGGCCTGAGATTCACAAAAAATATGACTGCAGGTCTGACACAAGCCTTGTGTGAATCTTTCTGCTTTCTCTGGTGTATCATTCAGTGAATTGTATAAATGTGCTAAGCCAGAAATTGGATTCCTTCAAGAATCAAGCTGTTGACTGGGGCAAAATATGGGGATCCTGTGGTTCAGTTCTGGGGGAATCTGCAAGTGCTCAAGAGGCTTCAGGGGAGATCACGGATGGGACCACCCCAAGGCAAGGAGTGGAAGCACTAAACTGGCAACGCTAAATGCATGGATATTTTGCCAAGGTTTTAACTCTTAATTGTCTTCATGATTGTGACTTTTAATTGTACTAAAGGGATTCAAATGCAAGAACTTCAGCCTCTATGCACCAGAGAGACCCTTCCTTGGACTCACCACTTAGAGAGATGGCCACAGCCACCAAACCGAGACTCACAAAGGAAAATTGCCCCATGGTTTTCCTTCCTTTCCTGCACAGAGGGGGAAAAAGAGCAACAGCACTTAGTCTTATATACAGCTTCACTGTGGTGCCTTCTCTAAGCAGTTTTATGGAGTCAGCCTCTTGCCCCAAAACCATCTGGGTCCTCATTTGACCCACCTCGGAAGGAGGGGAGGCTCAGTCAACCTTGAGCCTGGTGGGATTTGATCTGCCAAATTGCAGGCAGCCGGCATGCAGCAGAAGGAGCCTGCAGCACTGCACTCTGACCACCGCAAAGGAGGGGGAGCTAAGCTCATTGAAAAACTCACTCCGGAAGGGGAGGCCATCCAACCCAGGATCAAGCTGAGAGTTCAATCGTTTGCCCACAGTTTTGCACTAGACCAGATGGACCCCCCTCCTCTCAGCATGGTCTTGCAACATCCTTGGTGGGTCAAACTGGATTCTGCATGGCTATGTGATCAGCAGGAGGATCCCTTAGAACGACTCTTCCGAGGGTCTCTCTCTCTCTCCTCCAGAGATCACCCAATGGATCCCTTGCTCCCTGCCTGAGGGACCACCCCACAGAGACCCTTCTGGAACCTGCAGCAACTTAAAAGAGGTTCCTGTAGATGGGGAGAGACACGAAGGAGTGAACTCATGCTGTTTCTCCCTCCTTGGTCCCCCCAGGTGGGAAAGCAGCACTCACCTGTCCCTTAGGATGACTCAGTCCAACTCTGGGTCTTTGTCTGGGGTGGGGAAGCCCAACTAAACACCCCAAGATGGAGATTGAAGCAGGATGGTGCTACTCTGTGAAGAAGGAGGACATTGAAATGTTGCCTTCAGCCAGGTCTTTTATACCCACAAACCACAAAACTCACAAATGTGGACATCAAGGTGTCATGTGTTGTCCACTTAATAGCTTAAACCCCCCCACAGCAGTTAGAACACACGCAGACACACATCCACATAGGTTGCTCAGAAGCTTTCATAATGTAGCTGTCATTTCAGCCAGTTGGCATGTCCTACATGCTTTGTTTAGTGATATTTGAGCAATAGTTGTGGGCCTGTGGTTTTGCTCCCTCCTGCATGCGTTGTGCCTAAAACACAAGTTACACAAGGCAAGGAATGCCTCTGGCCTAGTCTGTGAGGCTACTCCTCTGTTTAGCCCTATCTCAACTCTGCATCCCATGCAAATGGGATGTATAGATTTGTATAAAATAGCTTTGCAGGAGGCAATTAAGATGATTAAGAGCCTGGAAAAACCTCTAAAGAACGGTTGCAGGAATTTTGCTGAAGGACTAGTGGGGACATGACAACAATCTTTCAATATCAGCCCCAAAGAAGAGGGAGTCAAGCTATTTTCCAAAACATCCGAAAGCCAGACAAGAAGCAATGGATGGAAACTAATCAAAGAGAGAAGCAACTTGGAATTAAGGAGAAACTTGCTGACAGTGAGAACAATTAACCAGTGGAACTGCTTCCCTCTAGAGGTTGTGGTTGCGCCATCACTGGAGGTTTTTAAGAAGGGTCTAGACAGCCACCTGTCAGAAATGTTGTTTCTCTCTCTCTCTCTCTCTCTCTCTCTCTCTCTCTCTCTCTCTCTCTCTCTCTCTCTCTCTCTCTCTGTGTGTGTGTGCATGTGTCTGTCTCTCTCTCTCACACACACACACAGGCTTGGACTCTGATTGGGTAGATTTGGGTGAGTCGATGGGGATGAATCTTGTGGGGACAATCTGGGATGGGTTTGACCCTGTGACCCCTGAAGGCATGGACAGGATTATGGGGAGACTCAGTGCTGCCACTTGTGTGCTGGACCCGTGTCCCTCTTGGTTAGTTTCGGCTTCCCGGGAGGTGACACGAGGCTGGCTCCAGACGATTACCAATGCTTCATTGAGAGAGGGGTTCTTTCCCACCGCCTTGAAGGAGGTGGTGGTGAGGCCCCTCCTCAAGAAGCCTTCCCTGGACCCAGCTTCTTTAGCCAACTATCGTCCGGTCTCCAACCTTCGCTTTGTAGCAAAGGTTGTTGAGAGTGTGGTAGCACGTCAGCTTCCCCAGTACCTGGCTGAAGCTGTCTATCTGGATCCGTTTCAGTTGGGTTTCAGGCCCGGGTACAGCATGGAGATGGCATTGGTCGCGTTGGTCGATGATCTCTGGCGGGCCTGCTCCTCTGTCCTGGTCCTATTCGACCTCTCGGCGGCTTTCGATACCATCGACCATGGTATCCTACTGTGATGACTCGGGGGGTTGGGAGTGGTTCTCCTCCTACCTGTCGGATCGGTCACAGTTCTTGTTGACTGGAGGGCAGGGATCGACCCCGAGGTGTGTCACTTGTGCGGTGCCCCAGGGGTCGGTTCTCTCACCCCTCCTGTTCAACATATACATGAAACCGCTGGGCGGGATCATCCGTGGTTTTGGGGTACGGTATCATCAATATGCTGATGATACCCAACTTTTCATCTCTACCCAAACCACCCAAACGATGCCCTCAACGTGATGTCCCGATGCCTGGAGGCTGTGCTGATCTGGATGGGGAGGAACAGGCTCAAGCTCAATCCTTCCAAGACTGAGTGGCTGTGGTTTCCGTCATCCCGATTTGTGCATCTTGTTCCATCTTTGATGATAGGGGGAGAAATTTTAGCCCCCTCAGAGAAGGCCCACAATCTGGGAATACTCCTGGACACATGGCTTAGTTTAGAAGAACACCTGACAGCCGTGACCACGGGGGCCTTTTACCAGGTTCGCCTGGTACGTCAGTTGCGTCCCTTCCTGGATCGGGATGCTCTGTGCACAGTCATTCATGCCCTCATCCTTTCTCGCCTGGACTACTGCAACACTCTCTACATGGGGCTGCCCTTGAAGAGCACCCGGAGGCTTCAGCTGGTCCAGAATGCGGCCACGCGGGTTATCATGGGGGTACCTAGGTGCTCCCATGTTACACCCCTTTTAGGCGGCCTGCACTGGTTGCCGGTTGTTTTCGGGGTGCAATTCAAGGTACTAATTATGACCTTTAAAGCGCTCCATTGTCATCTGGTGACCTCCTGGGGGAGAGCCTTCTCTGTGGAAGCGCCTTCCCTCTGGAATGAGCTGCCCCCGGAGCTTCACATAATCCCCAACCTCCGGGCCTTCCGACGCGTCCTAAAAAGTTGGCTTTTCCAGCAAACTAGACGTCCTGTTAATTTTATCTAATTTTGAAATGTTAGTGTTATATTAATTGGGTTTGTTTTTTGGATTGTTTCTAATTTCCTTTTAACTTTTGTAATATGTGTTTTTTAATGTTGTACACCGCCCTGAGTCCTTTGGGAGAAGGGCTGTATATAAATCCAAAAAACCAACCAAACAAACACACACACACAAAATCTAGTTCTAGATTTAAAAATCTCCATTTTCGAACACCAAAAGGCAAATCCTTCAAAGTTCTTTCAAAGTGTGGCAAAAGTGCCCCAAGAGTTGTATCAGAGCTCTGAACAATTGTGTTTCTTTGAGTAAGCTTAATTGCGGTGGAGCCTCCAGCTGAAGGGGAAGTGGAGACGCTCCAGCTGAGAGACCGTTCGAGGGAGGAAGCGTCTGTGCTCAAACTCTTCAGTTTTCATCTGCAGAATTTTCTACAAACCACGAAAGGGTATCCTTTATGACGAGTTTGTTAGAGGAATTTTTTATTTTGTTTGGTTTGTCAAACATTCTACGAGATAACATGTATAAGTATAAACATGGACCTGAACAAAGGAAATGGGTACCAATGAATGGGGACAGTAGGACAGGGACGGTAGGCACGCTGGTGCGCTTATGCACGCCCCCCCCTTGACGGACCTCTTAGGAATGGGGTGCGGTCCATGGTAGACAGTTTGAGGTTGAAGCTGTGAGAGTTAGAGGATGTAACAAGAGAGTCAGGTAGAGAATTCCAGGTGTTGGCCCCTCTGTTGCTGAAGTATTTGTACTTTCTGCAATCGAATTTGGAGCAGTTTACCTTGAGTTTGTATCTATTGTTTCCCCAGGATTATTGTGGTTGAAGCTGAAGGAGTGCTTGACAGGTAGGACCTTGTAGCAGACAGTTTCGTGTTCTATGCTTCGGCCAGACCGTAGTCGGCGTAGTTCCGGGTTGTCCAAGCCCAAAATATCAAGCCTGGTGGCATCAGGGATTCTCTTGTGAGCAGAGGAGTGGCCAAGTGGACACTGTCAATCATAGGGGGCAATGACCAGCCATGGACAATTATCAGAACTTCAAGGGGAGACTGTGAGAGTTTTTCAGAGCCCCGATCCAAGCAACGGCAGCAGTTACGAGATTTGGCAGCTTAAGCAGGGCAACAGAAGAGGAAGGCTCCCTCTTCCCAGCTGATTCTAAATGATGGTCAGCAGAGGTTGATTGGATTGACTCAGCCTTGATTGACCAGTTCAGGCAAATATTGCTCAGTCACATTCTGAGGGAACGGGCCAGGCCTGGAATCCCACAAACCCCAGGGGAGTGACAGTATTGCAACTTTGCGTGCCTGTTTGGGGGATTTGCACCAGGAATAGGTTGGGTTGTGCAAGTCCAGGACTAGAACACAAGACTTACACCCTTCACACCTACCGCAGCTGCTCTGGGGAAGGAGGGCTGATGCAACTGGGAGCAGCCAGAGGAACAGCAGCTGCTGTGCAAAGGCAAAGATGGTGGGATTTAGTGCTTTGCTTTAGCTGTGGCAAGCCGGGGCATAGCTTTCGAGTTTGCCCAGACAGGTGCCCATGGAAGGAGAGCAGGGTGACCAGCGGGGCATAAAAGGAGCATCATCCCACTTGCTACTGTTAGGATCTGGTGCGATTAAGCACTAGCAATGAACCCCAGGTCGAGGTTATAACAGAGCAACCCTGTAAAGTATACGCAACGTGCGATAGATAAAGCAACCACACTGAATAATGGATAGTAAAGTTACAAAATAAACTTTACTTTGTGAAGAATATAGCAAAATCCATAAACACAGCCAAAAAGTCATACACAGAAAAAACAGTCCAATACTACCAAGATAACTTGGATACAAGTAGCAAATAACTGACACACAGTAAGTAGTAGCAACAGTAGTAACAGTTAGACAGCAGTTATCATACATCAATCAAGAGAGAGAGAGAGAGAGCAACAACATCAGCTGCAATTTAAATGCTGTAATCTACTAATTAGCAGAGCTCCTCTTTTAAAGATACATAACATGCCTTGTGCAATATATTGTCTACCCAACTTGTTGGTTACACCCTAACAGCTAGTCACACTTTCAGGGAAACGACAATGGGCCCTTTCTCAAGTGCTCACAGTGGGGAGGGAAGGTCATATGGGTCAGAGTATGCTCTTCATTGCTTCTGTCAGGTTGGGGCAGAAGGGACAAGCTCTGATCTGCACAGACCACAATCACAGGGACCTCCAAACAAGGTCACAATAAGGGATCATTACCAACCGCCTCTAAGATCAGATTTGATGGACCGATTGCAGATGGCTGACAGATTTACCCTGCTGGATCTCAGGAACGCTTATGACCTCATTAGAGTCAAAGAAAGACACGAGTATTTGACAGCTTTCGATATCAGGGATGGTGAGTTTTAATATCCAATTATGCTTTTTGCATTGTAATTATGAAACTCTGAGATTTCCCCCACACTCACACATGACAGGAAAGTGGTGCTGAGGCCCATCAGGTACCATCCCTCCAATTAAAATGAGGTGGACATGCCAGAAAACATCGTAGTCTCAATGGAATTGGCCTTCTAAAGAAACACCTTTCATGCCAAGGTTTGCCATGCAGAAGACTCAAGGGGTCTTGAGTTTGGGACCTCCACCGTCTCCTGGGTCTCCAAAATAAACAAGGCCAGTCATGCTAAAGCAGAATTTATTTGACCCCCTGGCCCATCAGGAGGAGCAAAATCAGATCCAACCTACAGAAAGCATCCATTAAGGCAGAGGTTCCCAACCGGGGGTGCAAGACGATATTTCAGGGGGTGCGATACCTTGGGTTTAGAAGTTTCAAAAGTATTGTGTATATGTATAATTCTATGCAAATAACGATTTATTTTTTAAAGAGGTGTGAGAATATATCAGAAGCCTTCTAGGGCTGCAGGATATAGAAACGTTTGGGACCCCCTGCATTAAAGGAAGGGGTGCAGAGCAGAGATTTTGGCAGAGCTTCGTTGATTCTCCAGGCTTCACCAGGTGCTTCTCTCACTGCAGAGCAAGAAAAGGAGGGACTTGCACTAGTGTCTGCACTGGCAGATGAAAGGATAGATGAGGTCACAGGAGATATCGTTCCACTGCTTGTGACCTGGGCAGCAAAAGAAAAAGTTTAGCAGTGAGCCCACTCAGAGTCCCGGAGGAGCATTTCAGAGGCTCCTCCCTCGTCTGCAGGGGACATGAAGATACCCTAGGGGGAGAACGTCGTGTGCAAATGTGGGCTTTGGGCTCAGCTGGTCGCTGTAACCAAGATAGTTTACCTAGCCAACAAATCAGGATACGGCACCCAGGCTTTGCCTGTCAAGCTCTGCTCGGCCACAAGAGGGCAGCAAACAGTTTGAGTTTTTAGCCCATCTCTTTTACAGGTGAAAACTGGATGGAGCTTTGATTTCACTGTCATGACTGTTACACACACACACACACACAGCTTTTTTCTTTTTTCTCTACCATGTGCTAAGGACATCCTTGAATGATGGGGACGGGAACCAGTGTTCCGGCTTGCAAAAAGGCCCCTCAGTTAGACATTGTAGCTTGCACAGAGGAGGAGGGGCCTGATGTGGCTGCCGTTGTGATATCCTGGCCAAATTGTAACATTGTTGGCTGGGGCCAGTGGAGGGCCCGGCATCCTCCACATGAACACGTGCAGCATGCGCAAGTGTCCTACCCTCCAGAGGCTCCGCGATGCTCCAGCTGCTCAGCGGAGCCTCACACAGGGGCTGTACACGTGTGTGGAAGCGCCAAAGAGTTTAAAGACAGGTAAGGATGACAGGCGGGCGGGTGGGCCCTCTGGAACACCGTACCGGAACGGTACCCACTGCTCCGGGCAGGCACCGGTTCAACCGTACCGTGGCATACCGCCTGCACCCCCCCCACTGGCAGGGACTGTCCTGACTCTCAGCAGGGATCTCTCCTTGTAGCATGGATGCATGTGAGGCTGCTAACCTCACCTGCACCTTCTCTCCTTCACTGAGAAGCACATCAGGAAAGCTTCCATACGGAGCCCTCCAGGTGGCTACTAAGCACTAAAGCTGCCAGAGATTCTTCTGCCAGGGGATATTTCAGCAAGAAAAGGAAAAGGAAAAAGCTAAATGTCCTAAAAGCTAAATGATGGCCATTGGGAAGGAGGTTAAGATGGAGCTTATGCGATGATGGTCCCTTAATGTGTCCAATCACACTTGACCAGTAAAGAACCCCTCTTCGAGTTCTAGTGCTAGGTCTAGATCTAGTTCCATGCCATGCCAAGCTATTCTCCCCTCCCCCATTCTCTATTATTCTCTATATAGAGCTGAGGTGGCACAGTGGTTAGAGTGGAGCACCGCAGGCTACTTCAGCTGACTGCTATCCGTAGTTCAGCAGTTCAGACCTCACCAGCTCAAGGTTGACTCATCCTTCCGGTCCTTCCAAGATCGCTAAAATGAGGACCCGGATTGTTGGGGGCAAGAGGCTGACTTTGTAAGCCACTTAGAGAGGGCTGTAAAAGCACTGTGAAGCGGTATATAAGTGCTATTGCTATTCTATATCATCCCATCTCCCATCCCATCTCCCATTCCACTCCACTCCACTCCATTCCATTCTTAATAATATTAAGGAGTCACGGCTTTCATTTCTATTTGTCCGACAGATGTTTGGGTTCCCTTTGATCTACTAGGGTGGTGGACTGTGAGAGCTTAGGAACCAAGAGATCAATAAAGATCATCAGTTGTCATGGGGTGAGCATTCCAAGGTGGATCACCTGGGGTCTCATTGTTGGAAGCCACCCTCAGTTGAGTCCCCACCATCCTGCCATAACTGACGGGGCCCAGAGGTGGACACAGAACTCATTGCCACCTGCGTTGTTGGGCTCTCCAGGATTCCAGGTGAAGTAGTTGGGGGGGGATCTGTCTGACCACTCCCAAGTGCGGTTCTGGAATGACAGGGAAGGCACATTAGCCAATGGAGGAAGAGGATTTGATTATGCAGGCCCAGAGCAGAGCAGAACATCTTCAAGACAAAGCAAATATATCATATCATCTCTCCCTCTCTCCTTCTCTCTCCCTCTCTCTCTCTCTCTCTCTCTCTCTCTCTCTCTCTCTCTCTCTCTCAATCTCTCAATCAGAATAGAGTTGGAAGGGACCTTGGAGGTCTTCTAGTCCAACCCCGTGCTCGAGCAGGAGACCCAATGCCATTTCTGACAATGGCTGCCCAGTCTCTTCTCAAAATCCTCCAGTGATGGAGCACCCATGATTTCTGAAGGCAACTTTGGTTCCACTGGTTAATTGTCCTAATTGTTAGGAACGTTCTCTTTAACTCCAGGTTTTCTCTCTCCTTGATCAGTTTCCATCCATTGTTTCTTGTCCTGCCTTCAATGCTTTGGAGAATAGGTTGACCCCCTCTTCTTTGTGGATAAGGAAGAGAACCCTCCAGAAGGAAACAACTCCTAAAATCCATGGAGTCACCTACACAGCTTCGGAGCCACTAAGCCTCATGCCTAGGTTGGTGGCAGCCCTGCACAAGACTGGTCAGAGAGATAAATGGGATCAAAATCAATGAATTCTAGGGTGGGAGAGTATCAGCTGAATCCCAGGACTATCAGATGTGCTTGGAAGCTGAAAAGCATCCTGGGAATTTTGGGTGGGGAGGACCTACTTCTGTGTGATGGCCAGTAAATAGTACCTGTAATCAGAAAGTCCCTGGGAACTGACAGGGCCGTCTTAACAGGCAAAGCAGCATACTGGGGCCCCAGCGTTAAGTCAGCCCTGGGAACTGAGATGAATTCCAAGGAAATTTTCCTTTGTTTAACACGATCAACGTAAGAGTTGTGGTGGTGCAGGGGTTAGAATGCAGAATTGCAGGCTGATTCTGCTCAGTGCCAGCAGTTCGATTCTCACCGGCTCAAGTTTGAGTCAGCTTGCCATCCTTCTGAGGTCAGTGAAATGAGGAGCCTGATACTTGGGGCCAATGTGCTGACTGTCAACCACTTAGAGGGGTCCTTCACCCACTACTGCATTATGGGGCAGTACAGAAGTCTAAATGCTAGTTCTGTGATCAAGCATTTTGCAGGAATTGAAAATGCAACAGAGAACAAGATGGAAGCCTGCCAGTAACAGAAAAGAGCAAAATCCGGACAATTTTTTTTAAAAAAGGAAAGAACAGCCCTCCCAGGACAGTCCCTGCAGTCCCTGAGTGAATGGCCCCCCAGAGTTGCAAGAAGGTTTAGAAGCCACCCAACAGGCCAAATGGAAGGAGGAGCTGAGTGTGAGGAGGCCTTGATCCTGAGATGGGGGTCAGAGCAGGATCAGGCCCTTTGGGGCTTTAAAGACAGCGGTCAGTTCTTTAACTGGGCAGGAAAGGTTGGTGAGGAGCAGGAGAGATGGCATTGGGGTAAAGAACATTTTTCAGAGGTTTTCTCCAAGGCAAGAGTTTTTGGCAAAAGGATCCCTATATTCCCATTGGAGGATCCTTCAAAAAGCTCCTTGGAAATGGTAAATATGGATCTGGGAACATTATCAGCCGAAAGAGACCTACTTTGTGTGGATCATGCAGTCCAATCCAGACATGGGTTTTGGTTCTGAGGTGGACAGTGAGGTACTTGGCCAAGTCATCTGACTCTTCCTGGCTGTGGATGGAGGCGAGGTGGCATCCTGGCTTGTGCTTCCTGCAGAACATCTGGGAGAAGAACAGAAGAAGACTTATGGGCATGTGGCAGAGAGCAGAGAGCCGACTGAAGGGTCCCAGCCACCCATCTTCATTCTGTTGACCCCTGAAGATGTCCTTGCTAGAGTCCACAGCTCTTGAGCAGCTCCTGACATGCTCACCTGTGAATAAATCATGAATGTATTTGTTACATACTGAAAGACAGTATGGTAAGTTCCACCAAGGTCCTCCAATCCAGTGGGAAAATACTTGAAGCCAATTGGCCGAGCCGCTTGACAGTTCCCTGTAAAAGGGCTTGTTGTCAAACAGAATGGTGCTGGGTTGTACATAGTTGTCTTAATAAGGAGTTGTTGTTTGTCACTGAAGCCTGAGTCTGTCTCATCCATTGACCTGATCTAACAGTATTCATTGGTTAAAATCTCAGATCCCCATCACTTCAATGTCCCACCCCAGATGTCTGAAGAGGCCATCCAGAGTTGGTAGCAAAGCCTCAGGAAGTCTATTGTCTGGAAGGCCTTCACCCACCACTGCATACTGGCCATGAAAGGCCCATGTCTTCCACGGATACCTGAATTCCAGGCTCCCCTAAAATCATGACCTTTGCTGAGTTTTCACACACCCATCCAGGTCTCCCTGGGCTCTGCCTAGACTTCTCCCCTGCCTGAACTAGGAAATTCACAAGCACACAAAGACTTCTAACCTCTGCATCGGCCCAGTTCTTTTGTTCCTCGAAGACCTTGTAGCACAACGCATTGATGGGGAGCCAACTAGGAAGACAACAGCTGCCTTTGACTCCTGTGTTGGAAGAGAGGAACCTGAATGAGAAGAAGACCAGAAGAAGAGGAGGAGGAGAAGGAGATAGCTGGCTCTGCAGAGGAAGCCAAGTGAGAAGATGGCCAGGAGAAGGGGAGAAAGGGGGGAGGGGGGGGGAGACAGCTGGGTCTGCAGAACAGGCGGAGTTGCTGAGTTACAAATGTCTTTCATGAAAATAAATTGAAAATGATTTGGATTACAGACACAGCAGCTGCATTTGAAGAATGTCCAAACCTTCGTCACAGGTAGCCTTGATTCAGTTCTTTGAAGCTTCATGTCCTGTGTGAACCTCTCCACCCTTATGGACTATCACTCACTGAACTGTGCTATAACTCCAGAAAATGGATTCCTTCCAGAACCAGGCAGTTGACTGGGGCAAGCTATAGGGCCCTCCTGAGTCAATTCTGGAGGCTCTGCAGTGGCCTCTTGGATGACCCATAACTGCTCGTGGGGCTTCAGGTGTGATTATTTGTGGGGCAGCCCCCTGCAGGGAGTGGGAGGCACTCAATGTTTAATGAGAAATGCTTGGATCTTTTGCCAAGTTTTCAACTCTTTGGATAGCATGACTTTGGTTTTCTTTTCCATTATTACAAACCACCCTTGGACGGGTTCCTTCAAGACCCAAGCTGTTGACCGGGCAAAGGGTGGGGAGCACGTGGGTCAGTCCAGAAGGATTTGCACTTGTCCTCTGGATGCCCTATGGCTGCTCAAGGGTCTCAGAGGATTATGGTTTGTGAGGTTCTCCCTCCCACAGCCTACCTCCCAGGAGAAGACCTTCTGAAGATGCTCCTGCCAGATGCTCTGCCCTTGGGTCTGGGGGAAAAGGCCTTCTCTTGTGTGGGCCCCATTGAAACTCATCCCTAGCAAGAGCTGGAAGGCCCTCCACTTTTAATTATACAGACAGGTGTACATTACTAAGTGTTTAACTTGTAATTGTGTTCACGATTCTGAATTTCAATTGCATTAATTTTGCTTTGCTGCAAACAACCCTGTGGGATCATGGAGCAGGTAGTTAAGGAGGGATCTAAATTGCACAATAAGTCAGAGAGGAATCAAAGTAACTTCAGGGAGAGGATGCTCTTCTCCAAAGCACAGAGGGCAGGAAAAGAGACAAGGATTGGAAACTGATGAAAGGGAGAAGCAACCTGGAATTAAGGAGAAACTTCCCAACAGTGAGGACAATTAACCAGTGCAACAACCTGCCTCCAAAACCATGGGTGTCCTATGACTGGAGGTTTTAAGAAGAGATTGGACAGTCATTTATCTGAAATGGTGGACGTTCTCATGTTTGAACAAGGGGTTGGACTAGAAGACCTCTAAGATCCCTTCCAGCTCCTATTCTATTCTACTTGGAAGGAGATTCAGATGAAAGAGATTTAGCCTCTCTGGACATGAGAGACTTTTCTCAAACTCACCACTTAGAGAGAGGGCCACGGCCAGCAAACCGAGGCTCACAAAGAGGAATCGCCCCATGGTCCTCCGTCCTTTCCTGCAGAGGGGAGCAAAGAGGGGCAAATTGGAAGGGGAAAAGAGAGATGTTCAAGGTCCCCATCAAAAAGGGGGACCCCACATCCAATCTGGCACCCTTGGCTGAGAGTCCCAAATGTTTTCTTGCAGGTTTGCAGTCGCTCGGGTCCTTCATGGTCATGCAACAGGTGTGATGGGAGCCCAGTGGCTCTCGTCAAATTGCCCCACAATGTCTGGGGTGGGGGTGGGTTTCCTGAGAAGGCCTCTCAGAGGAAGACCTCTCTCATAGAAGAAGAAGAGATCCACCATTTATCCAAAGCTCCTGAAGCCACGAGAAGAAGCAACGGATGGAAACCAATCAAGGAGAGAAGCAAACTGGAACTAAGGAGACATTTCCTGAGAGTGAGAACCATCAGTGGAATGTCTTGGCTCCAGATGTTGTGGGTGCTCCAACACTGGATGCTTTCAGGAAGAGACTGGACAGGCATTTGTCTGAAATGGGGCTGGACTAGAAGACGTCCAAGGCCCCTCCTCTTATTCTGTATTCTGTTATTCTCTCCCAGAGATTCCCAAGAGATCCCATGCCCTCTGCCGTAGGGATCCTTCCCCAGATTTCTTGCTGGAACCTGGGCATTGCCTGCAGCCACCTGGAGGAGGTCCCTTCAGATGGAGAGAGACACGCAGGGGTGACCTCATCAGTTTCTGCCCAGGTGGGAGAGCAGCACTCACCTGTCCCTAGGATGCTTCAGTCCAACTCTGGGTCCTTGTCTCAGATGTTGAAGCCCAAGTAGACTCCTCGAGGTGGAGAATGAAGCAGGATGATGATGCTCTGTGCAGAAGGAGGACATGGGGAGGTTATTCCTGGTCAAGTCCTTTATACCCCCCAAACCACAAAACCCACAAACGGAATATCAGGGTGTCAACGGTTGCCCTCTTTTCCCATATATGGCTTAAACTTCTCTGGCAGTTAAAAAATGCAGAGAGACGTGTGCATAAGTTGGCCAAAAGCTTTCATCATATAACTGTCATTCCAGCCAGTTGATACGCTCTACGTGCTTAATTTAGTAACATTTTAGCAATATTTGCAAGGCTGTGGTTTGACTTTTTCCTGCCCACCTTTTCTCAATTCAACTGGTGATCTTCATTGTGTCACTTAGGATTGTTCAATATAAAGTTGAAATTCACTTGGAATCAATGAAATTCCCATCACTGGGATGGCAAAATGGCTGCTGGATTCTGGGATATTTAGGAGTGGACTCTACGATGACCATCTCAGAATTTACCCATGAAAAAAGTTACTCATGATCTTTTGGGATCAGGGACAATTAGAGGGGCCAAGGGTTGGGTCACGTGATCCTCACAAGAGTGGAGAGGTTCACACAGGACATGAAGCTTCAAAGAACTGAATCAAGGCTACCTGTGACGAAGGTTTGGACATTCTGCAAATGCAGCTGCTGTGTCTGTAATCCAAATCATTTTCAATTTATTTTCATCAAAGACTTTTGTAACTCAGCAGTCTACGCCTGTTCTGCAGACCCAGCTGACTTCTCCCCCTCTCCCCCCTTTCTCCTCTTCTCCTGGGACCCTCCAGTCAACTCTCTGCTCTCTGCCACATGCCCCTAAGTCTTCTTCTGTTCTTCTCCCAGATGTTCTGCAGGAAACACAAGCCAGGCTGCCACCTCGCCTCCATCCACAGCCAGGAAGAGTCAGATGACTTGGCCAAGTACCTCACTGTCCACCTCAGAACCAAAACCCATGTCTGGATTGGACTGCATGATCCACACAAAGTAGGTCTCTTTCTGCTGATAATGTTCCCAGATCCATATTTACCATTTCCAAGGAGCTTTTTGAAGGATCCTCCAATGGGAATATAGGGATCCTTTTGCCAAAAACTCTTGCCTTGGAGAAAACCTCTGAAAAATGTTCTTTACCCCAATGCCATCTCTCCTGCCCCTCACCAACCTTTCCTGCCCAGTTAAAGAACTGACCGCTGTCTTTAAAGCCCCAAAGGGCCTGATCCTGCTCTGACCCCCATCTCAGGATCAAGGCCTCCTCACACTCAACTCCTCCTTCCATTTGGCCTGTTGGGTGGCTTCTAAACCTTCTTGCAACTCTGGGGGGGCATTCACTCAGGGACTGCAGGGACTGTCCTGGGAGGGCTGTTCTTTCCTTCCCCCCTCTTTGTTATTTTGTCCAGATTTTGCTCTTTGCTGTTACCGGAAAGCTTTCGACTTGTGCTCTGTTGCATTTTCAATTCCTGCAAAATGCTTGATCACAGAACTAGCATTTAGACTTCTGTACTGCCCCAAAGTGCTTTACAGCCCCCTTTAAGGGGTTTACAGTCAGCACATTGGCCCCAAGTATCAGGCTCCTCATTTCACTGACCTCAGAAGGATGGCAAGCTGACTCAAACTTGAGCCGGTGAGAATCGAACTGCTGGCACTGAGCAGAATCAGCCTGCAATTCTGCATTCTAACCCCTGCACCACCACAACTCTTATGTTGATCGTGTTAAACGAAGAAAAATTTCCTTGGAATTCATCTCAGTTCCCAGGGCTGACTTAATGCTGGGGCCCCAGTATGCTGCTTTGCCTGTTAAGACGGCCCTCTCAGTTCCCAGTGACTTTCTGATTACAGGTACTATTTACTAGCCATCACACAGAAGTAGGTCCTCCCCACCCAAAATTCCCAGGTTGCTTTTCAGCTTCCAAGCATATCTGATAGTCCTGGGATTCTGCTGATACTCTCCCACCCTAGAATTCATTGATTGTGATCCTATTTATCTCTCTGACTTTGCTCCTCCCGATGGGCCAGGAGATCAAATAAATTCTGCTTTAGCATGACTGGCCTTGTTTATTTTGAAGACCCAGGAGACGGTGGAGGTCCCAAACTCAAGACCCCTTGAGTCTTCTGCATGGCAAACCTTGGCCTGAAAGGTGTTTCTTTAGAAGGCCAATTCCATTGAGACTACGATGTTTTCTGGCATGTCCACCTTATTTTAATTGGAGGGATGGCACCTGATGGGCCTCAGCACCACTTTCCTGTCGTGTGTGAGTGAGGGGGGAAATCTCAGAGTTTCCCACTCTGTGAGCAAATCTAGACTGCACACAATAGAATCACAAAACAACAACATCTGGTAGCCAAACCAAAAGTGGCCAATAACACTAAGAGCTGTACTCTTTCAAAATTGCACAATAAGCTCACTGGTACAAATATTCCTGTAGATTTGGGTTGATGAAAACATCTGTTGTGCATGAAAATACTCAAGCTTGCAAGATAGTACATTCAGCAACAAATTGCACAACCCAGAAACTTAGGTAATGAAAAGTCAACTGGCTTCATCTCACTTGCCTTCTGGAAAGCAGTTGGGTTTTTTGCAATGTTTTGTGCTCTGTACAAACTTCTACTGCGAAAGAAGCATCTTAGAACTCATTGTGCTGTTGCTAAAAAGCTGCTTCTACAGGAAACAATTCCTTGTTAACCCTGACAGAAGCAATGAAGAGCATACTCTGACCCATATGACCTTCCCTCCCCACTGTGAGCACTTGAAAAAAAGTCCATTGTCGTTTCCCTGAAAGTGTGACTAGTAAGTGGGATAATGCTCCTTTTATGCCCTGCTGGTCATCCTGCTCTCCTTCCATGGGCACCTGGCTGGGCAAACGTGAAAGCTATGCCCCGGCTTGCCACAGATAAAGCAAAGCACTAAATCCCACCATCTTTGCCTTTCCACAGCAGCTGCTGTTCCTCTGGCTGCTCCCAGTTGCATCAGCCCTCCTTCCCCAGATCAGCTGCGGTAGGTGTGAAAGGTGTGAGTCTTGTGTTCTACTCCTGGACTTGCACAATCCAACCTGTTCCTGGTGCAAATCTCCCAAACAGGCACGCAAAGTTGCAATACTGTCACTCCCCTGGGGTTTGTGGGATTCCTGTCCTGGCCAGTTCCCTCAGAATGTGACTGAGCAATCTTTTCCTGAACTGGTCAATCAAGGCTGAGTCAATCCGACCAACCTCTGCTGACCATCAGCTGGGAAGAGGGAACCTTCCTCTTCTGTTGCTCTGCTTAAGCTGGGCAAATCTCGTAACTGCTGCCGTTGCTTGAATTGGAGCTCTGAAAAACTCTCACAGTCTCCCCTTGAAGTTCTGATAATTGTCCACGGCTGGGTCATTGCCCCCTATGATTGACAGTGTCCACTTGGCCACTCCTCTGCTCACAAGAGAATCCCTGATGCCACCAGGCTTGATATTTTGGGCTTGGACAACCCGGAACTACGCCGACTACGGTCTGGCCGAAGCATAGAACACGAAACTGTCTGCTACAAGGTCCTACCTGTCAAGCACTCCTTCAGCTTCAACCACAATAATCCTGGGGAAACAATAGATACAAACTCAAGGTAAACTGCTCCAAATTCGATTGCAGAAAGTACAAATACTTCAGCAACAGAGGGGCCAACACCTGGAATTCTCTACCTGACTCTCTTGTTACATCCTCTAACTCTCACAGCTTCAACCTCAAACTGTCTACCATGGACCGCACCCCATTCCTAAGAGGTCCGTCAAGGGGGGGGCGTGCATAAGCGCACCAGCGTGCCTACCGTCCCTGTCCTACTGTCCCCATTCATTGGTACCCATTTCCTTTGTTCAGGTCCATGTTTATACTTATACATGTTATCTCGTAGAATGTTTGACAAACCAAACAAAATAAAAAATTCCTCTAACAAACTCGTCATAAAGGATACCCTTTCGTGGTTTGTAGAAAATTCTGCAGATGAAAACTGAAGAGTTTGAGCACAGACGCTTCCTCCCTCGAACGGTCTCTCAGCTGGAGCGTCTCCACTTCCCCTTCAGCTGGAGGCTCCACCGCAATTAAGCTTACTCAAAGAGACACAATTGTTCAGAGCTCTGATACAACTCTTGGGGCACTTTTGCCACACTTTGAAAGAACTTTGAAGGATTTGCCTTTTGGTGTTCGAAAATGGAGATTTTTAAATCTAGAACTAGATTGTGTGTGTGTGTGAGAGAGAGAGAGAGAGGCACAGAGAGACAGAGAGACAGAGAGAGAACATTTCTGACAGGTGGCTGCCTAGACCCTTCTTAAAAACCTCCAGTGATTGTGCTTCCACAACTTCTAGAGGGAAGCAGTTCTACTGCTTAATTGTCCTCATTGTCAGGAAGTTTCTCCTCAGTTCCAGGTTGCTTCTCTCCTTAATTAGTTTCCATCCGTTGCTTCTTGTCCTGCCCTCAGGTGCTTTGGAGAATAGTTTGACTCCCTCTTCTTTGTGGCAACCCCTGAGATATTGGAAGGCTGCTATCATGTCCCCCCTAGTCCTTCTTTTCTCTAGACTGGCCATGCCAGATTCCTGCAATGGTTCTTCAGGTGATTTTGTCTCCAGGCCCTTAATTATACAAATGGAATAGCTTTGCATGGGATGCACGGATGAGAGAGTTGGCTAAGCAGAGGAGTAGCCTCACAGACCTACAAGGCCAGAGGCATTACTTGCCTTGTGCTCTAGGCGCAACACATGCAGGAGGGAGCAAAACCACAGGCCCACAACTATTGCTCAAATGTCACTAAGCAAAGCATGTAGGACATGTCAAGTGGCTGAAATGACAGCTACGTCATTATGAGAGTTTCTGAAGAACCTATGTACACATGTATCTCTGTTTCTAACTGCTGTGGGGGTTTAAGCCAGTAATGAGAAAGGTGGGCCACCCTGATGTTCACGTTTGTGGGTTTTGTGGTTTGTGGATATAAAAGACCTGGCTGAAGACAATATTTCCATGTCCTCCTTCTGCACCAAGCAACATCATCCTGCTTCAATCTGCACTTTGGGGGGTTTAGTTGGGCTTCACCACCCCAGACAAGGACCCAGAGTTGGAGTGAGACATCCTAAGGGACAGGTGAGTTCTGCCTTTCAACCTGGGGGGACCAAGGAGGGAGAAACAGCATGAGTTCACAACTCCATGTGTCTCTCCATCTGAAGGGATCCCTTCCAGGGGGCTGCAGGTAACGTCCAGGTTAATAATATAAAATGCAAGTATCATATGGACTAAATTCATATTCATGCTCAAGCAGGAGACCCCATACCACTCCAGACAAATTATCTGTCCAGTCTCTTCTTAAAAACCTCCAGTGATGGAGCACCCACACCTTCTGGAGGGAAGCTGGGTGCACTTAATTGTTCTCACTTTGTACTGGTATAGGCTTTTGTGGCCAATATTTGTTGGGTAGGGTTGAGCTTTAAGGTTGAGTGACTATCTTGAAGGTGTCAGATTTCCTGATCTTATACTGGCAACTCTGGCTGTCATCTTCAGGCATCATCTTAAGACCGTCTTGCCTTTGAGTTTAACAGATGGATGAAAGTCAGGAACTCAAGTTCTCTGCCCTCCTCTTGTGGCTAAGCAGACAAGGTCTGGTTGCCACGTCCTGACTTGACTAGGTTAGTTATCCAGGTTACAACCTGCAGACTCCAGCAAGGACTTCTATGGGATTCAACAAAGATGGTAGCTGGGACTGTACAATCAGATCCCTCCTGTTTTCTCACATGCACAAACACACAACCGTGTTCCTTCTCTGCTGAAAAAAAGGTCCCTTTCTCTGTTGTTGATCTTCCCAGATGTTCTGTAGGAAACACAAGCCAGGCTGCCACCTCGCCCCCATCCACGCCTGGCAGAGTCAGCTGACTTGGCTGAGTACATCTCCAAGTATCTCACAAACAAGGGAAATGTCTGGATTGGACTGAACGAAGCACAGAGAGTGTAGGTCTTTTCTATTGGCCAAGGAATCGCGCAGCTACTGTCCAGCTGAAGTAGGAGAGGCCTTTGCCAGGTTTAACCCTGGTTAGTTGTTCCAGATCAACTGATTAGCTAGATAGAGAACGGGAGGGAGGGGGTGCTGGATGACCTGTCCCTTGACTGCCATCTCTTCTCTCTCTGCCCAGGGCCCTCTATAGCCAGAGCCTCCTCATGTGTCCACTCCTAATTATCCCAAAATCCAGCAGCCATTTTGCCATCCCAGTGATGGGAATTTCGTTGATTCCAAGTGAACTTCAACTTTATATTGAACAATCCTAAGTGGCACAACGAAGATCACCAGTTGAATTGAGAAAAGGTGGGCAGGAAAAAGTCAAACCACAGCCTTGCAAATATGGCTAAAATGTTACTAAATTAAGCACGTAGAGCGTGTCAACTGGCTGGAATGACAGTTATGTGATGAAAGCTTTTGGCCAACTTATGCAAACTTATGGACAGGTTGCGTGGACGGCTGCGACCCTCCACATGTTTAATGGACCCGTGCCCCTCCTGGCTGGTACTGGCAGCCTGGGAGGTGACACGAGGCTGGCTCCTGGGCCTGGTGAACGCCTCACTGGGTGAGGGATACTTACCAACCACCTTGAAAGAGGTGGTGGTGAGACCCTTGCTCAAGAGGCCTTCGCTCGACCCAATGGAGCTAGCTAATTATCGCCCAGTCGCCAACCTCCCCTTCTTGGCGAAGGTTGTTGAGAATGTGGTGGCGCAGCAATTTCCACAACACCTGGACGAATCTGACTATCTAGACCAGGGGTGGGGAACTGTGGCTCTTTTGCGACTTGTGGACTTCAACTCCCAGAATTCCAGAACCAACATAGCTGCCTCAGGAATTCTGGGAGTTGAAGTCCACAAGTCGCAAAAGAGCCACAGTTCCCCACCCCTGATCTAGACCCACGCCAGTCCGGCTTCCGACCCGGGCACAGCACTGAGACAGCCTTGGTCGCGTTGGTTGATGATCTCTGGAGAGCCAGAGATAGGGGTTGTTCCTCTATCCTGGTCCTATTAGACCTCTCGGCGGCTTTTGATACCATCGACCATGGTATCCTATTGCGCCGGTTGGAGGGGATGGGAGTCGGAGGCACCGTTTTGCGGTGGTTCGGCTCCTACCTCTCCGACCGGAAGCAATGTGTGTTGACTGGGGGGCAGAGGTCGTCCCTGAGGCCACTCACTTGTGGGGTGCCACAGGGGTCGGTCCTCTCGCCTCTCCTGTTCAACGCATATGTGAAGCCGCTGGGTGAGATCATCCGTGGTTTTGGGGTTGAGTACCACCTGTACGCTGATGATACTCAGCTGTACATTTCAACCCCAAACCACCCCAACGAGGCTGTCGAAGTGATGTCCCGGTGTTTGGAAGCCGTCAGGGTCTGGATGGGGGACAACAGACTCAAACTCAACCCCTCCAAGACCGAGTGGCTGTGGGTACCGGCACCTCGGTTCAGCCAGCTGACTCCATCGCTGGCCATAGGGGGCGAACAACTGTCCCCTGTGGAGCGGGCGCGCAATTTGGGCGTCCTCCTTGATGCCCGGCTGTCAATGGAGGACCATGTGGCAGCCGTGGCAAGGGGGGCGTTCCACCAGGTTCGCCTGGTGCGCCAATTGCGCCCCCTACTGGACCGGAGTGCCCTGCGCACGGTCACTCATGCGCTGGTGACGTCTCGCCTGGACTACTGCAATGCCTTCTACATGGGGCTTCCCTTGGGACGCATCTGGAGACTGCAGCTAGTTCAGAACGCAGCCGCGCGGGTTATTATGGGAAGTACACGTTACTCCCACGTAACACCTCTCCTGCGCGAGCTGCACTTGCTACCTGTGGCCTTTCGGGTGCGTTTCAAGATCACCATCTTTAAAGCGCTCCATGGCATAGGACCTAGTTATCTGCAGGATCGCATCCTACCACACACGTCCCTGCGACCTATCCGCTCACACAGGGAGGGGCTCCTCCTGGTGCCATCCGCTAGGCAATGCCAGCGGGCGACACCTAGGAGTAGGTCCTTCTCTGTGATGGGCCCAACCCTCTGGAATGACCTCCCCCCTGACATTCGAACTACCACCGACCTCCGTTCCTTCCGTCAAAAGTTAAAGACTCACCTATTTCAATCAGCTGGCCTGGCACTTTCTTAGTTTTACCCCCGGGGATTTATTTTAATTGGGTTTGGGGTTTTAATTGGGATGTTTTTAGGTATTTATTTCTTGTACAGTCTATCTCCCCCTCTAAATGTATTTTAAATGTATTTTATTGTTATGACGGTATTTTATTTGCATTGACTGTACACCACCCCGAGTCCCTTTTTGGGAGAGGGGGCGGTCTAAAAAATCTAAGAAATAAATAAGAAATAAACGTCTCTCTGCATTTTTTAACTGCCAGAGAAGTTTAAGCCATATATGGGAAAAGAGGGCAATTAGGAGTGGACACTTCGATGACCATCACAGAATTTATCCATGAAAAAAGATCATGACCCTTTGGGATCAGGGACAATTAGAGAGAAGCCAAGGGTTGGGTCACGTGATCCTCACATGTTGACCCTCTCAAGTCTGCCTCCAGTGGGTGGGCATGGAGGGTCACCTTTGGCTCCAGTGCTACCAGGGAGTCCCCTTGGCCAGAAGACAACAGGGAGAATTTCCTGTGCAAAAACAGCTTTCTTTGACTTCTAAGGGAGGCCAAAATATTCCCATATTTTGTATGGAGTCAAAAGGGTCAGAATGTACATGCTATCAAAATCAATCAATCAATCAATCAATCAATCAATCTGATTAATTTCCAGGGAGTCAGTTGTGTGACCTTATCGTGTTCCAAATCTAATGACAAAAACAAACTTAATCCAGATTGTTAATCAGGATCAGAAATCCTGAAGCAAAGCAAATTCTCTCTCCCTCTTCCCTTCCCTTCCCCTCCCCCCAACAGAAATCCCCCCTCTTCTTTGTCTATAAATGCCTCCGTTCCCTATGCAAAGACCTACGCAAGGGTCCTTTTCGTAGACTTTAGCTTGGTATTCAACACTATCATTCCAGCTGATTCAACTAACTATGCCTGACCATACTGGCAGATGGGTCTTAGTGGACTCCCAGTTAAATGGGAGCCAGCCATGTGCGGCAGCAGCCAAAAAAGCCAAATGCAATCCTAAACTGCATTAACAGAAGGATACAATCAAGATCAAGGGAGGTACAAATTCCACTCTATAAAGTCTTAGTAAGGCCACAGCTGGAGACCTGCATCCAGTTTTGGTCACCACACTATTAAAAAGATGTTGAGACTCTGCAGAGAGTGCAGAGAACAGCAACCAGCATGATTAGGGCAGTGGAGGCTCTAAAACATACAATAAAAGGTTGCAGGAACTGGGCATGGCCAGTCCAGGGAAGAGAAGGACCAGGGGAGACAGGAGAGCATCTTCCAATATTTGACGAAAGGCTGCCCCAGAGAGGAGGGGGGTCAAGCTAGTTTCCAAGGCACCTGAAGGCCAGGCAAGGAATCGTGGATGGAAACTGAACAAGGAGAGAAGCAATCTGGAACTAAGGAGAAATTTTTATCACAGGGAGAACAATTAACCCATGGAACAGAAGTTGCCTTCGGAAGTTGTGGCAGCTTCATCACTGGAGGATTTTAAGAAGAATCTGGACTGCCATCTGTCAGAAATGGTCTCCTACTTGGGAAGGGGGTTGGACTAGGTGACCTTCAAGGTCCCTTAAGCTTTCTAACAGACCGGAAGCAGCAGATGAAAGTAGGGAATATCACATCAAATACCCATCCAATGAGCAGAGGGGGCTGCATACTCTCCCCGTTGCTCTTTCGTCTGTACTCCAAGGACTGCACCTCGGAGGATCCCACTATGAAAGGAATGAAGTTTGCAGATGACACAAGAGTCCTTGGACTCATTCGAGATTATGATGATGATGATGATGATGATGATGATGATGATGATGATGATGATGATGATGATGAGTCTGCATACAGACAGGAGGTAGAACTGGCCCTATTGTGCAGTCAGAACAATCTGGAACGGAAAACGGTAGAGATGACAGATTTTAGGAGAAGCCATTCTATTCTACCCACCTCTGCAGCAGACCCTTGCAAGGGATCAAAGGTAAATAGAAGTAGCTCTTAGACTTATATGCCGCTTCATGGTGCTTTACAGCCCTGTTGCATCAGTGCCCTCCAGGCAACCTCCTCACCCACAGCCTCCTGCAAAAGCACTTCCCCAATAGCCACTTTGGAGGCCTCTCCCCGGAGAATCAATCCCTCTGATGGGCCCTGGGGTTGGAGAAGAGATGGTGGGCAAAGAGCTGCTTTCACCCTCCGAATCCCTGCCTATGAACCCAGGAACATCCCCAGACTGGCAGCCTTCCCATGGGACCCACCAGATAAGGCTCTGGGGCATCTGGGGAGGTCAGACCTTCCTCTTGGGTTTATGTAGCAAGTCCTGGCTAGGAAACAGGAGACGGTGAGTTCTAGTCCTGCCTTAGCCATGAAAAGCAGCTGGGTGACTTTGGGCCAATCACCAGGAGACGGTGAATTCTAGTCCTGCTGGGTGACCCAACCCATGAATTGATTCTCTCTAATAGTCCCAGTTCCCCAACGATCATGATCTTATTACATGGGTAAATTCTGAGATGGTCATCGGAGAGTCCACTCCTAAATATCCCAGAATCCAGCAACCATTTCCCATCCCAGTGATGGGAATTCCGTTGATTCCATGGGAACTGGAACCCTATATTGAAAAATGCTAAGTGAACCAATGAAGGTCACCAGTGAATTTCACTAACTATCACTTCCAGACCCCAAGTCCTGCTGTGCTTCCTCACTGTGGGGATGGTGTTGGTGGGGTGTTCCTGGGAAGGATGAGCAAAGGATGCTGGGAGTGTTTGCATTCCTTGCAGGGTCACCCAAGAGTGAAGGTCATCCCAGATGCCCAACTAAACCAAGCAGGGGACTTTCATTTGGCCACAGAGGTGGAGGAAGATGGTCACCTGAGTGACACCAATGAGGTAAGGATCTACATGTTTGGGGGAAGGCAGTGAGAAACATCTCCTGCAATTGACCAAGGAAGCCTCATGGATGGTCAGTGTGAAACATCTGTGGTGGAAGTGGATGATGTGGCCCTCAGGTCAGATGGGCCTCAATGGGCCACTGAGGAAGAGCTGAGGATCTTTGAAGTGGGGATGGTGTTGATGTTGTGGATGGATCTAAGCCTTCAAGAGAAGGAGTTGCTGAGGGTCCCATGAAGATTTTATCTATTTTCTGATTGGAAGGAAGGCAGAAAAGAAGGTTTGCCCTCTTTTCACCCGAGAAGTGGCCTCCCACACAGAGGTTCTTTGGTGCCATCCAGAACAGGTCCAGATCTTGGCAGCCTGGAAGGACTAGCCTAGCACCACCCCAGCCCCCTGGAATCCCCCCACATCCCCCCACCCCCATAGCCTTTCCAACAGGCTGCTGCATTGATGCCCAGCATAGGGTTTGCAATCAGCTTTGGGGGCAGGAAAGTGGGGCTGAAGCCCAGCAGATTCTCCACCCTCTGATTCAAATGAGGAGGACATGCAAGGGAGAATCATCGCAGCACCAATGGATGGTCCTTCTGATGAGACACCCCACCCAACCACCCCTTGAGCCCAAGCCTTGCCATGCAGAAGAGCCTGGGGTCTTCAGCTTTAAACCTCCACCATCTCCTGGGTCTCCAAAATAAACAAGGCCAGTCATGCTAGAGAGAATTTATTGGACCTCCTGGCCTACCAAGAGGAGCAAAGTCAGATCCAAGCTACAGAAAGCATCCGTGAAGCGAAGGGGTGCAGAGCAGAGATTTCAGCAGGCAGGGGGGCTTCCTTGCTTCTCCAGATTTCTCCAAGTGCTTCTCTGCCTCTGGAGCAGCCGAAGGAACCGTTTGCACTAGTATCGGCACTGGCAGAGAAATGGACGCAAAGCTGAACAATCATCATCATTCCACCGGAGATATCCTGGGAAGGAAAAGAGAAAGGATTTTCAAGATTTTGAGAGCAAGACCCTGGGAGCATTCCAAGGGATCCTCCTGCATTGGCAGGAGGACATGAGGATACCATGGGTGGAGAACCTCACCTACTAAAGTGGACTTGGAATTCAGTGTGTTGTTTTAATCCAGGTAACTGACCTAGCCTTCAGGTTACTTTTCTTCCTTTAGTCTAGGATTTTTAGAATAGAAGAGAGCAGAGCTGAGCATAATTCTGTATTGGTGAAGTGTGATTGAACACACAAGGAATTTGTCTCTGGTGCATAATCTCTCGGTGTACAAATAAAGAAGAAAGTGATCGGTACAATCATTAATCATAATATGTAACAAGAAGAGGTAAGTCATAGATGCCAATAGGAGAAGGAAGTAGGAAAGATGAGAAGATGAGAAAGATGAGCCAAAGAGAAGGATAATACTCCAGAAATACCATATGGGGAAATATCTTTAGGCATAATCAGTGCTGTGGGAATTAGGAGTTTGGCAGAGTGATGGCATGGGGGAAGAAACTGTCCAGTTGTCCCAAAGGTTCTTTTTCAGGAGGCAAGTGGACTTTCTTGTTTTTTTCTTTTGAAGACATCTCGCTTCTCATCCGAGAAGCTTCTTCAGCTCTGACTGGATGGAGGGGAAAGGAAGGATTGATATTCCGTGCAGACAGCTGGTCATTTGCATCCTTTTAGAGGGTCATTGAGGCCACTTGGAGGTTTCTCTGTGCCCTCAGTGCTTCAGACCCTCTAAAATGATGCAAATGGCCACCTGCCTGCAAGGAATATCAATCCTTCCATTCCCCTCCATCCTATGGAGCTGAAGAAGCTTCTTGGATGAGAAGCGAAACATCTTCAAAAGAAAAAACCAGAAAGTCCAGTTGCCTCCTGAAAAAAGCACCTTTGGGACAAACTTGACCTGGATGACTGAGAATCTCTACAAACCATCTCGTTGTTTTGCCATGCAATGCCCCATAGCCGCATCCCGAGGGAAGAGATGGTTTATAGCCAGGAGGAGAGGGGCTGTAGATATTACAAATACAATACAATACAATAGTAGAGTTGGAAGGGACCTTGGAGGCCTTCTAGTCCAACCCCCTGCCTAGGCAGGAAACCCTATACCATTTCAGACAGATGGCTATCCAACATCTTCTTAAAGACTTCCAGTGTTGGGGCATTCACAACTCCTGGAGGCAACTTCTGTTCCACTGATTAATTGTTCTGTCAGGAAATTCCTCCTCAGTTCTAAGTTGCTTCTCTCCTTGATTAGTTTCCACCCATTGCTTCTTGTTCTACCCTCAGGTGCCTTGGAAAATAGTTTGACTCCCTCTTCTTTGTGGCAACCCCTGAGATATTGGAACAATGCTATCATGTCTCCCCTAGTCCTTCTTTCTCTTAAGCTAAACATACCCAGTTCCTGCAACCGTTCTTCATTTTTTTAGTCTCACGGTACCACCTATTCTGTACCTGTGCATTTCGTTTCTCTTGACTAAATGTAGAACCTTACTCTTTTCACCATTGAATTTCATTTTATTAGATAGTGCCCAATGTTCAAGTTTGTCAAGATCCTTCTGTATCTTAAGCCTATCTTCTGGAGTGTTGGCTATTCCTGCCAGCTTGGTATCATCTGCAAATTTGATGAGTTCCACATTTATTCCCTCATCCAAATCATTGATGAAGATGTTGAAGAGTACTGGGCCCAAAACAGAGCCTTGGGGGACTCCACTGCATACTTCCCTCCATGTAGTTGCAGTTCCATTGAGGACTACACGTTGAATGCGGTTGGTCAGCCAGTTACGTATCCATCTGGTGGTGATGCTGTCTAACCCACATTCTTCTACTTTATCTAGTAGTAGGTTATGGTCTACCTTATCAAAAGCCTTACTGAAGTCCAAGTAAACTATATCAACGGCATTCCTCTGGTCCACTAATTTTGTCACATTATCAAAGAATGCAATAAGATTAGTCTGGCATGATCTGTTTTTGACAAATCCATGTTGACTTTTGGCTATTAGTTTGTTTGCTTCTAGGTGTTCGCAAATTCGTTGCTTGATTATTTTTTCCAGAATCTTTCCAGAATCTTTCTCAGCCCTCTTTCAGGTTCGTTCAGTGTACATGCAGTGTTGTGTTATAACGCTTCACAGTGTTAGGAAGGAATAATGGCTCCCATTGTTAATGGTGTGTCCCAGGGACGTTTTGTGCTCCCTTGACTGTCCAGATTGTAGGATTGATGCAAAGGATAAACCATGGTTTACAATTGCAGATTGTAGGATTATGACAAGGGATAAACCATGGTTTACAATTGCAGATTGTAGGATTGTGACAGGGGATAAACCATGGTTCGCCCAGCAGCTCAGAGGGATGAAGCGACATAAGAGGCAGCTGGAGCAGAACTGGAGGAAGACAAAGAGGGAGGCCGGCCGGACACACGTAGGAGCCCATATGGGCTTCTAGGTTGGGATGATGACAAGAGCAGCAACACTAATTATTTATCCAACCTTCCTGCATCTCCAGGTAGCAAACCAGCCTCCCTCTTTCAGGTAACCAGGTGCCTCCTAGGTAAGCAGGAACTGGGGGAGCCCTTGCAAAGTCACTAGGAGGGACATTCTGGGCCCCTGTGAGATAAAGTCACTTGACTTCCCTTGGAGTTGGACTCTGGCTGGGAAGAATCCTGACAGTCCTGGTGTTTCCCCCAAGATGGGCTGGTTTCAAATCAGAGACCTGACTTGCTGCTAGATTTTGGTTGATTTTAATGCTATTCATCTTAGTATAATGTTAATGGGATTTTTATGCTGCTTAATGTTTGTTAGGGTGTTGGTTATAAGGTGGGAGGCTACGGAACTGTTTTAAACTAACTAATTAACTAACAAAAAACAAACAAACAAACAGTGGTCATGAGTGCCCAAGGGGTGAATATTCCAAGATGGACCCACTGGATCCTCATTGTTGGAATTGCACCTCAACCGTCTCACCATCATCTTGGCTCACCTGTATTGTCCACAATCTCAACACAGAATTCTATGTTCTTGTAGTGGTCAGGCTGATTTTTGTCCCAGGATAGGTAATCGGTTTTAGATCTGTCTGTCCACTCCCAGTTGTAGTTCTAAGATGCAAAAGAAGCCAAGTTGGCCAATTGAGGAAGGGGCTCTTCAGGGCCCAGGTCAGAGAGGAAGGTTTTCAGGTTTTAAGGATCAAACAGAACATTTCTCTCCTCTCTCCATCTCTCCATCTCACTTGATCTGGAACAGCTGAGTTAAACTTGGTGAGTGCTTGGATGGAGGAAGATCAGGAGATCCAGGGAGAAAAATAGAACCCAGAAGAAAACTATCTGGAGTCTCCATGAAGTCACCAGCTCAGCTTGAGAGCCATCTTGCCTCATGCTCAACATGATGGCAGCCCTGGAAGATATTGATTGATCTCAGAACAATAAACAGGGTCAAAATCAATGAGTTCTTTGGTGGGAGACCACTAGAAAAACCCCAGGATTATCCGAGACACTAAGAAACTGAAAGGAAAGGGAAGCGAGATGGCAGCCTGGCTGAATTTTCCTGCAGAGCATCTGGGGGAGAGAGAGAGCAACCACAAGGAAGGGCGTTTATTCATCAGGGGAGAAACAGGTGTGTTTGTGTGTTTGTACTGTGCAAGTGAGAAAAGGGCAGGGATCAGACTGCATGGTCCTACCCACAATCTGGACTTTGTTGAACCCTGCACATCTCCTCACTGGGGTCTACAGCTCTTGATCAGTTCTTGGCTTAGATGCACATTTCATCAGTTACAACCTGACATCCCCTGTCCCTTCAGAGAAAAGGCAGTCTGAAGATGCGACCACAGCTGAATTCCAGATTGCTTCTCTCCTTTTTTCCCCTCAAACCATAACCATGTCCTCCTCCTTCTCCTTCTCCTCCTCCTCCTCCTCTTTCTCCCCCCCTCTCTCTCCTCAGCTAAGAATAGCTAAGCATGGTTAAACTTGAACATTTGAATAGGTGACCATCATGAGATCCAGAAACAGAACACCCCAGGAGAAAAACATCCCGGGAATTCAGGTGTTTGGATGTTCAGTTTTTGGCAAAAGGATCCCTTTTATCCCATTGGAGGATCCTTCAAAAAGCCCATTGGAAATAGTAATTATGAATCTGGGAACATTATCAGCCGAAAGAGACCTACTTTGTTTGGATCATGCAGTCCAATCCAGACATGGGTTTTGTTTCTGAGATAGTCAGTGATGTACTCAGCCAAGTCATCTGACTCTGTCTTGCAGTGGATGGAGGCAAGGTGGCAGCCTGGCTTGTGTTTCCTGCAGAACGTCTGGGAGAAGAACAGAAGAAGACTTATGGGCATGTGGCAGAGAGCAGAGAGCTGGCTGAAGGGTCCCAGCCACCCATCTTCATTCTGTTGACCCCTGAGGATGTCCCTGCTAGAGTCCACTTCTCTTGAGCAGCTCCTGACATGCTCACCTGTGAATAAATCATGAATGTATTCATTGGTTAAAATCTCAGATCCCCATCACTTCAAAGTCCCACCCCAGATGTCTGAAGAGGCCATCCAGAGTTGGTGGCAAAGCCTCAGGAAGTCTATTGTCTGGAAGGCCTTCACCCACCACTGCATACTGGCCATGAAAGGCTCTCTCTGGACGAAAGCCCATGTCTTCCACGGATACCTGAATTCCAGGCTCCCCTAAAATCATGACCTTTGCTGAGTTTTCACACACCCATCCAGGCCTCCCTGGGCTCTGCCTAGACTTCTCCCCTGCCTGAACTAGAAAATTCACAAGCACACAAAGACCTCTAACCTCTGCGTCGGCCCAGTTCTTTTGTTCCTCGAAGACCTTGTAGCAGAATCCAGACATGGGGAGCCAATCTTGAGGACAACAGCCGCCTTTGACCCCTGTGTGGGAAGAGAGGAACCTGGATGAGAAGAAGGCCAGGAAAAGAGGAGGAGGAAGAGGAGGAGGAGGAGGAGGAGGAAGGGGAAGAGGAGCAGGAGCTGGATCTGTAGAGGAAGCCAAATGAGAAGATGGTCAGAAGAGGAGGAGGTGCAGGAGACAGCTGTGTCTGCAGAATAGGTCTGCTGAGTTACAAATGTCTTTCATGAAAATAAATTGAAAATGATTTGGATTACAGACACAGCAGCTGCATTAGCAAAATGTCCAAACCTTCGTCACAGGTAGCCTTGATTCATTTCTTTGAAGATTCATATCTTGTGTGAACTCACCTCTTAGAGAGAGGGCCACGACCAGCAAACCGAGGCTCACAAAGAGGAATCGCCCCATGGTCTTCCGTCCTTTCCTGCAGAGGGGAGCAAAGAGGGGCAAATTGGAAGGGGAAATGAGAGCTGTTCAAGGTCCCCAACAGAACCCCACATTCAATCTGGTACCCTTTCCTGACAGTCCCAAATGTTGTCTTGCAGGTTTGCAGTCGCTCGGAAGGACCCTGTGTCTCCTTCATGGTCATGTAACAGGTGTGATGGGAACCCAGTGGCTCTTGTCAAATTGCTGCACAATTCCCAGGGTGGGGGTGGGTTTCCTGAGAAGGCCTCTCAGAGGAAGACCTCTCTCATAGAAGAAGAAGAGGTCCACCATTTATCCAAAGCTCCTGAAGCCACGAGAAGAAGCAACGGATGGAAACCAATCAAGGAGGGAAGCAACTTGGAACGAAGGAGACATTTCCTGAGAGTGAGAACCATCAGTGGAATGTCTTGGCTCCAGAGGTTGTGGGTGCTCCAACACTGGAGGTTTTTAAGAAGAGACTGGACAGGCATTTGTCCGAAATGGTATAGGGTTGAGCAGGGGGCTGGACTAGAAGACCTCCAAGGCCCCTCCAACTCTCTCATTCTGTATTCTGTTATTCTCTCCCAGAGATTCCCAAGAGATCCCATGCCCTCTGCCGTAGGGATCCTTCCCCAGATTTCTTGCTGGAACCTGGGCATTGCCTGCAGCCACCTGGAGGAGGTCCCTTCAGATGGAGAGAGACACACAGGGGTGACCTCATCCAGAGGCCTCACCTATCAGTTTCCGCCCAGGTGGGAGAGCAGCACTCACCTGTCCCTAGGATGCTTCAGTCCAACTCTGGGTCCTTGTCTCAGATGTTGAAGCCCAAGTAGACGCCTCGAGGTGGAGAATGAAGCAGGATGATGATGCTCTGTGCAGAAGGAGGACATGGGGAGGTTATTCCTGGTCAAGTCCTTTATACCCCCCAAACCACAAAACCCACAAACGGAATATCAGGGTGTCAACGGTTGCCCTCTTTTCCCATATATGGCTTAAACTTCTCTGGCAGTTAAAAAATGCAGAGAGACGTGTGCATAAGTTGGCCTTAAAAGCTTTCATCATATAACTGTCATTCCAGCCAGTTGATACGCTCTACGTGCTTAATTTAGTAACATTTTAGCAATATTTGCAAGGCTGTGGTTTGACTTTTTCCTGCCCACCTTTTCTCAATTCAACTGGTGATCTTCATTGTGCCACTTAGTTCAATATAAAGTTGAAATTCACTTGGAATCAATGAAATTCCCATCACTGGGATGGCAAAATGGCTGCTGGATTCTGGGATATTTAGGAGTGGACTCTACGATGACCATCTCAGAATTTACCCATGTAATAAGATCATGATCGTTGGGGAACTGGGACTATTAGAGAGAATCAATACATGAGTTGGGTCCCCCAGCAGGACTAGAACTTACCATCTCCTGGTGATTGGCCCAAAGTAACCTGATTGGCTTTCCTGCCTAAGGCAGGACTAGAACTTACCTTCACGGGGTGATTGGTCCAAAGTCACCCAGCTGCTTTTCATGGCTAAGGAAGATCAGGAGATCCAGGGAGAAAAATAGAACCCAGAAGAAAACTATCTGGAGTCTCCATGAAGTCACCATCTCAGCTTGAGAGCCATCTTGCCTCATGCTCAACATGATGGCAGCCCTGGAAGATATTGATTGATCTCAGAACAATAAACAGGGTCAAAATCAATGAGTTCTTTGGTGGGAGACCACTAGAAAAACCCCAGGATTATCCGAGACACTAAGAAGCTGAAAGGAAAGGGAAGCGAGATGGCAGCCTGGCTGAATTTTCCTGCAGAGCATCTGGGAGAGGGAGAGAGCAACCACAAGGAAGGGCGTTGATTCATCAGGGGAGAAACAGGTGTGTTTGTGTGTTTGTACTGTGCAAGTGAGAAAAGGGCAGGGATCAGACTGCATGGTCCTACCCACAATCTGGACTTTGTTGAACCCTGCACATCTCCTCACTGGGGTCTACAGCTCTTGATCAGTTCTTGGCTTAGATTCACATTTCATCAGTTACAACCTGACATCCCCCGTCCCTTCAGAGAAAAGGCAGTCTGAAGATGTGACCACAGCTGAATGGGCCTTACCCTTCAATCAATCAGAATGGAGATGGAAGGGACCTTTGAAGTCTTCTAGGCCAACCCTCTGCTCATGCAGGAGACTCTAGACCATCCCAGACAAATGGCTGTCTGGTCTCTTCTTAAAAACCTCCAGTGACGAAGCACCTACAGCTTCTGGAGGCAAGGAGTTCCACTGGTTAATTGTCCTCACTGTGAGGAAGTTTCTCCTTAATTCCAGATTGCTTCTCTCCTTGATGAGTTTCCATCTGTTGTTTCTCTTCTTAACTTCTGATGCTTTGGAAAATAAGTTGACCCCCTCTTCTTTCTGGCAGCCCCTCAAATGCTGGAACACTGGTATCATGTCCCTACTAGTCCTTTTTCCCCCACAAACCATAACCACGTCCTCCTCCTCCTCCTCTTTCTCCCCCCTTCTCTCTCCTCAGCTAAGAATAGCTAAGCATGGTTAAACTTGAACATTTGGATAGGTGACCATCATGAGATCCAGAAGTAGAACACCCCAGGAGAAAAACATCCTGGGAATTTTAGTGGGGTGGACCTATTTCTTTGTGATTGCCAGTAAATAGTACTTGTATTCAGAAAGTCACTGGGAAATGAAGGGTTAACATACACAGATTTGTATGGGGCCCCTCTGCTTGTGGGGCCCATGTGCAAGTGCCCATCAGGTCCCTGCATTTAGTCAGCCCTGGGAACTGAGAGCGAGCGGTGTTTATCAGCTTGCTTCTTGTAGGCTTCTGTGGCATCTGCTAGAGCTTTCTTCATATTTCCCCATCCTTCCTTTAGTGTGTCCATCCATTCATTCAGAGACATGGAGGAGGGAGGTTCTCTAGGCAGCTCAGGCATGGCAACAAATTCCATGCCACTGGTAATCTGGAAGGGAGTTAATTCAGTGCTGCTGTGGACTGCATTGTTGTACGCCACTTTGGCGAAAGGTAGCAAGTCTGACCAGTTGCCTTGCTGATAATCCATGTAACACCGGATGTATTGTTCCACCATTGCAATGGTCCTCTCCGCTGCGCTGTTCGTGCTGGAATGAAATGCTGAGCTGAGTCCTTGTGTGGACCCAATGGATCTCAGGAACTCTCTCCAGAACCTGGCAGTGAACTGGGCTCTGCAGTCTGAAATGATCCTCGTGGGTACCCCTTGCAGGGGATAAATGTGTTTCATAAACATTTTCACTAATTTCTTTGCAGATGGCAACCCTGAGTAAGGGATAAAATGCCCCTGCTTGCAAAACAAATCAATAACTGTCCAGATTGCTCTATTCCCACTGCTGTCTGGGAGCTCGAAGGTGAAGTCCATTGCGATCTCTTCCCTTGGTTGGCTAGGGCTCGCCACTCGTTGTAGTAGTCCAGGGGGCTTCCCCGGCCGTGTTTTCATTGTTGTGCAAATAGCACAGTTTTCTTACGTAATCTTCCACCTCCGATTTCATCTTTGGCCACCAAAATTGATGCCTAGTGAGGTGGAGCGTTTTGAGGAATTCAAAGTGTCCTTCTAGTTTTGCACCGTGGCTTTGCTGTAGAACTTCCAGCCTCAACCCCACGGGGAAGTACAGCCTGGACCCCTTCCAGGCTAAGCCATCATTCATCATTAGGATGTCCTTGTTATTGTTGAACCACGGATCTGCCGGGAGCACCGATTTCATCGCTGTCGTCAGCTTATCCTGGCTTCGGGTGTTTTCTTGGGCCCCCTTTTGGTGGGAGGAAGAAATGATGGGGTGAACAACTTCTTCCTCCTTACTGTCGTACTGCGGTTTTCTCGACAAAGCATCCGCCAACAGCTTCTTCCCTGCAGGCATGTGTTTAAGTTCAAATTGGAACCTTTGGAAGTATTGGGCCCAGTGAACTTGTCTTGGGGATAGTCTTTGATGGCTTTGAGAGCTTCAAGGTTTAATAATAATAATAATAATAATAATAATAATAATAATAATAATAATAATAATAATAATAATAATAATAATAATAATAATAATAATAATATTTATTTCTTAGCCGCACCCTCTCCCGAAGGACTCGGGGTGGCGTACAACAAAACATAGGAAATAAATATATAGACAAACATACATATAACAAAACATATACCGAGACATATACAAAACATATACTAGGAGGAGGTGAATTGGTAGATAAAAACAAGTAAAAACACAATGTTTAAAAACCCCTAAGTAAATTGGATGCAATTAAAATATCCCAGATAAAAAACCCGTCAGGAGCGATAAAATTAGATCAGAGTAGAGCCAGGCCAGCAACTTGAAATAGGTGGGTCTTGAGCTTTACACTGAAGGAGCAGAGGTCAGAGGTATTCCTAATATCCGGGGGGAGGTCATTCCACAGGGCTGGGCCCGCCACAGAGAAGGCTCTACTCCTAGGCGCCGCCCCCCGGCACTGCCTGGTGGACGGCACCTGGAGGAGACCCTCTCTGTGCGAGCGGATTGGTCGCAGGGATGTATGGTGCAGAATACGATCCCGCAGGTAACTAGGTCCTGAGCCATGGAGCGCTTTGAAGATCGTTATCAAAACCTTGAAACGCACCCGATAGACCACAGGAAGCCAGTGCAGCTCGCGCAGGAACGGTGTCACATGGGAGTACCTAGTACTCCCCATAATTACCCGCGCGGCTGCGTTCTGGACCAACTGTAGCCTCCGGGTGCATTAGTCCAGACCTCGAACGGTATATCCCACCCCCTTCCAGGAGATGTCTCCACGTGAGCAGGGACCACCTGATCGCGAATGCTTCTTTCTCCCAAATGGCCCCCCTCCTTTCAGTAGGGGTGAGTTTTTTTGAAGATGTAAGCGCATGGCAAGAGGTGGCCCTCTTTATTCTTTTGCAGTAGCATTGCCGCTATCGCTACATCACTGGCATCCATCTGGATTATGAATTGTCGCTCTGGATTGTGGTATTGAAGCTGGACTTGCCGTACCAGCTTCATGTGTTCTTCCAGGGTTTCAGAGAAGACCAAGATGCCATTGAGGTAAATGAGCACTCCGCGGTACAGGGGCTCATGCAGCACCTCATTTATGTACTGCATGAAGACTGCAGGTGCTCCTTGTAGCCTGAATGACATGACTTTGTATTGAAAGCTGCCAAGGAGGCAGTTAAAAGCGTCTTCCACTCATCTCCCTCTAACCCTGGCTTAAGAGCTTATTATTTGTGGGGCTTCACCCCTGCCAAGGAGAGGCCCATCTGAAGATGCCCCCGCCAGGTGCCCAACTCTTAAGGAAGTGGGAAAGGGGCAAAGGTCTTCTGTGGGTCCTATGGAGAGAAATTCCTAGCAAGAGATGTGGGGGGGGAGCACAGGTGGGATTTAGCCGGTTCTCACCGGTTCAGTTAGTTAATTGCTTATGCAGTTCGGAGAACGGGCTAAAAATAAAGTGCAAGAGAGTGATCCCTCTCCCCCCCCCTCTCTCCCTCCCTCCCTCTCTCTTCAGTTAATAGCTCCACTTAACAGTTGCAGCTGGAATGCAGCCAATACACACTGAATCAAGTCAATAAACAACAGAAACTGACAGGATTAGGGCAGGGAAACCCATCAATCACCCATCTAGGGATGGGATTAACCCCTTCCCTTCAGGAAGAAGGACAAGATTACAAACATTTTCATTATAAAGAGTTTTAAGTAACACTTCTGTGATCAGCTTATACTCCCTGGAATTTCCCAAGATCTTTTAGAGCTGCTGCAGTGTTGGCTACTGCTTGTTTCTTCCTGGGGGGAAAAGATACAGGAGGGGACAAGGATGCAGATGGATCACACAGGCTGTGAATTCAGGGCATGTGTGGTCCAGCCAGCTGTATTGCTTCTGCTGTGAGGCACAGCAAAGGGAAGATAGAATAATAGAGTTGGAAGGGTTAATGGCTTTTGGCAGCATGCCCAGACTTTCACTTAGCCTGAGCAGCTGAAATTGCACAGTAGGCCAAATCAGGGACAAAGCCACTTCCGCAAGAGGATTCGGGCAGATCAGATCAGGAGGGGGTTTTCAGAGGCAAGAAAGTTGGCCTCTCCAGACCGCAGAGGCCCTGCTGGAACTCACCACTCAAGGAGAGGGCCACAACCAGCAAGCCAAAGGTCACAAAGATGAATCGCCCCATGGTCTTCCTCCCTTCCCTACAAAGAGAAAAGCAAAGAGGGGAGAAGGAGACCATGGGAAAGCCCCCCACCAGAAAGGAGACCCAATGTCTATCCCAGGACCAAGCAAGGTCTCCCAGTTTTTATCTCCCAGTTTTCCTTTGCCATGCTGGCCCCTGTTTCTCCTTCCTTGGTCATACAACAGCTTTAATGTGTCACAGCAGATCCTGCACTGCTGTGTAATTTCTGGGGGTCTTCCCTAAGAAAGCCGTCCTAGAGATCTCTTTCTCTCTCACTCAGAGATCCCCAATAGATCCCTGCCTTAAGGACCTTCCCACAGTCCTCTGCTGGAACCAGGGTGTTCCCTGCAGCCCCCTGGAAGATGGAGAGAGACAGACGCAGGAGGGATCTGCTGCAGAGGCCTCACATCTCAGGTGCCCACAGGTGGGAGAGCTGCACTCACCTGTCCTTTTGCCTCCACAGGTAGCAAGTCTGCTCAGTGGCAACTCCAAGCTCCCCTCCTGCAAAGGGAATGGAGGCATTAAAAGGCAAGGACAGGGGGGGGATTTCTGTCGGGCTGGGGAGGGCAGAGGGAGAGAGAATTTGCTTTGCTCCAGGATTTTTGGTCCTGATTAACAACCTGAAACCAGCTTGTTTGCATCACTAGATTTGGGACACAATGAAGGCACAAAACCTGACTCCCTGGAGGTAAATTGGATGGATTGATTCTTCCGATCCCTAAACTCACCCCGATGGTCTGCTTATCAGAGCTTGGAGCCCCAGATTTCATCTCTTTCAGCTGAATGCTAAGAGACTCTGCAATAAAGCTCCCTTGTCCATGACTGTGGCATATGGACAGAAGGACTCGCTTCCTTGTTCCTCCTCCCCTTCTTCCTCTTGCTTTCCTTCCAAGGGAAAGAAGACAACTTTTGGCTTGTGGCACAGGGTTCCAATCCTTTGTGGGTGCTCTCTCGATTGATTGTTAACCTGCCAACGACCAGCTAAACTGCTGCTCTGGGATATTTGGGGATCCCTGTTAAGAGTCCTGAGATCCTGAAGACACGACACCTGGGATGTCTTTATTCAGGGAATTTATCTGGGTCCCAGCAAACATTGTCGCATGGCAACTAAATTTAATTGAAATGTGAGAAAAAAATGTCCCTGGGGATAAGATCCATCCAACAGTAGAAGACTCTCACCCTGAAGGTGGTGGGTTCTCCATCTTGCAGGTTGGCCAGAAGAGGCTTCAGAGATGGCAGAAGTGATTTTCCTACCTCTTGCAGAGGGTGGAACAAGTGAGTCCCACCAACTGCATAAGGTGACCATTCTGTGATCCTGTGATCCAGGGTGAGGGATCAGGGAAGCCAGTCCAATGTCCCACTGAAAGGAGGTGGCACAATGGCTCCTCTCCCTCCGTCTCTTCTACGTTTCACAACCATGTTGATCCCAATGGAGAGATCCGTATATGGGGCAGAGCAGCATCTGGCCGAGAGATCCCACTGGGCCAAAGACTCAGAGGTCACAGCACATTTGGCCAAGGGAGAAATGGGACATGCTCACCCAAGCAAGAAACATCTACTGCCTTTCAAAGCAGCTCATCCTTGACAGGAAGTAAATATGCTTCCTAAGAACTTAACAAGATAAGTGTTTGAAATTTAGTCAACAAAATGATACTGTGGTTGTGTGGCCATAGCTGCCACATAGACTTCTGGAGATTATATGAAAAAGGCACAAATCAAAGGAGCAAAAGAGGAAAGGAGGAAGGGAGGACAGATTGTGGAGAAGGTTCTGGTGGAATGTACCATCTAGAGTCACAAGAGGGAGGGACACTTTCTGAGATGGCAATGAGGAAGCGGAGTTTGGAATGTCTGATGGGCTTGAAGAGAGCAAGTTGGACCCTCCCTAGCAGCTCGCAGAGTACATGAATATGAAAATAGTTGCTTTAATCTGGCAAGATTCTGTCTGGAGGCAAACAACAATAAAGGGCCTTTTCAGAGGCAGCTCCATGGGTCATTCTCAGTTCTTTAGGCCTAGTGTGGGTTCAGATCAAAGGAAGGAAATGGCCAAGAAAAGTGGCCGGCAGGGACTTTAATGGGCCTCATCTCCTACAGAAGCTTTATAGATCTTTATTTCATCTTTACTAGCCAGAAAATCAGGGGTGAGTTCCAGCGGTCAGAACTGCTGATTCGCTTGTGGGTGCGCCACATAGGCACATTTGATGTGCGCTTTGCACGCATGCACAGGACAATAAACAGTTTCTGCACATGTGCGGAAGCAGAAAACAAAATGGCGGTGCTTGTGGTGCCGCCCGGAGAACTGGTTCAAGGGCGTGGCAGGCCTGGGTTGCTGTCGGTTCCGGTGACCCTGGCCGCCAAACCACTACCTGTTCAGCCGAACTGGTCCAAACCGGTTGGAACCCACCACTGCAGCAGATGGGTGCCAGCGAACGTCTGATTCTGAAATTGGCAGCAAATTGACCAATGGGCCAACTCGCACTCTTTGCCCCACAACCTAAGGTTCACACATAAATGACAAGGTTAATTTACACACAATGAACACGAAGAGTGAAAGCACCCACTGGTGGAGGCCCTGACAGAGCCAGTTTCCAATTTCAGAAGCATAGAATCAAGATCACATGAAGGATTAGCAACGCTTTGTAAAGCCGTAGTAAGGCCACACCTGGAAAGCGGCATCCAGTTTTGGTCACCACAATACAAAACAGATGTTGAGACTTTCGGGGGGAGTGCAAAGAAGAGCAATTGTCCTCTTCTGAGCTGACACCAGGGGAGGTATCTGGGGAAGGGTCCGGGGGAGTCATCTGGGTGGTGGGCAGATTTCAGGCTCAGCTGGACCCTCCAAGTTAGAATGGCACCTGAAAGTAAATTGACTTCCCCCGTCAGACAAAATTGCCTCTGTATAGCGAAGGTTGGGGGTCCAGATAGAATCCGGCTGTCCCTTTGGCAGTGAGCAGCAGATCAGGGGTGGGTTTCCCTTTTTTTTACTACCGGTTTGGGGGCGTGGCCAGGCTGCCATTGCTACCAGTGTGGAAAGGGATGGCCAATCTCTCCTCCCTATTCGGCCAAACTGGATCAAACCGGTAGGAACCCACCTCTGTGGCCAATCTCTCATCCCAGATGCCCAGCTACACCAAGCAGGGGACTTTGTTTTGGCCACAGAGATGGAGGAAGATGCTGGGGGCAGATGGTCACTTGAGTGATACCAGTGAGGTAAGGATCTACATGTTTGGGAGAAGGCAATGAGAAACATCTCCTGTGGTTGACTAAGGAAGCCTCATGGATGGTCAGTGTGAAATATCCGTGGTGGAAGTAAATGATGTGGCCCTGAGGTCAGATGGGCCTCAATGGGCCACTGAGGAAGAAGGAGTAGGGATGGTGTTGATGTTGTGGATGGATCTAAGTCTTCAAGAGCAGGAGTTGCTGAGGATCCCATGAAGATTTTATCTATTTTCTGATTGGAAGGAAGGCAGAAAAGAAGGTTTGCCCTCTTTTCACCCGAGAAGTGACCTCCCACACAGAGCCTCTTTAGTGCCATCCAGAACAGGTCCAGATCTTGGCAGCCTCAAAGGATTAGCCTAGCACCACCCCAGTCCCCTAGAATCCCCCACCCCCATAGCCTTTCCAGCAGGCTGCTGCATTGATGCCCAGCCCAGGGCTTGCAATCAGCTTTGGGGGCAGGAAAGTGGGGCTGAAGCCCAGCAGATTCTCCACCCTCTGATTCAAATGAGGAGGACATGCAAGGGAGCATCATCGCAGCATCAATGGATGGTCCTTCTGATGAGACACCCCACCCAACCACCCCTTGAGCCCAAGCCTTGCCATGCAGAAGAGTCTGGAGTCTTCAGCTTTAAACCTCCACCATCTCCTGGGTCTCCAAAATAAACAAGGCCAGTCATGCTAGAGAGAATTTATTGGACCTCCTGGCCTACCAAGAGGAGCAAAGTCAGATCCAAGCTACAGAAAAGCACCCGTGAAGCAAAGGGATGCAGAGATTTCAGCAGGCAGGGGGGCTTCCTTGCTTCCCCAGACTTCTCCAGGTGCTTCTCTGCCTCTGGAGCAGCCAAAGGAAACGTTTGCACTAGTATCGGCACTGGCAGAGAAATGGACGCAAAGCTGAACAATCATCATCATTCCATAGGTGATACCCTGGGTAACAAAAGAGAAAGGTTTTCAGGGAGACCCTGGGAGCATTTCAAGGGATCCTCCCTCATTGGCAGGAGGACACGGGGATGGCACAGAGGATGCCCTCATCTGCTAAAGCAGACTTGGAGTTCAGCATTTTGTGGTAACCCAAGTAACTTAAGTAGCCTTCAAGTTTCTTTTCTTCCTTTAGTCTGGGATTTTTACACGATTCTTTTTATTGGTTTTTATATGGATGGGCCATGTCTCAATTTTTCTCTTCTATGTAGTCTATGAGTGGCTGAGAGTCCTCCGACTGAGGTTTATTTTTATTTATTTATTATTCACACTTATAGACCGCCCCCTCTCCCGGAGAGGACTCGGGGCGGTGTACAGTCACTAAAATACATTATAAAATACATACATAAACAATTAAATTAATACTGGTGAAGGAGGTTATGAGACTGTAATCGAATAATAAATATAATACGTTAAAAGCCTATAAAACCCTTAAAACCCAATTAAAATAAATAAATCCCGGGAGGTAAAACTAAGACAGTGCCAGGCCAGCTGATTGAAATAGGTGAGTCTTTAACTTTTGCCGGAAGGAGCGGAGGTCGGTGGTGGTTCGAATGTCTGGGGGGAGGTCATTCCAGAGGGTTGGGCCCATCACAGAGAAGGATCTACTCCTAGGTGTCGCCCGCTGGCATTGCCTAGCAGACGGCACCAGGAGGAGCCCCTCTCTGTGTGAGCGGATAGGTCGCAGGGACGTATGTGGTAGGATGCGATCCTGCAGATAACTAGGTCCTATGCCATGGAGCGCTTTAAAGATGGTAATCAATACCTTGAAACGCACCCGAAAGGCCACAGGTAGCCAGTGCAGCTCGCGCAGGAGAGGTGTTACGTGGGAGTAACGAGTACTTCCCATAATAACCCGCGCGGCTGCGTTCTGAACTAGCTGCAGTCTCCGGATGCGTCCCAAGGGAAGCCCCATGTAGAGGGCATTGCAGTAGTCCAGGCGAGACGTCACCAGCGCATGAGTGACCGTGCGCAGGGCACTCCGGTCCAGTAGGGGGCGCAATTGGCGCACCAGGCGAACCTGGTGGAATGCCCCCCTTGCCACGGCTGTCACATGGTCCTCCATTGACAGCCGGGCATCAAGGAGGACACCCAAATTGCGCGTGAGATAGACTTTTTATATATAGATGATATAGATATATATAGAGAGATTTAAGATAGAAAACACAAAATTCAGATGTGGTGGCCTTTCAAAAGCGGGTTAAAGTGGAGCTTCTTTGTTTTATTAGGAGTTGATGGTCCTGTAATGATTTTCAAATATGACTCCAGTTTATGGGAATGGGATGGAGTGGAATGGAGTGGAGTAGAGAAAACTAGACTAGACTAGCGTAGACTACAATAGACTACAATAGCATAGAGTAGAGCAGAGCAGAGGTCTGTATGTAACAAGAGGAGGTAAATCATAGATGCCAATAGGAGAAGGAAGTAGGAAAGATGAGAAGATGAGAAAGATGAGCCAAAGAGAAGGATAATACTCCAGAAATACCATATGGGGAAATATCTTTAGGCCTAATCAGTGCTGTGGGAATTAGGAGTTTGGCAGAGTGATGGCATGGGGGAAGAAACTGTCTAGTTGTCCCAAAGGTTCTTTTTCAGGAGGCAAGTGGACTTTCTTGTTTTTTTCTTTTGAAGACATCTCGCTTCTCATCCGAGAAGCTTCTTCAGCTCTGACTGGATGGAGGGGAAAGGAAGGATTGATATTCCGTGCAGACAGCTGGTCATTTGCATCCTTTTAGAGGGTCATTGAAGCTAATTCTCTGCTTGATTATCTTTTCCAGAACTTTTCCTGGTATTGAGGTCAGGCTGATAGGTCTGTAGTTTCCTGGATCTATTTTATTTATTTATTTATTTATTTTTTTGAAGATGGGAACCACATCACATCTCCAACATTTAGATTGTAGATTCGGATACATACAGGCTAGCCCTTTTGGATCTAAATGCCATCTGTCCTCACTTCATCGGGTTTGTTAACCCAGAGAGGTGGAGGAAACGGAAGCTCAGGGGATTTTTAATAAAAAGCTTTTTAACAGTTTTAGGGGGCTCCAAAGGGGAGGGGAGGGTTAAACCGACCAGGAATGGGATTAGTGCCAGGCGAACAGGTGTGGTCAGGAGGGGAGTGAGCGGAGCAAGGGAGAGGGGGGGAAATAACATTCCTACAGAGGGCTTTGTTATACCAACGGTCGTGGGGAGGGGTAGGTGCGAGGACAGACATAATAATACCTGCAGTCGGTTGGGAGACCGTGGTCGTTGGATATGCCCGGTCATTTGTACCAACCCCGCATACTAGGTGGCCAGGATCGACAGAGACTGGGCCTGAGGCTGATGCTGTGTATGCGAGGTCTGTTGTTAATAAGGCCCCCCTCATAAAAGACTTGATCTCTGAGGGGGAGCCTGACCTCGCAGGAATAACGGAGACCTGGTTGGGCCACGAGGGTGACTTGCCCCTCGTGGAAATGTGCCCACCAGGCTACCGTGTATTCCACCAGCCACGGGCCCAGGGGAGGGGTGGTGGGGTAGCGGTGATCATACAGGAGAGTCTGGAACCGAGAGAGTTCACTGTGCCACAGACATCCGGGTGTGAGTCTCTGAGTGTGAGGTGGGGCCCAGGGAGACAGTTGGGCCTGCTGATTGTATACTTGGCTCCTCACTATACATCAGCGGCCCTGCCCGAACTCCTCGAGCTGATCGCAGAGATGGCAATAGAGACCCCCAGACTGTTAGTTATGGGGGATTTCAACTTGCCGTCGATGGGAGAAGCATCCGAGGTGGTTCGGGAGTTCATGGCTTCCATGACAGCCATGGACCTGACTCAATTAATTCAGGGCCCCACGCACGAGGGAGGTCACACACTGGATCTTGTTTTTGTCTCTGGCCAGTGGGCGAGTGATCTGGGAATAGGGGACTTAGCCACCACACCCCTGTCATGGTCAGATCACTCACTTCTCCGGCTTGACTTCCCTGGTACTACCCCCCACCGCAGGGAGGCAGAACCAGAATGTCCTAGATGGTTCCGCCCCAGGCGCCTGATGGAACCGGAAAGGTTCCAGATGGAGCTTGGGCCACTTCCTGTCGACCTGACCCGCTCCCGGACGGAGGACCTGGTGGCCGCATGGAATAGTGCGGCCGCCGGGGCCCTAGACCGGGTTGCGCCTCTGCGGCCTCTCCTATGGCAAAGAACCACCCTGGCCCCTTGGTTTACCGAGGAGCTGAGGGTGATGAAACTCCATAAGATACGCCTAGAGAGCAGATGGAGATCCTCGCGTTCCGAATCTGACCAAACACAGATAAGAGCCTACTTAAGGACATACCTTGTGGCATTGAGGGTGGCCAAACGTCGATATTGTGCCGCTCTCATTGCATCCGCAGACAACCGCCCTGCCGCCCTGTTTCGGGTGACCCGCTCTCTTCTATCACAGAGGCCGCGGGAAGCCCCTTTGCAGGGCAGGGCAGAGGAATTCGGGGAATACCTGCAGGATAAAATCGCTCAGATCCGGAGGGAATGGGTCTCCTTCAGTGATCCAGGGGAGACGTCCGAGGCCAGTCTTGAGAGACCATTTTGGGAGGAGTTTGACTCTGTTGCCTCCGATGATTTGGACAGGTTGCGTGGACGACTGCGAGCCACCACATGTTTATTGGACCCATGTCCCTCCTGGCTTGTACTGGCATCCTGGGAGGTCACACGAGGCTGGCTCTTGGGAATGGTGAACGCTTCGTTGAGTGAGGGGTTCCTACCAGCCGCCTTGAAAGAGGCGGTTGTGAGGCCCTTACTCAAGAAGCCTTCGCTGGACCCAACTGAGCTAGCTAATTATCGTCCGGTCTCCAACCTTCCCTTTTTAGCGAAGGTTGTAGAGAGTGTGGTGGCCACGCAGTTCCCACGCCACCTGGAGGAAACTGACTATCTAGACCCGCGCCAGTCCGGCTTCCGACCCGGGCACAGCACGGAGACGGCCTTGGTCGCGTTGGTCGATGATCTCTGGAGAGCCAAAGATAGGGGCTGTTCCTCTATCCTGGTTCTGTTAGACCTCTCAGCGGCTTTCGATACCATCGACCATGGTATCCTATTGCGCCGGCTGGAGGGGCTGGGGGTAAGGGGCACCGTTTTATGGTGGTTCCACTCCTACCTCTCCGACCGGACGCAATGTGTGTTGGCAGGGGAGCAGAGGTCGACCCTGAGGCCACTCACTTGTGGGGTGCCACAGGGGTCGGTCCTCTCGCCTCTCCTGTTCAACACATATATGAAGCCGCTGGGTGAGATCATCCGTGGCTTTGGGGTGGGATACCATCTGTACGCTGACGATACTCAGCTGTACATTTCCACCCCGAACCACCCCAACGAGGCCGTTGACGTGATGTCCCGGTGTTTGGAAGCCGTACGGGTCTGGATGGGAGACAACAGACTTAAACTCAACCCTTCCAAGATGGAGTGGCTGTGGCTACCGGCCTCTCGGTTCAACCAACTGATTCCATCGCTGGCCATTGGGGGCGACCAACTGGCCCCCGTGGAGCGGGCGCGCAATTTGGGCGTCCTCCTGGATGCCCGGCTGTCTATGGATGACCATGTGGCAGCCGTGGCAAGGGGGGCGTTCCACCAGGTTCACCTGGTGCACCAATTGCGCCCCCTATTGGACCGGGATGCCCTTCGCACAGTCACTCATGCGCTGGTGACGTCTCGTCTGGATTACTGTAATGCTCTTTACATGGGGCTTCCCTTGAGATGCACCCGAGGACTGCAGTTGGTCCAGAACGCGGCCACGCGGGCAGTGATGGGGAGTACAAGGTACTCCCATGTGACACCTCTCCTGCGCGAGCTGCACTGGCTCCCTGTAGTCTTTCGGGTGCGTTTCAAGTTGTTGATCACTATCTTTAAAGCGCTCCATGGCACAGGACCTAGCTATTTGCGGGATTGTATCCTGCCCCATACATCCCTGCGACCAATTCGCTCTCACAGAGAGGGACTTCTCCGGGTGCCGTCCACTAAGCAATGCCAGAGGGCGGCGCCGAGGGGTAGGGCCTTCTCTGTGATGGGCCCAGCCCTCTGGAATGACCTCCCCCCCGACATTAGGACAGCTACCGATCTCCGCTCCTTCCGCACAAAACTCAAGACCCACCTGTTCCAACTAGCCGGCCTGGCCTGAATTATAACTATACATTCTAATCCCCCTGGATAATTTTTAAATTTTAAATTAAGTTTGACTTTGGGTATTTTAATTGTTTTTAATTGCATTATGTTGTTCTTAACTAATTGATTATTTATTTATTATGTATTGTACAATTTTTTTTTTATATCTCCTCCTCGTTATTTATTTATTGTGTAATGAATTGTACGCCGCCCAGAGTCCCTTGGTGGAGAGGGAGCGGCCTATAAATTGGATTAATAAATAAATTTTTACAGGCTCGGGCTATTTGCTGATATTCTGCCTTAGTTATGTCCCCCTCTTTCCACTTTTTATACTTATCTTTTTTGTCTTTTGATTTGTCAGAGAGTTCTTTATGCAGCCATGCTGGTTTCTTTTGGGAGCTGTTATTTTTCTTCTTCATTGGTATTGTGCTAGACAGGACTTTTTTAATCTCACTTTTCAAAATTTCCCAAGCTTTTTGAGTTGTTTTCCCCTTGGGGATAATTATCCATGGAATTCTTCCCAAGCTCTCTCTAAGTTTACTGAAATTAGTTCTCTTAAAGTCCAAGACTCTAGTTTGACTTTGTTCTATTAATTGTGTTTGCATAATGTTGAATTCCAATATTGCATCAATCCTTTCATTCCCCTCCATCCAGTCAGAGCTGAAGAAGCTTCTTGGATGAAAAGAGAACCATCTTCCAAAGAAAAAAAAACCAGAAAGTCCAGTTGCCTCCTGAAAAAAGCACCTTTGGGACAATCTTGACCTGGATGACTGAGAATCTCTACAAACCGTCTTGTTGTTTTGCCATGCAATGCCCCATAGCTGCATCCCGAGGGAAGAGATAGTTTATAGCCAGGAGGAGAGGAGGCTATAGATATTTTCTCAGCCCTCTTTCTGGTTCGTTCAGTGTACATGCAGTGTTGTGTTATAACACTTCACAGTGTTAGGAAGGAATGATGGCTCCCATTGTTAATGGGGTGTCCCAGGGACGTTTTGTGCTCCCTTGACTGTCCAGATTGTAGGATTGATGCAAAGGATAAACCATGGTTTACAATTGCAGATTGTAGGACTGTGACAAGGGATAAACCATGGTTTACAATTGCAGATTGTAGGACTGTGACAAGGGATAAACCATGGTTCACCCAGCAGCTTAGAGGGATGAAGTGACATAAGAGGCGGCTGGAGCAGAAATGGAGGAAGACAAAGAGGGAGGCCGGCCGGACATGCGTAGGAGCCCATATGGGCTTCTAGGCTGGGATGACAAGAGCAGCAACACTCATTATTTATCCACCCTTACTGCATCTCCAGGTAGCAAACCAGCCTCCCTCTTTCAGGTAACCAGGTGCCTCCTAGGTAAGCAGGAACTGGGGGAGCCCTTGCAAAGTCACTAGGAAGGACATTCTGGGCCCCTGTGAGATAAAGTCACTTGACTTCCCTTGGAGTTGGACTCTGGCTGGGAAGAATCCTGAAAGTCCTGGCGTTTCCCCCAAGATGGGCTGGTTTCAAATCAGAGACCTGACTTGCTGCTAGATTTTGGTTGATTTTAATGCTATTCATCTTAGTATAATGTTAATGGGATCGTTATGCTGCTTAATGTTTGTTAGGGTGTTGGTTATAAGGTGGGAGGCTACGAAACTGTTTTAAACTAACTAACTAACTAACTAACAAAAAACAAACAAACAAACAGTGGTCATGAGTGGCCAAGGGGTGAATATTCCAAGATGGACCCACTGGATCCTCATTGTTGGAATTGCACCTCAACCGTCTCACCATCATCTTGGCTCACCTGTATTGTCCACAATCTCAACACAGAATTCTATGTTCTTGTAGTGGTCAGGCTGATTTTTGTCCCAGGATAGGTAATCGGTTTTAGATCTGTCTGTCCACTCCCACTTGTAGTTCTAAGATGCGAAAGAAGCCAAGTTGGCCAATTGAAGAAGGGGCTCTTCAGGGCCCAGATCAGAGAGGAAGGTTTTCAGGTTTTAAGGATCAAACAGAACATTTCTCTCCTCTCTCCATCTCACTTGATCTGGAACAGCTGAGTTAAACTTGGTGAGTGCTTGGATGGAGGAAGATCACCGCCCCGAGTCCCTTTCGGGAGAGGGGGCGGTATATAAATGCTAATAATAAATAAATAAATAAATAAATAAATAAATCAATCAATCAGGAGATCCAGGGAGAAAAATAGAACACAGAAGAAAACTATCTGGAGTCTCCATGAAGTCACCAGCTCAGCTTGAGAGTCATCTTGCCTCATGCTCAACACGATGGCAGCCCTGGAAGATATTGATTGATCTCAGAACTATAAATGAGGTCAAAATCAATGAGTTCTTGGGTGGGAGACCACCAGCAAAACCCCCGGACTATCCAAGACACTAAGAAAATGGAAAGATGGGAGGAAGCCCTGCAGTCCCTGATTTAATGGCCCACCAGACTCCCAATCAGGGTCAGAGGCCATTCAGTGGGCCAGAAAGAGGAAGGTAGGTGGAAGGAGCAGCTGACTGCCAGAGAAGCCCTTGATCCTGAGGTGGAGGTCAAAGCAGGATCCATCCCTTTGGGGGCTCCAAACACAGCAGTCAGTTCTTCAACTGGGCAGGAAGGGTTGGGCAAGAGAAGGAGTCAATATTGCTCTTCAGAGGCTTTGTCCAAGGCAAGAGTTTTCGGCAGAGACAGAGCCTTCTCTCTCCCTTGGGAGGAGCCCTCAGAAAGCCTCAGAGGAAGGACCTACCTTATTTGTATCCCGGAGTCCGATCCAGACCTTGCCCGCAGGTGAGAGATAGTCAGTGAGGTATTCAGCCAAGTCACCTGAGTGTGCATCGTTAAGGATGGAGGCGAGGTGGCAACCTGGCTTCAATTTCCTGCAGAACACCTGGGAGAGAGAGAGAGCAACCAGAAGGAAGGGTGTTAGCTCAGCAGGGAAGAAATACGTTTGTTTGCAAGTGAGACAAGAGCAGGGATCCGATTGCATGGTCCTATCCACAATCTTGAACCCCACAGATTTCCTCACTGGGGTCTGCAGCTCTTGACCAGTTCCTGGCTTAAATTCCCTTCTTGTCCATTGCAATCTGAGATGCCCTTCAGAGGCAAGGCAGTCTCAAGATGCCAGCCGAGTTGCCAGCGAAACATCTTGAAATCTCTTGTCTGCAAGACCGTCACTCAACCCTAAAGCTCAACAGGGAATAAGGACTAAGAGAGTTGGACGGGGTCTTGGAGGTCTTCTAGCCTGCTCAAGCAGGGAACCCTATACGATTTCAGACCAATGGCTCTCCAGGCTCTTCTTGAAAGCCTCCAGTGATGGAGAACCTAGGACCTCTGGAGGGGAGCCGTTCTATTCCACGGATCATTTGTTCTCAGTGTCAGGAGATTTCTCCTTATTTCTGGGTTGGTTCTCTTGATTTGTTTCCATCAATTGCTTTTTTGTGTGCCTTTGGGTGCTTTGGAGAATAGTTTTTCTCTCTCTCTCTCTCTCACACACACACCAGGGGTGGGTTTAATTTTTTTTTACTTCTGGTTCTGTGGGTGTGACTAGGTGGGGGGGGGCATGTGACTGAGTGGGCGTGGCCAACCTGACTCATGCACACTCAGTCACATGACCCCCACCACCACCAAGCCACTGTGACTCTGCAAGCAGGATGGGCGGGAGGGAAAAAAGTTCACCCTATTCCTGGCTCAGGACAAGGGGGGAGGCGGAACTGGCTGAAACCCCCCCAAAAAACCCCAGGTCTGTGCATGCAATCTGGTGTTGAGTCCCATTGTGGGGCTTGCCATACCTGGGGGTGGAGGTGGTGAAGGGAGAGGCATGAGGGGTCCGTCTTGCTGGATGGATGGCTCCCCAGTGCCCACACCAGCCGATCCTCAGCTTTTCACCAGGGGAGGCACAAACCACAGCAGCGGTGTGCTCGGGAGCAGATGCTCGTCGGCTGTGGAGTCTGGAACGTGGCCAAGGGATGGCCGATCATCAGGGCCATGCCGGCGAGCAAAGTGAGAGCTTGCAGACACAGACAATGCTTCTCTACTGACATGCTGAGGCTTCCCAGATCCTGCTGGACTTTACTGACTTTTCTGACTCACAGGCGAATGCCAGCTGACCAGCGGCCTAGGTCGCCCAGCCAGGGGCACAGCCTAAGCCCAGGCCATCAAATGTGCTGGGAGGCAGCAGGTCCCAGAGCTGACTTTGCAGGTGTTTGGTGTGTTTACGTTCCCTCTCTTCCCTGTTGCTCCGGCCACTTCAAGAGAGGTCAAGATGGGAGGTTTCACCAACTGAAATCCTTGTCTCAAGCCATGATTGTGTGTATTTTCCTCTTTCCCTCCGGCCCTGCTTGCACAGTCCATGCACGTGGTGAAGGCGAGGCAGGGCGAGGGTTGGAGCAGGCTGGTCCGGGAGCGTGGCCAGCCAGCCATCACTATTGGTTGAGCAACCCATGCCCAATTACCACTACCGGTTCACCCAAACTGGGCCAAACCCGGAGCAACCCACCTCTTACACACACACACACACACACACACACACACACACACGAGCCACAGTGGCTCAGTGCAGTACTGCAGGCTACTTCTGCTGAGTGCCAGCTGTCTGCAATTTGGCAGTTCAATTCTCACTAGGTTCCTGGTCGACTCAGCCTTCTGTCCTTCCGAGGTGGGTAAAACAAGGACCCAGATTGTCGGGGCTCATAGCTTGACTCTGTAAACGGCTTAGATTGGGCTGTAAAAGCCCTGTGAAGCTGGTCCTTCTTTTCACCACACCAGCGATACCCAATTCCTGCAACCGTTCTTCGTATGTTTTAGCCTCCAGCCCCTTACTCTGCCCAACAGATACTGGCCAAACCATAATACAGTCCGTAGAATACGTGCATTTCAGACTGTCCTAAAATCATGACCTTTGCTCCCTTTTCATGCACCCAACCCAGTGGCCCTCCACTTCAGCCCAGCCAGAGGAGACTTGGAGGGTCTTCCAGGCTCCACCAAGACTGTTCCTCCCCCTGGCCCAAGATAAAAGCCCTTCTAACCTCTGCATCATTCCAAGTCTTCAGTTCACGGAAGACCTTATAGCAATGCCCGTTCGTGGGGAGCCAATCAAGAGGACATTGATAACCTTTGGCTCCTGTAGGGGAAGAGAGGAAGCCAATGAGAAGATGGCCAGGAGAAGAGGAGGGGGAGGAGACAGCTCGGTCTGCAGAACATGCCTAACCTTCTGAGGTACCAACATTTTGGATGGCAGGAAATTGAAACTGACTTGGCCTCGGACAGAGTGGCTGCATCTGCAATTTTTGTGGGACTGCCCACCACTGCCCACCGCCCAGGAGGGGTCCTTCTGAAGAAGCCCCTCCCCCATTGGATGCTCAGCTCTCAGGTCCCTGGAAAAGGGTCTCAGCTCTTGTGTGGGTCCCAGGGACAGGGATACTAGCCCCACTCGGCTTTTATTTCTTTCAATTTTATTTATTCATGTAATAAATTTATTTCCTGTCGAAGCAGCTTTTTAATGGAGAAAAGGACAGATCTTTCGCCAAACCTTTAACTGTTCATGAATGATTCTGAATTTTGATTGTATTTTGTTTTGCATGGTTGCAAACGGCCCTGCGTTTTGGGGCAAAGAGAGAAGGAGGGATCTAAATGGCACAATAAACCAAACAGAAGAAAAGCAACTTCAGGGAGAGGATGCTGGGAGGGGTCACACCAGGAAGGGGTTCAGAGGCTAGAGAAATGGCCTCTCCGGACACGAGAGACCCTGTTCAAACTCACCATTTAGGGAGAAAGCCAAGACCAGCAAGCCGAGGGTGAGGAAGATGAATCGCCCCATGGTCTTCCTTCCTTCCCTGCAGAGAGGATGGGGGGAGGAAAGGAGGGGAGATGGCTGGGAAGTCCAGCCTATGACCAAGCGGGGGACTCCCACACTTCGGCTTGCACTGTTTCGCTGGACCCGTTTCTCCCTCCTTGGTCATCCAGCAGCCTTGGTGGGTCAGAGTGGACCCTGCCTTGCTGGAAAGGCTCCCCTGTGCATCTCTTTTGCTTCCCCAGAGAGCCCCTGCTGCCTGCCTCCTGCAGACCCCCTACTGCTACCTGGACGTTGCCTGCAGCCCCCTGCAAGGGGTCCCTTCAGGTGGAGAGAGACAGAGGCAGGAGGGATCTGCTGCAGGGGCCTCTCAGGTGCCCACAGGTGGGAAAGCTGCACTCACCTGTCCTTTTGTCTTCACAGGTAGAAAGTCTGCTCAGTGGCAACTCCAGGCTCTCCTCCAACAAAGGGAATGGAGGCATTGATAGGCAAGGCAAGGGGTGGATCTATTGGAGGTGGGGTGGAGGGAAAGAGGAAATAGTCTTCTTGAGAAAGGCGTGTTGGTCTAACAAGCAGAATTAAGTTTCTTTTCCATTCTTTTCAGGGAAAGACTTTCAAGTACCCACTTGGATGTCTATGGAATAGGGGTGGGTTCCTGCCGGTTCTAACTGGTTCGGTAGAAGAGGTTCCACAAATCTCATGTGCTGTTTGGAACTGGTTCCACCAGTGAAACCCGCCCCCTCACTCACTCACCTACGCCCGTCAAGGCGCAGCTCATTTGCTCGCTCCCCACGCCTGTCTGCACCATGCCTCTAAGAGCCCCATGGAGAGCCCTTGGCTCTCTATTGCAGACTGCTGAGGAGGTAAGTAAGCTCTTTGCTGGCGCAGCAGCTTTTGGGGCTAATGGGGCTTGGGTTTCCAGCCTGACAGCCCCCACCGCTTCTGGACATCTATTGCAGTCACGAGGAGCCGAGGAGAGCACGGAGAAGAGCGCGAAAGTTCTCGGCACTCCGGGAAGCCACGAAAGAGGCTGGGTGACGCGCGCGGCTTGGTTTAGCCTTCCTGGACGTCGCAGCAGCTCCAAGCATGCTGATCTCGGCTTTTTTTGCATCAGGGCATGCTGCAAGAGGGAGTGAAGACCTTTTTTGGATTGCTGGTGTTGGAGGTGTGGGCCCTTCGCCCCGTGCTCAGCAAAGCAAGTCCGGGGAAGTCCTTTGCACTGGTTGCACCGTGCAAGCTACCCCCCATCGACCCATGCTTTGCTGGGCAAGTCCAGGGAAGTCCTTTGCTGATGGCTGGGTGGACTTTCTTTGCTGAGCATGGGGTGACAGGCCTACACCTCCACCACCAGCAATCTGGAACAGGTCTTCACTCCCTCTTGCAGCATGCCCCGATGTGCAAACGCCAAGATCGGCACGCTTGGGGCTGCTGTGACATCCAGGGAGGCTAAACTAAGCCGTGCGGCTCTTCCAGCCACATTCGCGGCTTCTTGGAGCACCAAGAACATTCGTGCTCTTCTCCCCACTCTCCTCGGCTCCTTGCGACTGCAATAGATGTCCAGAAGCAGCGGGGGCTGTCGGGCTGGAAACCCAAGCCCCATTAGCCCCAAAAGCACAGACCAGCAATCTGGAAAATGTCTTCACTCCCTCTTGCAGCATGCCCTGATGGGAAAAATGCTGAGATCAGTGCGCTTTGGGCTGCTGCGATGTCCAGGGAGGCTAAACCAAGCCGCTCGCCTCTCCCAGCTGCTTTCGCGGCTTCCCGGAGTGCCAAAAACCATTGCGCTCTTCTCAGTGCTCTCCCCGGCTCCTCATGACTGCAATAGACATCCAGAAGCGTCAGGGGCTGTTGGGCTGGAAACCCAAACCCATTAGCCCCAAAAGCCGCTGCACCAGCAAAGAAGGGCTCCACGTCGCTGCCGGCTTAAAATCATGGCCACCGGAATGCCGACCAAGCCTCTGGAGCCTCAGAGTCAGAGCCCTGCAGTGCACCCAACCCCCAGGCAGCTGGAAAGGCTGCAGCCACCACCAGGGACTTACTCAAGGTTGGAGGAAGGGCCTCAGAATCGCCAGCTATGGCCTTTCTTGCCACCCCACCCCCACCCAGTCCCCAGCCTCGCCTGGCTGGCTAAGCCTTACCTGCTGCCTGGTCTCCTGCCTGCTCCTTGCATCCATCGCATCAGAGAGCTGCTGATTCTGCCTGCTGGTACGTGACCCGTTTTTTTTTTCCTTTATGCTTTTAATGTTTTTTTTTATTTAATTAATTGTGTACAGAATATTTTTAATGGCTTTATTTTAATTTGTTGTGTATAGAACATTTTTAAATGGTTTTATTTTAATTTATTGTGTATAGAATATTTTAATGGTTTTATTTTAATTTGCTATGTATAGAATATTTTTAAATGGTTTTTAAGGATTTTTATTATTATTTATAGAATATATTTTGTAAGATATTTTCCCTCCATCTCTTCAACATTTCACAATGGAGAGATCCGTACATGGGGCAGAGCAGCATCTGGCCGTGAGATCCCACTGGGCCAAAGACTCAGAGGTCAAAGCACATTTGGCCAAGGGAGAAATGGGACACACTCATCCAAGCAAGAAACATCTATTGCCTTTCAAAGCAGCTCATCCTTCACAGGAAGTAAATATGCTTCCTAAGAACTTAACAAGATAAGTGTTTGAAATTTAGTCAACAAAGTGATACTGTGGTTGTGTGGCCGTAGCTGCCACATAGACTTCTGGAGATGATATGAAAAGGCACAAATCAAAGGAGCAAAAGTGAAAAGGAGAAGGGAGGACAGATTGTGGAGAAGGTTCTGGTAGAATGTACCATCTAGAATCACAAGAGGGAGGGACACTTTCCCAGATGTCAAAGAGAAAGCGGAGTTTGGAATGTCTTGAAGAGAGCAAGTTGGACCCTCCCTAGCAGCTCACAGAGTACATGAATATGAAAATAGTTGCTTTAATCTGGCAAGATTCTGTCTGGAGGCAAACAACAATAAAGGGCCTTTTCAGAGGCAGCTCCATGGGTCATTCTCAGTTCTTTAGGCCTAGTGTGGGTTCAGATCAAAGGAAGGAAATGGCCAAGAAAAGTGGCCGGCAGGGACTTTAATGGGCCTCATCTCCTATAGAAGCCAGTGAGGCTGGTTCCATACCACCTGAGAAAGCTGAGGCTTAACTAACCCAACACATCTCACGTTGCACCCATTAACTCACAAGGCCTCTTGTGGCTGGGAAGGATGACTGGCTCCCCCTCCATACTTGGATGCCTTAGGAAATGGCTGGTTACAGCCCCCTCCCCCCATCCCAAACTCAAATGATCCACCCATCTCAGACTTGGCTTCTATAAATTGTGTGAATGCAATTACGCAGACTATCTCACCAATAATTGACTGACTGCAGCAGTGGGGGTGGGGTATTTTTCTTATTTAAATGTTTATATGATGCCCCCTCCCAGTGATGTTCAACCAACTCAGTGTCTAATCCATCCACATCAGGGTCACCATTCCTACGCTAAAGATCTTCAGTTCTTTCTCAGTCACCCATTGAGGGCTATCTGATCTGAGGGCAAGATCATCTACTACCACAGCAGATGTTTTACACTGACCATCCATGAGGTTTCCTTGGTCAAATACAGGAGGTGTTTAGCACTGCCTAAAAGTGTAGAAAATATCACTCTGTTTTGGGAATGGGGGGAAGTTAGAGAGAAGCAATGTGTTGGGTGACGTGATCTTCATATCTTGAACCTTCGCATAGAGCATGGAGGCTCATCCTTGGCTACAGAGTGGACAGTGGTGCCACACAGTCTTCCTGGCCAAAGAAAACCGCGAGAATTTCAGGTGCAGAAACATCTTTGGCTTCCTAAAGAGAAGAATGTACACCTTATAAATCAGGGGTCCCCAACTCTCGGTCCACAGCCTGGTGTGGGGCCTCAATCCATTCGGAACCGGGCCCCAGAAATGGTAGGCGAGTGTGTACATACAGACGTGCAAAGCTGCATTTCTGAAAGCGGTGTGTGTGTGCACGAAACCACCACCCCTCTCCCCACCTCTGCTGGTACACCAAGCCGGAAAAATTTGGGAACACTGTTATCAATCAATCAATCAATCCATCAATGCAATTAACCTCCAGGAGTAAACGTTCTGTGCCCTTATCGTGTTCCAAATTTAATGGTGCAAATAAGCTGATTTCAGGTTGTTAATCAGGACCAGAAATCCTGAAGCAAAGCAAATTCTCTCTCCCTCCGCCCTCCCCCCAACAGAAATCCACCCCCTGCCTTGTCTATAAATGCCTCCGTTCCTTTTGCTGGAGATTAGGCTGGAGTTGCCACTGAGCAGACTTGCTACCTGTGGAGGCAAAGGGACAGGTGAGTGGGGCTCTCCCACGGGTGGGCACCTGACAGGTGAGGGCCCTGCACCAGATCACTCCTGCATCTGTCTTTCTCCACCTGAAGGGACCTCTTGCAGGGGCTGCTGGCAACGTCCAGCTTCCAGCAGGGGATCTGTGGGAGGCAGGGAGCAAGGGGTCTCTAGGGGGATCTCTGGGGAAGGGATGCACAGGACAGACTTTCCAGGGGAGGCTCTTCTGCCCTTTAGGGAGCAGTGCAGGATCTGCTCTGACCCACCAAGGCTGCCGGATGACCAAGGAGGGAGAAAAGTGGAAAAGTGGGAACCAAAGTGTGGGGTTTCCAGCTTGGTCACAGGTTGGATGTTGGATCGCCCTTCCTGAAGAGTCCCCCCCCCAAGGTCCTTCCTCCCTCTTCTGCCACTCTGCTCTTTACTCTTCTCTGCAGGAAAGGAGACCATGGGGCGATTCCTCTTTGTGGGCCTGGGCTTGCTGGTCGTGGCCTTCTCCCTAACTGGTGAGTTCCAACTGGGTCTCTCATGAGGCCAAAGCTCTTGCCTCTGACCCCCCTCCCTGATTTGACCTCCCCCCCTCCCCTCCGTGAAGTTGCTTTCACTCCCATCTGTCTAATTACATAATTTGGATCTCAGCTTATTTCTCTGCTACAAGACTCAGGGCTCTTTGCAACAAGAGAAAAACAAATCAAAATTAATGCAATCAAAATTCAGATTTTTAAACTTGATTAACAGTTAAAGGTTTAATGAAAGTTCCTTTTATCATTCACAAGTCATTTCAATAGTGAGATGGTGGCATACACTTTTATTAAATAAATCAATAAAATTTTTAAAAAAGTAGAATCACAATAGCCCTTAGACTTATATACTGCTTTACAGTGCTTCCCAGCCCCCTCTAAGCGGTTGACAGAGTCGGCCTCTTGCCCCCAACAACCTGGCTCCTCATTTTACCCCCCTTGGAAGGACGGAAGGCTGAGTCATCCTTGAGCCTGGTGAGATTCACACTTCCCAAGACCTTGGACCCTTTCCTGTGGATCTAAGAGCTGATGGTGTGGGGCAACTTCAGAAGAGCACTTCCTTTGTGGGGGTGGCAGAGGGACAGTCCCACAAATAGCTATCCAGCATTTGGGGGCACCCAGGAGGCCAGTGGGGAACCTTCTGGAAAGACTCTGGTGATCGCCTGACTTTGCACTAGTCGATTACTCATCTGATGCCTTCTGCAGCAATTGCTATTACAGGAGACTGTCAAAGGTAGCCCCACATAAACCATGTTTCAGTAGTCTAGCTAGGTTGTAGTCAAAGTGAGGATGATTGTTGCTAAGTCCGACTGGCTGATGAAATGTCACAGCTGACACCAGAGATCGAAGTGGGCAAAGGTTAAACAGGCTTAACCGGATTTCTTGAAGGAATCCATTTTCTGGCTTGGCATGGTTCACTGAATGACAAATCAACCCAAAAGGATAGACTAAAGGAAACTGTGGACATTAACCAAGGCTAAACCAAATTCAGCGGCTGTGTTTGTAACCCAAGCCAGTTTCAATTTAGAGTCATCAAAGATGTTTGCAATGCAGGGCTGTAAGCATGTTCTTCTGCAGAACCTGCTGTCTCCTCCTCCTCCTCCTCCTCCTCCTCCTCCTCCTCCTCTCTTGGCCATCTTCTCATTGGCCTTCCTCTCTTCCTACACAGACGCCATAAGCATTTGTCCCACTAATTGGTTCCCCAAGAAGTTTTCTTGCTACAAGGTCTTCGATGACCCAAAGAACTGGAACGATGCCGAGGTGAGAAGTGCTGTGTATCTGTGAACATCCTAGCCCAGGCAGAGGAGAAGTCTAGGCAGAGCCTTGAGTAACACCCAGGTCCCCTCTGGTTGGGCTGAAGGGGAGGGCCACTAGGCTGTGTGCGTGAAAAGGAAGCAAGGACGATTATCTTAGGGCAGTCTGAAATGCAAGTATGCTCTGGACACTATACTGGTGTGGGCTTCCCTGACTGGTATCTGTTGGGCAGTGCTGAGCATGATCTGGACAACAGGTTTCCTGATGTTTCACTGGCAACTCTGGTGGCGTCTTCGGCGTCTCCTTGACTCTGAAGGGATGGGAATGTGAGAGTTTATCTCCTGAATGTGGAATTGTTCAGGAGCTGCAGAATCTAGAAAGGGCATCTGAGGGGAGTCAGTGCAGTCAAGAGAGGGGCTAGCACCACGCAATCGGATTCCCTGACTCTTTTCTCACTTTCACAAACTAACACACACACACACACACAGAGACACACACATTTGCTTGTCTCCTTAACCAGTGCCTTTCTCCCTTGTCGCTCCCTCCCAGTTGTTCTGCAGGAAATACAAGCCAGGCTGCCACCTCACCTCCATCCATAGCCGTGAAGAGTCACATGACTTGGCCGAATACGTTTCCGACTATATCCAAACTGATCAAGGTGTCTGGATTGGACTGAGTGAGCCACGTAAAGTAGGTATCTCTTTCTGTTGCTAATGTTCGCCAATCCATACTTACCATTTCAATGGGGCTTTTGGAAGGATTCTCCAATGGGAGGCAGGGATCTCCTTCTGTTAAAAACTCTCACCTTGGACAAAACCTCTGAGAAATGTTATTTACTCCAACGCCGTCTCTCCTGCCCCTCACCAACCATTCATGCCCACCCGGAGAACTGACTGCTATGTTTGAATCCCCAAAGGGTCAGATCCTGCCCTCATCCCCACCTCAGGATCAAGGCCATCGCTCACACTGAGCTCCTCCTTCAGTCTGGCTTCCTCTTTATGGCCCATTGAATGGCCTCTGAAGCTTCTTGGAACTCTGGTGGCTCATTAACTTTGGAGCTGCGAGTCCCAACCTCAGAGGGTTGTTCTTTCTTCCCCTTTATTTATTTTGCACAAAAATTGCTCATTTCTCTTACCAACAGAACATCTTGTGCTCTGTTGCATTTTCAATTCCTGAAAGATCCTTGATTGTAGAGAAAGAAGGGATGTTTCCCTGGAATTGAGCTCAGTTTCTGGTGACAGTAGTAGTAGTAGTAGTAGTAGTAGTAGTAGTATAGTAGTAGTAGTAGTAGTAGTAGTAGTTCAAATGATAATGTCCCAGTCCACCCAGCCATTGAAGGACAGGGTGGTCTATGTTGAAAAAAATCAGACATTGGGCCAGTGTAAGCTCTTGATGGACATTCAAACACAATGTGATGAATATTTTGTCAAGGAACACCACAGTCACACTGAGGGATAGAGACAAGACCCCACTTAAACAATGAGTTTAAGACACCATGTTGTGTACGGATCCTGTTCAGAGTTGACTAATGCTGACGAGGAAGGTCAAACCTTTGGCACCTTTTGTGTAGGGTGAGGGTCATTTACATGATGACTCCCTGTAGCTGCAGATGTCATTAGATTTCCAGATGACACTAAGCTGGTAGGAAGAGCCAACACTCCAGAAGACAAGCTCAGGATCCAAAAAGATCTTTACAGATTTGAACAATGGGCCCTATTAAAAAAAAGGAATGTTTATGTGGAGAAAAGAAAGGTTTCAGATACAGATAAGATACAAGCAGAGATTAGGTGAAATCTAGCTCAAAAACAGTAATAGTGAGAGGGACCTTGGAGTCCTGGTGGACAATCACTTAAACATGAGCCAGCAGTGTGCAGCAGCAGCCAAAAATCCCAACACAATCCTAAATTGCATTAACAGAGGGATACAATCAAGATCAAGTGAGGTACTAATACCACAATACACAGTGAGCCCCTAGATTAGTTCAAATCACCAGGACCGGATGGATTATACCCCAGGGTTCTGAAGGAACTGGCAGTCGAGATCTCAGAACCACTGAACTATATCTTTCAGAGATCCTGGAGCACCGGGGAACTATCAGAGGACTGGAAAAGAGCTGATGTGGTTCCCATCTTCAAAAAAGGGGGAAAATAGATCCAGGAAACCACAGACCTTTCATCCTGACCTCAATACTAGGAAAGATTCTGGAAAAGATAATCAAGCAACAAATCAGCGAACACCTAGAAGTAAAGAAAGTGAGGACAATTAACTAGTGCAACAGCTTCCCTCCAGAAGCTGGAGGTGCTTCATCACTGGAGATTTTTAGGAAAAGACTGCACAGCCCCCTGTCTAAAATGGTCTAGGGCAGCGATGGCGAACCTTTTTTGGCTCGCATGCCACAAGTGGGGGGAGCGCAGGGGAGGTCGTGTGCGGGCGTGCCGCACCCATAATGCAATGCGTGATTCCTCCCGTGCGCATGCGCGCACAACAGGCGTGACCCCCTAATTTTTACATGCTTTTTTCACCCTCCCCAGGCTCCAGAGGCTTTATAGGAGCCTGGAGAGGGTGAAAAGAGCCTCCCCCCCCATCCGGAGGCTTCCCTGACGCCTTCGGAGCGCTCAAAATGACCCTCCGAGCAAACCGGAAGTCATTTCCGGATTGCTTGGAGGGTCATTTTAAGCATTCCGAAGGCTTAAGAGAAGCCTCTGGACGGTCCCTGAAGCCTCCAGAGGGCCTCTGGGAGGGCGGGGGAGGCTCTTTTCACCCTCCCCAGGCTCCTATAAAGCCTCTGGAGCCTGGGGAGGGCGAAAAAAATGGCTTTTAAAAACGGTGAATTCAGCTGGCCAGCGCGCGCATGCGCGCTGGCCAGCTGACAGGGCAGCGCCTCACGTGCCCTCACAAATGGCTCCGTGTGCCACCTGTGGCACGCGTGCCATAGGTTCGCCATCAATGGTCTAGGGTCTCCTGCTTGAGCAGGGGGTTGGACTAGAAGACTTCCAAGGTCCCTTCCAGCTTAATTCTGATTGATTGATTGATATGGTTGAGCCCTCCCTTGGGCAGGCTGGCCAACTCCCACAACAGTTTAGGTTTCACACACACACACACGCACATACAACACAACACACACACATTTCCAAGTTTCACATATAGGCCTGGAATTTTGCTGATGGTCTTCTACCCAAGGACTCATTGAATTTGGCCCTGTTAATCTTTCTGAGGTCAATCGTTATCTTCCAGAGCTGCCACCACATTGGGCATGAGACCAGATGGCTCTTGAGATGTCTTGGTGACTTCACAAACACCTCCAGGTGGTTTTCTTCTGGAGTGTTTCTTCCTCGGGGTCTCCTGATTGCCCCTCATCCAAGCATTCACCAAGTTTATCTGTGCTGAGCCGTTTCGGATGAACGGAGATGGAGGGGGAGGGAGGAAGAGACCCTTAAAACCTGACAACTTTCCTTTCTGATCCGGACCCTGTAGAGCAATGCTTCTCAACCTTGGCCCACCTGAAGATGGGTGGACTTCAACTCCCAGAAGCTGGCTGGGGGATTCTGGGAGTTGAAGTCCACCCATCTTCAGGTGGGCCAAGGTTGAGAAACACTGCTAGAGCCTCAATTGGCCCTTCCTCAGGCAGCTAACATGGCTTTTCTGTCTTTACAGAAAAACAAATGGGAGTGGGCGGACAGATCCAGAGCCAACTACGTAGCCTGGGCGGTTGGTGAGCCCAATAATTCGGACGACACCAAGTTCTGTGTTCAGCTCAAGTACCTTGCAAGTAAGCCAAGGTGTTGGGGGAAGCAGCTGTGCTGCAATTCCAGCAAGGATGAGGAACGTGGAGCCTGACGACTGACAACCGCTCCTTATTTATTTATTCAAAACAGTTATACAGGGAGTTCTCGACTTACAACAGGTCACTTAACGACGGTTCAAAGTTACAACTAGAAAAAATGACTTAGGTCCATTTCTCACACTGACGACCTTCCCTGCATCCCCGTGGTCACATGATCAAAATTCAGACACTTAGCAATGGGCTCATATTTATGACGGTCGCAGTGTGGCTCTCTTGTGTCCTGTGATCCCCTTTTGCGACCTTCTGACAAACAACCGGGGAAGCCAGATTCACTTAACAACCATACTATTAACTTAACAACTGCAATGATTCACTTAACAACTGTGGCAAGAATGCTTGTGAAATCAGGTATAATTCACTTAACAACTGTTTCACATAGCAACCAAAATGTTGGCCTCAATTTCAGTCGTAAGTCGAGTGCTTTCTGTATAGCCTCACATCTTATAACTGACTCCCAATCGAAAGTTAAAATGGTATAGAAACTGTAGTAGTAAAAATATAAACCTAACACCACAAAAACCTGGCACCAAATCAGATTTCTGATTTGAAATCAGCCAGAGGTGGGTTTCTACCGGTTCCTACTGGTTCGGGTGAACTGGTAGTGGTAATTTGGCCTGGGTGGCACAACCAGCAGCGACCCAGGCTGGCCAAGCCCCCAAACCAGTTCCCCAGTCTCTGTTGCTGGCATTTTTTAATCAGCTTTTAATGGTCTTCGTGCATGCGCAGAACAATTTAGAGTGAACTGCGCATGCACGAGCAATGTGCGGCTGACATGCATGCGAAGTGAACCAGTACCAGTGCCGGTAGGAACCCACCCCTGAAATCAGCCAGTATTCTCCCAGCACTCGGGGGGGGGGGATGTAATATCCCCAAAGGCTAAAAGGGTGGAGTTCTGCTAAACCTCAGGGGGGAGGGTGCTCCATGGGGCAGGGGGAAGCTGCAGGGAAGGCCCAATTCCCACCTCCTGCAAGGTGGCAATGGGACCAGGAGAACACCTTCCTTACCTGACCTCATAGGATGGGTGGATTCGCTCAGGGAGAGGGAGCCCCCAGATTTATTTTATTTATTTATTTGATTTGATTTGATTTCTAGACCGCCCCCTCTCCCCGAAGGGACTCGGGGCGGTGTACAGGTACCAAATTAAAAACATTACAAATAATCATAAATATAGTTAAAATCGAATTAAACTTTAAACCCCTGTACAAATTTATAAAAATTAAAAACTAAGCCTAAGACCAAAATTTAAAAATACAGACTGGGGTGGGAGAGCTGGAGTTAGGCCAAGCCGGCTAGATTAAACAGGTGGGTTTTGAGCTTCTTATGGAAGGAGCGGAGGTCCGTGGTTGTTCTAATATCAGGGGGAAGGTCATTCCAGAGGGTCGGGCCCATCACAGAGAAGGCCCTTCCCCTGGGCGTCGCCCGCTGGCACAGCCTAGTGGACGGCACCCGGAGGAGTCCCTCTCTGTGTGAGCGAATCGGCCGAAGGGATTATCCATGCAGGGCTTCCAGGCTAAGGATCAGTGCTTTGAATTGCACTCGGAAAGAAAAGGGAAGCCAGTGCAGCTTGCACAACAGAGATCTTACGTGGGGAAACCTAGAGGCCCCGTTGCCCTGCCGCTGCTTTATCCTGGTCCAATGAACATTTCCAAGTGAGCCTCCTGGGCAGCCCCACCTATAGCACATGGCGGTAGTCCAAATAGGGGGTGACCAAGGCACGGGTTACTGTGATCAAGGCCTCAAGTGAGCAATTAGGGCATTACATGGTTTGGTAAAAAGGATGTCATAGCCGTAGCTGACTCCCTACTCCTCAAGCAGGAGCCAAGACCCTCAAATCTTGCACTAGATCATTGCGCCACCCTGTGCAATGCCAAAGATGAAGTATCAACCTGTGATCAGGGCCTCAAGTGAGCAATTAGGGCAGGGCTGTCAAACTCGATTTCATTGAGGGCCACATCAGGGTTGTGTTTGACCTCAAAGGGCCAGGGTGGGCATGGCCAGGGTCTGTTTCCACTGGAGGGCTGCAGGAGGCCATCATGGCCGAAAATGAAGCCTGGGAGGGCCACACATGGCCCTCCTGAGCTCCATTTCTGCTGGCAGAGGCACCACAGACCAGTTCTTCACTGTTTTTAGGGTAGCGCCACAGGCCAGATCTAACCACCCCACGAGCCGGATCCAGTTTGACACCCCTGAATTAGTGCATTACATGAATTGGTAAAAAGTGTCCCCTAGCCGTAGCTGACCCCTATTTCTCTTTCCTGCTTAAATATCCATCAATCTTCTACCCCAGAGTTCCCCAAAATTTCTGACTTTGTGGACCAACGGGGGGGGGGGAATGGTTCCATGTGAGTGGCTGGCAAATGGAGTGTGTGTAGACACGTTCGACCGCTGCTGGTGCAAGTGTGGATGTGTGACTGTGCTCACATGCCACTTCCATGGTCCTTTTCTGAGCCTCTCTTGGCCCAATCATGGGCCACTGTGCTGGTGTTGGGGACCCTTGTCTACCCCATCAAAGTCAGACAACTCTCGGCCACTCAAAGACTAGAGAAGAGAAAAGTTGACACATGCCCCGTACACTTCAAAACCCAACCCAAGAACAGCCTAAAAACTCCAGACAGACAAAATAAACTTGATGGCTAGTTACGTTATCTGGGTTGCTGAGTCCTAAGCTCATCTTGACAGATGAGGTTCTCCACCTGTGGTGTCCTCATGATCTCCTGAGAACGAGGGAGAAGCCATCGAAATGAACTTTTGGGACTCTGAGGGAGTCACTTCAAAGGGGGAATCCAAACTTTCTTTCTCCTGCCCAGGGTATCTCACCTGGAAAGCTACGGAATGCAAGAATTTGAGGCCGTTTCTCTGCCAGTGTTGATCGTGCCTTTTCCTGCTCCACAGTGATGAAGCCAGGAGAAACAAGGAAACCTCCCTGTCTGCCGAAATCTCTGCTCTGCATCCCTTCACTTAATGGATGCTTTATGTAGCTTGGATCTGACTTTGCTCCTCCTGATTGGCCAGAAGGTCAAATAAAAATCTATCCAGCATGACTGGTATCCTTTATTTTGTAGAGCCAAGAGACTGTGGTGGTCTGAAGACCCCACAATCTTCTGCATGGCAAGGCTTGGAGGGGTCCTTCTTCAGAGGGACCATTCATGATGCTACGTTGTCCATCTCATTTCAATTGGAGGGTTAGGAACCCATTTTCCTGCCCCTAAAACATTTTACACTGACTCTCTATCTGGTTTCCTTGGCCAAATACAGAGGAGACTTAGCACTGCCCCCTCCCACACCTATGCTATGAATTCTTGCCTCCTCTTGTCACTAGAGTGATGATCTCCCTCCAGCATCTTCTTCTATCACTGCTGACCCAAAAAGGTATCTGGTTTGTTTAGCTTGTTTGCCTTGTACAGTATAAATGGGTTCACTCCCACCATCCTTAACTCACCAGCACCACAATGAGGACTTGAAAGGACTTGGGAAGTAGCCCAAATAGTCCAATTGTCAAAGGTGTCAAACTTCTCCAGCTTGGCAAACATTTTGTTCTCCCACAGCCTTTGCAACACCTCCTGCTGCACCTGAGCCTTTGCATCCTCAGAGTAAATCAAGATGTCATCTAGATATATCATCAGAAAATTGTTAATTCTATCTGAAAAAAATCATTCATAAATCTGGAAAATGCTGCTTTCATAATTACAATTAGCCAATGCAAAAAGCATAATTGGATATTTAAACGCACCATCCCTGATATCAAAAACTGTCAAATACTCGTGTCTTTCTTTGACTCTAATGAGGTCATAAGTGTTCCTGAGATCCAGCATGGTAAATATGTCAGCCATCTGTAATCGGTCCATCAAATCTGATCTTAGAGGCGGTTGGTAATGATCCCATAAAATCCCATCATCTTTGCATTTGCACAGCTGCTGCTGTTCCTCTGACTGCTCCCCGTTGCATCATCTCTCTTTCCCCAGATCAGCTGTGGTAGGTGTAAAGGATAAAAGTCTCGTGAACTAGTACTGGACTTGCACAATCGAACCTGTTCCTGCTGCAAATTTCTTCAAATGGGCATCTATGAGCACACAAAATTGCAATACTGTAACTCCTCTAGGATTTGTGGAATTCCTTCAAAGAATTCTATTCTAATTTGATTAAGGCATGGACTACATGCAGAAGCTTCACTTCCATGCCAGGTCTTTAATGTTTATTGTTTTAATGCATGTACTGTATGTCTTGTGTTGTTTTGTGATGTTGGTTTAAACACAGAATAGAATAGAATAACAGAGTTGGAATGGACCTTGTGGGTCATCTCACCCCAACCCCCACCCACCCAAGCAGGAGACCCTACACCATTTCTGACAGAGGGCAGTCCAGTCTCTTCTTGGGAGCCTCCGGTGAAGAAGCTCCCACAACGTCTGTTCCATGGGTGGATTGCTCTTACTGTCAGAAAATTCCTCCTTGTTTCCAGGTGGAAACACTGTTAGAGACCCCGAAAGTTCAATATCATATGGGCAGCTATATAAATGTGGAGTGCATTCCTCCATTCGCTTCTGCATCAGGGTTTCTATCCAAGGAGGCAGATGTGATCAGGGAAAACTAAGCCTGCACCCAAAAGCATTAACCAGCTGTGCTAAACATATCAATAAAATAACTTTGCATGGGAATGCACAGGAGAGTTGTAGCATCATAAAACCAGAAGGCCAGAGGCATGGCTTGCTTTGTGCAAGTCCCATTGTGCTCTAGGCACAACGCATGCAGGAGGGAGCAAAACCACAGGCTCACCGCTATTACTCAAATGTCACTAAACAAAGAATGCAGGTCATGCCAACTGGCTGAAATGACAGCTACATTATGAAAGCTTCTGAACAACCTGCATGCACGTGTGTCTGGGTTTCTAACTGCTGTGGGGGTTAAGCCAGTAACGGGAAAAGGGGGCCACACATGACACCCTGATGTTCATGTTTGTGGGTTTTGTGGTTTGAGGGTATAAAAGGCCTGGCTGAAGGCAACCTCCCCATGTTGCCCATCCTCTGCACAGAGCAAGATCATCCTGCTTCCATCTCCACCTTGGGGTGTTTATTTGGGCTTCAACACCTCAGACAAGGACCCAGAGTTGGACTGAGACATCCTAAGGGACAGGTGAGTGCTGCTCTCCCACCTGCGGGGACATGGCAGGTGAGGGCTTTGCATCAGATCACTCCTGGGAGTCTCTGTCCATCTGAAGGGAACTTCTTCTGGTGGCTGCAGGCAACATCCGGGTCCCAGCAAGAGATCTGGGGAAGGGTCCCTCAGGCAGGGAGGGACAGATCTATTGGGGAACTCTGTGTGAGAGAAAGACAGACATATGGGAGACTCTTTATAAGGGAAGTCCCTAAACATTAAAAAGCACTGCAGAATCCACTGTGACCCACCAAGGCTGCTGCATGACCAAGGAAAAGAAAATTGGGCCCAGTTGAGCTGGAGCAAAATTGTGAGACAAATTGTGGGACGTCCAGCTTCATCCTGAGTTGGATGTTGGGTCTCCCTTCCTGATGGGGTTTTACCATGAGCCTAGTCCCCCTCCCACCTCTTCCCTCTTTCTTCTCCTCTGCAGCAAAGAAAGGAAGACCATGGGGCGATTCATCTTTGTGAGCCTGAGCTTGCTGGTTGTGGCCCTTTCCCTGAGTGGTGAGTTCCCGCAGGGTCTCTAGTGTCCAGAGAGACCAAAGCTCTTACATCTCAAACCCCGCCCCCTGCAATCCTCTCCCTGGAGTTGCTTTTATTTCTGTTTGGCTTATTGTGCAATTCAGATCTCTCACCCTATCTCTCTGCTCCAGGATTCAGTCCTGATTGCAAGGATACAAACCAAAATTAATACCACAGTTGAAAGCTTGGTAAAAGTCCATGCTTTTATCATGAAACATTGAGTGCCTCCCATTCCTTGCAGGGGGCAGCCCCACAAATACTCACCCTGAAGCCCGTTGAGTGGTTATTATGGGTCATCCAGGAGGCAACCGCAGATTCTCCAGAATTGGCCCACGAAATCCCTATACTTTGTCCCACTCAACAACCTGGTTCTTGGAAAAATCCATTTTCTGAATTAGCAGAGTTCACCAAATGATAAATCAGCGAAAAGGGACAGGTTCACACAAGACATGAAGCTTCAAGGAACTAAATGAAGGCTAAACCTACCCAATGGTTGAACATTCTGCAAATACTGTTCTGTTTGAAATTTTCAGTTTCAATGTATTGTCATTAAAGATGTTTGCAACCCAACAGGTTAAGAATGTTCTGCAGATCCAGCTGTCTCCTCCTCCTCCTCCTCCTCCTCCTCCTCCTCCTCCTCCTCCTCCTCCATCTCCTTTTCTCCTGGCCATCTCCTCATTGGACATTCTCTCTTCCCACATAGGAGTGAAAGGCTGTTGTTGTCCTAATGATTGGCTCTCCATGAATGGGTTTTGCTACAAGCTCAACAATGAACTCAAGACCTGGAATGACGCAGAGGTTAGAAGTGTTGTGTGTCTCTGAATCCCCTAGCCCAGGAACAGGAGAGGTCTAGGGAGACCCTTGCATAATTTCCAAGTCCACTCTGGCTGGAATGAAGTGGAGGGCCTCTGGGTGCATAAAAAGGTAGGAAAGGTCGTGATTTTAGGATTGTCTGGAACTATCCTTGTCCATATTCTCTGGACTATATACTGGTTTAGGCTTTCATGACCCATTCCTGGTGAGCAGTGTTGAGCTTCAAGATTTAGTGACCATTTTGTAGACCACAGATTTCCCAATGTTTCATTGTCAACATGGATGGTATCTTCATATCTCCTTGCCTCTTAAGTGATGGCGATCACAGATCATAAACACATGAATCATGAATTTAAGCAAGGAATTGTTCAAGAGCTGCAAATGCTAGCAAAGACATCCGTAGTGGTCAACAGATCGAAGATGGTGGCTAGAACCATCTGGTGGCAATCCTTGATCTTTTCTCAAATAGACACACAGACACACACACACATGTTTCTTCTCTGCTGAACAAATGACTTTTTCTGTTGTTGCTCTCTCCCAGATGTTCTGCAGAAATCTCAAGCCAGGCTGCCACATCGCCTCCATCCATAGCATGGCAGAGTCAGTTGACTTGGCTGAGTATGTCTCTGACTATCTGGAAAGTAATGGAAATGTCTGGATTGGACTGAATGATCCACAGAAAGTAGGTCCCTTTCTATTGGTGATATGGTTTCCATTCCTTCGTTGTTGTTCCTAAGGGTTTTTTGAAGGATCTTCCAATGGAAGGCAAGGATCTCTCTGCTAAAAGCTCTTGCCTTGGACAAAGCCAGGGGTGAAATTCAGGAGGTTGAGACAGGTTCTGGAGAACCACAAGTGGAAATTTTGAGTAGTTTGGAGAACTGGCAAGTACAACCTCTGGCTGGCCCCGCACTCATCTATTCGCTGCCACACAAGTCCCAGCTTGAGGAAATGGGGATTTTGCAGTAACCTTCCCCTGCCAAGCCCACCAAGCCACACGCACAGAACTTCACCCCTGGACAAAGCCTTTGAGAAACCCCAAGACTCTTTCTCCTGCCCCCTCCCCAACCCTTCCTGCCCAGTTGAGAAACCGGCTGCTGCCTTTGAAGTCCCAAAGGGAGGGATTTCATCCCCAATTCACCTCGGGACGAAAGTGTTCTCTGCACTCAGGGCCTCCGTCAGTCTCCCTTCCTCTTTTCAGAGCATCAAATGGCCTCTGATCCTGCTTGAAACTCTGATGGGCCAAGGACCGCCTGGCCTGGCCTGGGAGGGCTCTTCTTCCCTCCCCCCATTTTATTTTATTTTATTTTATTTTATTCAAAAATGGCTCGTTCCTGTTATTGGGAGGATTTCATCTTGTGCGCTGTTGCATTTTCAATGCCTGTAAAATGCTTCATGATCTACAAAAAAGGGAAGTTTCCCTGGAATCGAGATCAGTTCCCGGTGACTTTAAGAATAGAAATGTTAATTTATGGCAATAACACAGAAGTAGGTTTTCCCCCTGCACATTCCCAGGGTGCTTTTCAGTCTCCCCTACAGCTCTGGGGTTCTGCTGGGGGTCTCCCACACAAGGACCCCTTGACTTTAACCCTATTTATCTTCCAGAGGTCAATCGGTGTCGACTGTCTGGACTGGGGCATCTTTTCTCTGGATCTCCTGAGTGTCACCAATTCCAGATCAACTGAAATTGATTCTATACAGAGAGACACACAGAGAGAGACAGAGAGAGAGAGAGAGGAAGAGGAAGAGAACGAGAGACAGAGAGACAGATAGAGACAGAGAGAAAAAAAAGAGAGGGAAAGAGACAGAGAAAAAGAGGAAGAGAGACAGAGAGTGTGACAGAGAGAGGGGGGAGGAGACAGAGGCAGAGACCGAGAAAAAGAGAAAGATAAAGTTTTCTTCTGGGGTATTTTTTCTCTGCATCTCCTGATTGTCACCTATTCCAGATCAACTGAAATTGACTATATAGAGAGAGAGATACAGACAGACAGACAGACAGACAGACCTAGAAAAACAAAGAGAGAGAGAGAAAGACAGAGACAGAAAAAGAGGAAGAGGAAGAAAGCATGACACACAGAGAGAGAGACAGACAGAAGCAGAGACCAAGAAAAAGAGAAAGGTAAAATTTTCTTCTGGGGCATCTTTTCTCTGCATCTCCTGATTGTCACCTATCCAAACATCCAAATTTAACCCTGGTGAGCTGTTCCAGATCAACTGAGATTGAATATAGATAGATGATTGATGATAGATAGATGGATAGATAGATAGATAGATAGATAGATAGATAGATAGATAGATAGATAGATAGATAGATAGATGATAGATGATAGATGATAGATGATAGATGATGATAGATAGATGATAGATAGATAGATAGATAGATAGATAGATAGATAGATAGATAGATAGATAGATAGATAGACAGAGATAGATAGATAGGAGAGAAAGAGAGAGACAAAGAGAGTAAGAAAGGGAGAGAGTAAAAGGAGGATGAGGGAGGGGGGGAGAAAGAGAGAGAGAGAGAGAGAGAGTGATTCATCTCTGCTCCTGGGCCATGCAGAGAGAGATTCCTCCTTCTCTCCTTCTTGGCTAATGTGGTTTCCCTGTCATTCCAGAAAGGCATCTGGATGTGGTCAGACAGATCCTGCACTGACTTCACCTCCTGGAATTCAGAAGAGCCCAACAACCAACACAACAAAGAGTATTGTGTTGAGCTCTTGGTCAAGACAGGTAAGCCAAGCTGGAGGGGAGGGTGTTGAAGATACGCTTTCAACAATCAGGACTTATTTCATCCATCTTAGAACACCCACCAGTGGACAACTGATGACCTTGACCTCCTTAGATTCTAAGCTCTCACATCCTGACCCTCTATACAGCCAAGGGACCACAAATGCCCATGGGATAAACAATGGACATTTGCGGTCCCTTATTTCATCCATCTTGGAACACCCACCTGTTGGCCAATGATGACCTTTGTTGACCTCCTTAGATTCTACTTCCCACAGCCTGTCCCTCTATATAACCAAGGGAACACAAAACACCCATGGGATAAACAAAAATGGAACTCATCATTTCTTCAAAATCCAAACTTAATTGTTACAGCACCTTAATTAAACGAACCATCTCCATCTTGACCTACCTCTTGAAGTTCATTATTGTAACAGACATGAACCTTCACTCCCTTTTACCTTCCTCTTCTCCTGGGCAGGAAGCCTTCTTCTCAACTAAGTACTTCCTTCTTCCTTTGGAAGAAGACCCGTAAAGAAACTTAAAAAATTGGGAAACAAAGCATAAGAGTTCACTCCCAATACACTTGCCTTTGGGAGGATCTGTTGGGTGTGCAGGGTAAACAGATCGGAAGGTTGGTCCAAACTGAAAATGAAACTTTCTGTTTTGTTGTCCAGGATACCTCAAATGGAATGACACGCCCTGCGATGCCACGCATCCTTTCATCTGCCAGTGCAAATTCTAGTGCAAATCGCTCCTTTTCTTGCTCCAAGGTGAATGAAGCTCCTGAGGAAGCAACAAAACTCTGCCAAAAATCTCCACTCTGCACCCCTTCGCTTCATGGATGCTCTCTGTAGCTTCTGATTTTATTCCTCCTGATGGGCCAGAAGGTTCTGCTTTAAATTCTGCTTTAGCATGACTGTCCTTGTTTATTTTGGAGACCCAGGAGATGGTGGAGATCTAACACTTTAAGACCTCTGAATTTTCTTCCTGGCAAGGTTCAGCTTTAATGGGGGGAGGGGGCATCTCTTTTAAAAAAAAACAATTTTTATTTCTTTTTGAACAAGGACAAACATAAACATAAAAATAAAAAAAGCATCTTCCATTACAAATTGTAGAAAGTGTGTCAGTTGGTTACAGTATTTCCATGCATCTCTTCCATAGTCACCACCTGCTTTTCATATCAAATCACATATTTTAAATTCACCTATATTCATGTATATCACAATTATTATATCTCAACCTTAATTTGACTATAATTGTTTTTACATCCTTTTATATATAATATTCAAAATCTAGAATAGGATTATATGATAACATTCCATTAAATCATCCTAAAATCATCCAATTGCAATACATCTTTGTAACATATTCTAGATAAAGTTTTTAAACCTCCTCTCATAATCTCCATGTGTTGTTTATATAAAATTTCATATTATCAATCTAATATATCTATATGTATTGTTATCATTAATCATTATTTAACTATAGCTAATATCACTTCATCTTATACATACTACTAGTAAACTAAATTTAGCTTAGTTTTTATTATACATTTTCATTGCATCAACCTGTATCTTTCCAGTAATAGTGCAGTCTTATATCTCTTGCTATTTGTAGCATTAATGTTCTAGTTACTTTCTTAATAAATCTTGTATAAACTTCTCTTAGCAACATGTTGTTCCTTTCGTATCTCATAAAAGCTCGAAACCCAGCATCTGCTCTTTCCATCAGCTTATCTTTGGTTATCACTGGTGCTTCTGTCAATATTTCTCTCCTTACCTCTGTCAATTTTTCTCTCTTTTCTTCTTCTGTGCTTTGAAGTCTGGGGTAGAGTTCCAATCCATCTATCTCCGCTTTCCATATTCCACTCTTGCCATTACCAACCATGCTCACTTTGTTGTCAGTATCCACAGTTTTCTTATCTCTTTGCTCATTTTTTTCTTTCATTATTTGAACTCAGTCCTCCACATTCTTCATTGGTAAACATCCTCATTTTCTCCATCAGATTTTTCTGTTTTGTATTCCATATTCTCCAATCTCTTTTCAATTCTCTCTGTCACAACTAATAGATTTTGAATTTCAAACATAATCATTTGCAATGTTACAGTTTCTTTTTCCTGCTGAACCATTCTTTCAATTTTGCAGACACTGCCACTATGGGGTTCAAGGCTATTTTAATAAACTTCAAACAGGTTCATTTATTATCTTTCAAGTCAAAATGTTGTCTTCCCTCCAATAGCTAGTGATAGAACTTCCAAAAAGCACCTGTATAAACAACCTGTGCTCTTCCTTCTATCACTGTCAGTAAACAAACTGAAAGAACCTTGAATCTCAAGTGATCAAAGAGAAAGAAGAAAAAACAATATATCCAGCCCCCAGCCTCTAAGTGGCAGTGTTCTTTAAGAAGTTAGGAAACAACTTTCCTAACTTCACATGTCCATAGAACAAGAACACCTTAATACTGTATTTCCCCGAAAATAGGGCAGAGTCTTATCTTCTTTTGGCCTTATTTTTGGGGAGGTCTTATCATTTTTGAGGTGCAGAAGGTCCCCCCATGGCTGCTTCTGTGTTGCAATATTTTGGGGGAGGTCTTATTTTAGTTATATGCTCAAAAGCCCAATTGGGCTTATTATCCGGGGAGGTCTTATTTTGGGGAAAACAGGGTATACATATCTAACACAACTCACAATCAAAGACCACTGTGTCAACGTGTAAAGCATTTCCATGTCTGTTATCAAGTTGACATTAGAGGAAAGGCGGGGGGAGAATTCCATGCATACCTTCGGCTACAGCAGGCATGTCAGGCGTGAAATTGTACAACCTGCTGCAGGACTTCGTTGGTGAATGTGATTTATGACACCGACTGAGGGGAGGGGAGACACATAGGGGTAAAGTTCAGCCATCATTAAGCTGAAATTACATCTGATTCCACGCAGGTATTGCTGAGATGCTGTTCCTAATAAATGGCTAGATTTTTTTTTAAACTTGGCTCATAAGTTAATTAGGGCATCTTTTGGAAACCTGGCACACTGTTACTATAAACATTGCTACATTTGGCATTCTGACTTTGTCCCTTTTAATTGCTGGACTGTCAGAATTATGCTGTCAAAATAAACCTTAGCAGGAGTTTAAGCAGGTGTCGGCTTATTCATCTGGCTGCAGAATGGAGAAATATTTTGCATAGACTCCCAGCATCCCTTGCTCACTCTTTCCAGGGCCACAACTCCACCCTCACGGCCTGGGACGTAGGTCGAAATAAGCACTCTGAGTAAAAGACTTTTATCCAAAATGTTTCTTGGTTACTTACAACATATCAGTCTTTGCTATTTCTTCCACAAGGTTGTCGTGTTCACACTTGATGGATTATGTTTTTCGCTTTTGGCACAAGATTACATGCGTCGTACAAGATTGCTCACAACAAAATACTCCCAACGGAATCTCATGTCGGAGATTTCTTGCTCTGCGCCTGGGGCTCATTTGTCAGTTTTGCAAAGCCGCCGGCAAAGAGAAGGGAAGTTTACACAATCATTTGAATAGTTCCTGCTTTTGGTGGCTTCCTTTTATATGGCTTGATTATTTCCTGGATGACTCGGTGTAGAGAATATTTTTAGTCCTTTCCTTCTGAAAAGGATCCTTCTCTCTCTCTCTCTCTCTCTCTCTCTCTCTCTCTCTCTCTCTCTCTCTCTCTCTCTCTCTCTCTCTCTCTCTCTCTCTCTCTCTCTCTCTCTCTCTCTCTCTCTGGTGGCTAGCCAAGAGGAAAACCACAAAACCGCAAACCAGCAGGGGGCGCCCTCCTTGAACTGCACCTGACCTGCCTTTTCTGGGATTCCACCAAGTATAGGAATTGGCATCCAAACCTGAAAGATCTTCTACTCCAGTGACAGGAAAATCTTTCTGGTATTTAAACTTGCAAGTGGAACATGGGCATTGGAAACTCCTTGCCACTGAAAGGGAAGTGGCCACTTATTAAGGAGTGGGGAACAGAGCCCCACTGGCACATTCTGTCTAAAGAGCACTGCAGGAATCCCGAAATATTTGCTTTGGGGCCACAGTACCTGTTAGATTTTAATTTTGCATCTATTCTTTTGTTAAACTAAAATGAGACCGTGTTTGATTTTTCTTTGAAGAATCCTAGAATCTTTTGCATTGGTGAGGAGTTGGGGCGACTGAACAGAGCTCAAGCATTTACTGGCCGGATGCCCTTCCTGATGCCTATGCGGGGTTCACAGCAGGCAATTACTCATTGCACCCAAAGAGAGAAATATCTCCTGCTACCTAGGATCAAACTCACAGCTTCCTGATTTCGAAGCAAGAGCTCCACCTCTAGGCCACTGCATCACTCAGAATAAGAACATATTGTACCTTACAATTACATCCATATTGAAGAGAGTAATTCTTATGTAATTGCTGTTTTCGTGTCATTTTTTAAATTTTTAAATTTTCTTTGTTGTCCTCCCCTCCCTAATTTTCCCTTTTTGTTGTAATTGTGTATTTTAACTTTCTATCTGAAATTTAATACAACACCCTCTATCAAAGAGTAAAGACATCAAGAAAGTTGGTGTTTAGGCAGTTTTATTGTTCCTAGGTAAGGTGTATTTTGGCTGATGATTGCATTGCTTCTGCTGATTTTTACTTGTTAATTGGGTTTGAACTGTACCTCTGTGGAGGTGTGTGATAAAAGTTTTCTTTCGCTATCAATTTCTGCCAGGACCGAACTTGTCTTCTCCTCTGGTGAAGGTCCACGTAGCATCTGTGGGTTGTAACAAACATTCCCACTTTTGGGAAAGCCCTTGTGATTCTGGCCTGGATGCCGCATGAAATGGCATTGGTCAAATTTGCCAGTGGCCTTTGGAGCGCTTGGGATGGGAGGTGCTACAACTATTCTCCGCCTCCAGGGCTTCTCAGTGGCTTCTAATTCAACCACAGCATCCTTCTGGGCCAGCTTCTGGAGTTGGGAGTGTGAGGCAGCCGTGGATAGAGGGAACTTTGCAGACATTCATCCGATGCACCAATTGCTCCCTTTCCTGGACCGGGAGGCTCTACTCATGGTCACTCAGGCCTTGGTCACCTCCTGTTAGGGCTGCCCTTGAAGACTATCCAGAAGGTTCACCTAGTCCAGAATGCAACCACATGCACAATGACTGATTGTCCTAGGTTGGGCCATGTCACCCCAAGGTGGCATAAGTTGGGCTGCCTCCTGGTTTCCTTCCAGGTGCAACTGAAGGTGCTGCTTGTTACCTTTAAAGCCTTCTATGGCACTGAGCAAGGATAGCTAGATTAACAGGTTAATAGAGTTGGAAGGGACCTTGTAGGTCATCTAGTCCAGCTCCTTGCCAAAGCACGAGACACCATTTCTGACAGATAGCCATCCAGTCTCTTCTTGAAAGCCTCCAGTGATGAAGCTCCCACAACCTCTGAAAGCAACTTCTGTTCCATGGGTTGATTGTTTCTCCTTAGTTCCAGGATGGATCTCTCCTTGATCAGTTTCCATCCATTATTCCTTGTCCGGCCTTCAGGTGCTTTGGCAAATAGTTGGACCCCCTCCTCTCTGTTGCAGCCCCTGAGATATTGGAAGACTATTATTGTGTCCTCCCTAGTCCTTCTCTTCATTAAACTAGCCATGCCCAGTTCCTGCCACCATTCTTCGTATGTTTTAGCCTCCAGTCCCCTAATCCTCTTTGTTGCTCTTCTCCGCACTCTGTTTTACATCATGGCAACCAAAAGTGGATGCAGAATTCCAAGTGTGGTCTTACTAAAGCTTTATAGAGTGGTATTAGTACCTCACCTGATCTTGATTGTATCCGTCTGTTAATGAAGTTTAGGATTGCATTGGCATTTTGGGCTGCTACCACAAACTGCTGGCTCATATTTAACTGGTTGTCCACTAAGACTCCAAGATCCCTCTCCTAGTTACTGCTATTAAACCTGGTTTCACCCAATCTATATGTGTACTTTGGGGGGGGGGGGGTTGCCTAGATTTAAGACTTTACTTTTCTCTAAATTGAATTTCATTTTGTTAGATAGGGCCCAGGGTTCAAATTTATGTCTACAGACCTCTACCCATCCTTTCGGTTAGGAGGGCCAATTCCTACTCCCTTCCGTTAAACATTACATATTATGGGATCTAGAAAGTCTGGATTTTCTATGGCAGCCCCTGTCCTGTGGAAGTTCCTTTCCCCTTGGATTTCTGCTGTTCTCTGCTCTCCTGGCCTTCCAAAACTCAGGTAAGACTTTCCCACCAGGACAGGAAAAGGTGGGCCAGAGGACTGAAGGAGGGACTGCATGCAGAAGAAAGCTTCAGGTTGGTGCCAGTTTTTTGCTCGGGTGTTATGTTGCTTTATTGTTGATGTTGGTTTAATCACTGATTGGGAGACACCCAGAGGAAAGTACAAGATGGGCAGCTCTGTAAATGTTTTAAACAAATAAATAAAATACATCTGATCAAATCCCCAGGGACACAACGTATTTGTGCTTAGCCTGTTGCTGAAAGTTATTGCAAAAAAGCTACATCCTGGTTGTTAGGCAAACATTTCCACCCCCAAAGAAATCCACCCCCTGCCTTGCCTTGCCTATAAAGGCTGCTGTTCCCTTTGCTGGAGTTGAGCCTGGAGTTGCCATCAAGCAGAATTGCTACCTGTGCAGGCAAAGGGACAGGTGAGTGGGGCTCTCCCACCTGTGGGCACCTAAGAGGTGAGGCCCCTGCAGTAGATTGCTTCTGCCTTTCTCTCTCCACCTGAAGGGACCTCTTGCAGGGGGCTGCAAGTGATGTCCAGGTTGCCTCAGGGAGTAGGCAGGAGCGGCCCTCAGGCAGGGAGGAAGGGATCTTTTGGGGATATAAAAAGAGAGAACCTTTCTAAGGAAAGCCCCCTCCCCATTACACAGCAGGATCCACTGTGACCCACCAAGGATGTTGCATGACCAAGGAGGCAGAAATAGGAACCAGTTGGGCAAGTCCAAAACTGCCAAAGAAACGGGGGGGGGGGGGGGAGAGGTCCCAGGTTGGATGTGGGGTGGCCCTTCCTGAGGACCTTCCCACCCATCTCATTCCCCCTTCCCCCTATTCCCCTCTTGGCTTTTCTCTGCAGGGAAGGAAGGAAGACCATGGGGCGATTCTCCTTTCTCAGCCTTGGCTTGCTGGTCGTGGTCCTCTCCCTAAGTGGTGAGTTAGAGTTGGGTGTCTCCTGTTTGGAAAATCTCTTGCATAGGAACCCCTTCCTGATTTAATCCCCCCTCCCCCCAATATCCTCTCACTGAAGTTGCTTTTATTCCTGTTTGGCTCACTGTGCAATTTAGATCCCGTCTTATCCCTCAGCTCCAGGACTCAGGGCTGTTTGCAACAAGGCAAAAACTAAGCAAAATTAATACAATCGAAATGCAGAATAAATTAAAAGTTAAAACCTTGCAAAAGGTACATCCATGTATCACTGAAATAAATGCAGGGCCCTCTCCATGGGCGATTAGACACATAAAAGTTGGTCTTGTCTCACAGACTAAGAGCTGAGCATCCAGAGGGGCACCTGAAGAGTGGCATCTCCTGGGCAGTGGGTGGCAGGTGGGGGCAGTCGCACAAATAATCAGCTGTTAAGCCATTTAGGGTTCAGATGTTTGAATCATCCAGGGGACCAGCGGAGGTCCTTCTGGACAGACCCATGCGACCCCCACACTTTGCACTGCTTGATAGCTTGGTCGATGCCTTCTGCAGCAATTGCGATTTCAGGAGACTTTCAAAGGTAGCCCCACATTGACCAGGTTGCAGTAGTCTAGATAGGTTGTAGTGGCTAAAGTGGGGATAATTGTTGCTCAGTTTGACTGGCTGAGGAAGGTCCCCATTGGTTCTAAGTGTGCAAAATCTTAATCTGGCTTTTGAAGGAATTTTTCTGGCTTGGCACGGCTCCCTAAACGATAGATCAACCGAAGTGACAGATGAACACAAAACATGCAATTTCCAGGAAATTGACCGAGGCTAACCCAAAATGCAGACTCTGCGCCCGTAACCCAAGTCCCTTTCAATTTACAGTCATCCAAAAAGTTTGTCGTTCTGCAGGTTATGTTTATGCTCTGCATATACTCCTGAGTTATCCTCCTGCTGCTGGCCACCTTCTCATTGGGGTTCCTCTCTTCCCACACAGGAGCCAAGGGCTGTTGTCCCAATGAATGGTTCTCCAGGAGTAGCTTTTGCTACAAGGTCTTCGATGAAGCAAAGACCTGGGAAGAGGCAGAGGTCAGAGGTGCTTGTGTGTCTGTGAATCTCCTAGCCCAGGCAGAGGAGAAAGCTAGCCAGAGCCTCAATCCAAACAGAACTTTATGATTCTTGACCAATGTATCTTTTCATGTCTCTTTATGTACACTGGGAGCTTATGCACCAAAGACCAGTGCCTTGCGTGTCCAATCACACTTGGCCAATAAAGAGTTCTATTCTATCCTTGGGTTGGGATGAAGTGGAGAGACACTAGGCCGTGTCCATGAATAGGTAGCGAAGCTCATGATTTTTAGGATAGTCTGAAATGCAAATATTCTGCATGTACCGGCATAAGCTTTCATGGGCAGTATCTGTTGGTTGGTCATTGTGGAACGATCTTTTAGACAATAAATTTCCTGATCTCTCACTGGCTTCTACAGACCACCTTGCCTGTAAAATGATGGGGGATAAGGGCAGAGAAGAAAGGCTAAGATGATTAAAGGCCTGGGGACTAAAATGCACGAAGAACGGTTGCAGAATTTGGGTTTGGCCAGTCTAGAGAAAAGAAGGGCCAGGAGGGACATGAGAGCAGTCTTCCAGTATTTGAGAGGCTGCCACAAAGAAGAGGGGATCAATTTATTCTCCAAAGCACCCGAAGGCAGGGCAATAAGCAAGGGATGGAAACTAATCAAGGGGAGAAGCAACCTTAATTGAGGAGAAACTTCCTAACAGTGAGGACAATCAACCAGTGGAACAGCTTGCCACCAGAAGTTGTGGGTTCTTCATCTCTAGAGGCTTTTAAGAAGAGACTAGACAGTCACTTGTTTGAAATGGTATAGGATCTCCTGATTGAGCAAAGGGTTGGACTACAAGACCTCCAAGGTCCCTTCCAGCTTTTTCTGATTTATTGATTGGTTGATTGAGTTTAACTCGTGAATCTAAGTCAGGAATTGTTTGAGAGCTGCAGACTCCAGCAAGGGCATTTGCAATGTTGTGTCCTGATGGTGGCTAGGACCATGGGAAAGCCTTTCCTTTTTCCCCTCACGTGCACAAGAAAAAACCCACACACGTAAACACAAGCAAACGTTTTCTTTCCTGCTGACCCAGTGCCTTTCTCTGTTGCCGCTCTCTCGCAGAAGTACTGCAAGAAGTACAACCACGGCTGCCATCTTGCCTCCCTCGACAGCAAGGAAGAGGCAGAGGACATGGCCGTGCACATCTCTCAGAAATTCAAGGTCAACATCTGGATTGGACTGAGTCGCCCATCGCACGTAGGTCCTTCTCTGTTGCTCATGGATCCCTTCAGGGAATCCTCTTTAGGGACTGCAGGGCCCAGCCTGGGAGGGCGGTTCTCCGTTTTTATATTTTGTGCAGGTATTGTTCATGTTGGCTTCCACCTTGGGCTCTCTTGTTATTTTCAATAATGGGAAAATGTTTGCTCATATGTACCGTATTTTTCTAACTATAAGACTCACCGGTGTATAAGACGCATCACGATTTCGAAGAGGGAAGTAAGCCCGTTTTTCGCCCATTTTTCACAAAACTGGGATGCGGGGGCAGGGCTTCCGGAAGCCAAAAATGAGTGTATTTGGTGTATAAGACGCACCAATATTTCCATGCGCTCTTAGGGGGGAAAAGGTGAGCCTTATACTCCAAAAATGCGGTAGGTAGTTCTGAATTTGTGACCACGACTGAGCCCAGAATTTATGTTGAGACCCTTGTTAAGGGAGTTTTGCCCCATTTTACAACCTTGCTTCTCACAGTTGTTAGGTGAATCATTGGAGTTGTTAAGTTAGTCACATGGTTGTTAAATGAGTCCGGCTTCCCCACTGACTCTGCTTGTCAGAAGGCGGCAAAAGTTGACCTTGGGACAATGCAACCGTCATCATCACTGTGAGTCAGTTGACAAGGCTCTGGATTTTGAATGGGGATGCTGCAACCGTTGTGTGAAAAATGGCCACAAGTCGCTTTTTTCAGTGCCGTTGTAGCTTTGAACGGTCACTAAATGAACTGTCATAAATCAAGGACTAGCTGTACAAAGGAAAGGAAGTTTCCCTGGAACTGAGCTCAGCTCCTGGTGACTTTATGAATACAAAGGTTATTTTCTTCTTTTAAGAAACCCAAGTCTGCTTCACATACACACACACACACACACACACGCACGCACGCACGCACGCACACACACACACAATCTCCAGGGTGCTTTTCAGTTCCCAAGAGGGATCCGTAGCCCTGGGATTTTGCTGGCGGACTCTGATCCAACGGCTCATAAATGTTGACTCTGCTGATCTTTCAGAAATCCACCCGTATCTTCCAGGGTTTTCTCAATGTTGGGCATCAGGCGAAATGTTGATTTCACAAACAACTCCAGACAATTTTCTTCTGGGGTTTTTGTTTCTCTGGATCTCCTGATTGTCACTAAGAGCACTTAAGAATAGCATTTAGACTTATGTGCCGCTTCATGTGTTTCTTCAAGAGCATAGAAAGAGCCCTTGTGGTAGCCACGGCGTGAGAGAGAGAGAGAGATTGGCAACATTTATAAGGAAAGGTGGTCTTTCATGGCAATAGCCCTGAGGCCCATGAGGGGGCACCAATGGCACGCAGAGCTTCCTCTGTGGGCATGGGGGCCGTCGCCCCAGCTCAGCTCCACTGTGCATGCGCCTCCTGATGGTCAGCTGAGTTCCACCTCTCTGGGGGGTTGCATGAGCATGATGCAGGGGGTATCGTGCATGCAGGGGCGAGGGGAGCATGGGGGTGCCACCCCCCACCCCACCACCGCATGCCATGATTGGTCCCAGGAGGCTGCAGGGGGGTCACACACACACATGAATACGGGGTGAGGGAGCACAGGGGGGTTGTGGTTGCATGCACAGGGGGGCGGGGCATGGGGGGCCATGTGAGCACACATTGCATTATGGGTGCAGGTGCGCGCATGCTTTTGGCATGCGATGACAAAAAGGTTAGCCATCACTACCTTAGACTTATATACCGCTTCGGTGTTTTACAGCCCTCTCCAAGCGGTTTACAAAGCCAGACTCTTCCCCCCAACAATCTGGGTCCTCATTTTACCCACCTTGGAAGGGTGGAAGTCAAACTTGGGTTCCAACCGGTGCCCCATTTAAACCTTGAGCCTCAAGCCCCGTTTCAGAAGAAATCCAGTTATTTATTAGGAGCTCCATGTCAGCACGAACCAACTGAAGCCAACTCTGACCTCACTTAATTCGTGCCTTGGCTCTGCCCCTGTTTCCCCCTCTCCCCACCCCCAGGTGTGTCATCAGTCACATTCCCCAGTGAAGCAATTGTACAGATTGTAGAGGTCACTCCCTCCGGCCATTGTGGGTCTCCCTGGAGATCACCTTGGCGTGGCTGGCTGGAATGCGCTTTCTTTTGACTGAAGTGCAAGTTCCTCGATGCAGCTGCGAGGCTCGATTCCCCATCCCCCTGCTTATGGCAACTCAAGAGCAGGTCAGGAATGCGTCGCAAGTTGACACCTTGACCTGGCCAGCATCGAACTCTTGGCAGTCGGCAGAATCAGCCTGCAATGCTGCATTCTAACCACTGTGACACCACTTTTCTAAGAATTTATCCACTTATCCAAGAATTCATGAACTTTAATCCTATTTAGCTGTACTAGATCAACTGAAATTGAGTAGACAGATGGAGAAAAGGAGACTGGGCTGTCTCTTTGCTTTGATCCTTGAAACCTGCCAACGTTTCTCTACCTGCCCTGGGCTCTGCCTCCTCCTTAGCTAATGTAGCCTCCCTATCATTACAGAAAAAAAACTGGAAGTGGAACGATGGCTCCAAAGTCAGCTACATGTCCTGGAAATCAGGAAAACCTGACAACAAGCAGACAAATGAGAACTGCGTTGAGCTCTGGGCTGATTCAGGTAAGCCGAGGGGGTGGGGGGGAGGGGGAGAGTGGAGGATGCACTTCCAACAGGTGGGCCCATTTGAGGCATCTTGGAACGCTCAACACTTGGCAACCGATGACCTTGGGCAAAAAAAAAAAAATGAAAGCCACCATTCCTTCAAAAGCTCAACATTTATGTACCAATGATTATAGGACCATCATCTTACAAATAAATAAACAAGCTACATCTTAATCTCGGATGGGATGGGACAGGATGGGACAGAATAGAGGAAGTGAAGGAAGGGGAGGGGAGGAAAGGAATGGAATGGAATGGACTATGGAAAGAATAGAATAGAATAGAATAGAATAGAATAGAACAGAACAGAACAGAACAGAACAGAACAGAATAGAATAGAATAAAGTACAGTAGGTAGGGTAAGGTAGGGTAGGATGTGGTAGGGTGGGGTAGGGTAGGGTAAAGTAGAATAGAGTAGAGTAGAATAGAATAGAATAGAATAGAACAGAACAGAATAGGTTGCAACAACCTGCTGAACCCCCAGCCCCTGTTAGCTGATGTGGTTCTCCACCTGTGATATCTTCATGTCCCCCAGCAAATGAGGGAGGAGCCACTGAAAAGACCTTCTGGGACTCTCGGGGGGGAGGGTCACTGCAAAAGAGTAACCAAACGTTTTATTTTGCTGTCCAGGTTACAAGAGCTGGAACAATGAGAAGTGTGCATCCTTGCGTCCGTTCTTCTGCCAGTGCGTATCCTAGTGCAAATTTCTCCTGCTCCAGAGACAGTGAACTCCTGCTGAAATTTGGAGAAGAAACAAAGCCCCCCCCCCCCGCAGGCTGCCAAAATCTCTGCTTTGCCCCTCCCCCTTCACTTCATGGATGCTTTCTCTACCTTGGATCTGACTTTGCTCCTCCTGATGGGCCAGAAGGTCAAATAAATTCTCTCTAGCATGACTGGCCTCCTTCATTCTGCAGAGCCAGGAGACGGTTGAAATCCAAGGCTCAAGACCCCCAAATCTTCTTCATGACTAGACTTGGTATTGGGGGGGGGTGTCTCTTAAAAAGAACCCTCCTCTGATGCTACAATGCTTTGTTGCACATCCATCTCATTTTAATTGGAGGTTGGGAAACTGTTTGTCCTCAGCTCGATTTTCCCACCCCCAAAACTGATTTGTTTGCAATTCCCCCTCTGTATGGAGAATCCTGCCAGAAAGGGCATGGGAATGGGATGATGGAGTGGATCCCTGAAGGTTGTGTCTTCACTAGCTGCTCTGTCAGGGTTGCAAAGATCTGAACGTCCACTGGATGGCACCAAAGAGGCCACGATGCACAAAATAACAGAGTTGGAAGGGATTGGGGAGGTTTTCTGGTCCAACCCCTTGCTCAGGCAGGAGACCCTGTGCAATTTCAGACAAACAATTGTCCAATATCTTCTTTAAAACCTCCAGTGATGGGACATCCACATCTTCTGGTAGCAAGTTGTTCCACTAATTAAGGGAGTTTCTCCTTAATTCCAGGTTGCTTCTCTCCTTGATGAGTTTCCGTCTGTTGCTTCTTGTCCTGCCTTCTGGTGCTTTGGAAAACAGGTTGTCCCCCTCCTCTTTCTGGCAGCCCCTTAGATATTGGAAGGCTGCTATCATGTCCCCCTAGTCCTTCTTCCTTCAGACATGCCCAATTCATTTGGCTTTTTTGTCTTTGTTTTGCTTTCAAATAAACTCTGCTTCAGGTGTTGTGTCTTCATTTACCCAGTTGCAGAATGGGTCGGAATTTTGTTCTACTAATTGGCGACCACAAAGGGACCCTGGGGTTAACTTGACTGATGGCTCTTGCCTGGGTTTCTTCACCCAAACTGGCATTGGACCATTTGTCCAGAGGGCCTGGACTCTGCCCGCCTCAGTACAGGTAGTAAAGAGGCTCCTGAATTTGGACAAAACAACTATCCCCATATCAAAACAACTTCTTTTGTATGCGGCCAGAATCTGAAAATAACATTTCACACAGCACAGTACTTAAGCAAAATGGTCCCTTCCAACTCTGATATTCTATGCTTCTATGTAAGACTATGTAAGAAGAATAAAAGCATTTATTGTGCTTTTTCCTGCCTTTTTGGCCAAATTCTGATGATAAAAGCCCCATCCTGCACCTCCATCTCTTGTTCTAAGTCTCTCAGCCTTCTCCCAATTTGCATACATTCACCTACACTCCATTTTCCACTCCTGATTACAGCAGGACTGTCAAACTCGCGGCCCGCAGGCCGGATGCGTCATACACTGGCCACGCCCACACCTGGTTTAGCAATGGGAGAGAAGTCACAATATGTCATGTGATGATGCTGTGAGTTTGACATCCCTGCTCTACAGATTCCTATTAAAGTAAACGAAAGGGGAAAAGGTGTAATTGACAACAAACTATGAATGTTCCTCAGGAACATGTTTACCTCGCTTAAATTTGCAAGTGGAATGTGGATATTGAACTCCTTGCCACTGAAAGGGGAGTGACCAGTGGCGGGATTCCATTTCTTTTACTACCGGTTCTGTGGGCGTGGCTTTGGGGGCATGGCAGGGGAAGGAAACTGGCTGAATTCCACCTCTGGAAGTGACCAGTTATTAAGGAGTGGGAGAGGGAGCCCCACTGACACGTCCTGTCTAATAAACATCGCAAGAAGTTTTGATTATTTGCTTTGAGTTCTGCATTTGATTCCATAATATCTCTTACATTTTAGTTTTGCATCTGTTCTTTGGTTAAATTATAATAAGAGCATATGATATCTTATAATTGTATCCATATTGAAGAGAGTTGAAGTCCTTTTTTTATATTCCTGTTTTTGTGTCACTTTCTAAATGTTCTGTGTTCTCTACTTTCCCCCTTTTGTTGTAATTCTGTATTTTTTCTATCTTTGAAATTTAATAACATTCTACATATAAAAAAGAAAACCCACAGATGTTTATCATGACTAGTGTAAGGGTCGCATGGAATCAGAGGATCCCATGGTGGCGCAGTGGTGAGAGTGCAGTATTGCAGACTGATTCTGCCCTCTGCCAGCAGTTTGATTCTGACTCACTCAAGGTTGATTCATCTTTCCAAGGTTGGGAAAATGAGGACCCAGATTGGTTGGGGGCGACTTGCTGACTCTGTAAGCCACTTACAGAGGGCTGGAAAGCACCGTGGAGTGATATATAAGCCTAAGAGCTATTGCTATTGCTACCTGCAATCCAATGAACACCCTTCTCCAAGGACACGTGGTTTTTGAATAAGGTAACACATCATGCACAGATTTTGATAGTCACATTGGTATTGCCCCAGAAGCAACCTCTATCAGACACAGAATTCAAATAAGGAACAGATAAATGATTCCGTTGATCAAAAGAACAAGTGACAATGTATGGAAGGGAGGGGAGCCAAGAAGGCTAGCCAGGATAGAAATATGTAAAAGATCTAATGCATGGTTGAGGAGTGATGGATCTCTTGTTATCTTCTGCTTTTAACTTTTATTGTATCGTTTCCTATTGAGGGAGGGAGGGAGGGAGGGAGGGAGGGAGGGAAGGAAGGAAGGAAGGAAGGAAGGAAGGAAAGAAAGAAAGAAAGAAGGCAGGAGCGACAGAGAAGGAAGGAAGGAGAAAGGGAGGGAGGGAGGGAGGAAGGAGGGTGGCAGGGTGAGAGAAATGGAGGGAGCGAGGGGAAGGACGAAGGAAGGACTTAAATATCTTGCATTATATAAAACAACATTGGATTCATGTCTAGAACACCAGCTACAAACTACAGTAAGAACTGAATTCTGATTTCTCTTCCTGATTAGCTGCCTTTCAAGGTAGAACAAAGCTAGTCATTTTTCCTCTCTTCCTGGTACAACTAAATGAACCCTGTGCCAGCTAACAAGTCCCAGATGTGAGTGTTGCCCCAGAGGGTCCCTTCTCCCTGCCCTCCCAACTAACCAAGGCACATTCTCCCCCCTGAGCACCACCTCTCACGGATAATGCACCAAGTATGAGAATTGCATCTGTTGTGAGAATGAGCTTCTGAACATCTCCCTTCTTGCTGCCTGGACAGACACATTCGGATGAGGCACCCCCATTATCATTGCACCGTCTGTGAGAGAACTTTGGGACAGCATGATTCCGCTTCAACCCCACAGCTGGTCTTCAACAGGTGAGAGAAGCAGCCAAGGTGAGTCAGTCTTTATCCTTCCTGGAGCTTTGATTGGAAAAAGCTTTGACCAAAGTCTCAAAGTTTCAGACGTCTCAGAGGTGCTTTTTCAAAAGTCCAACTGGACTATGTGTTTTCCTTGAGGAACTCAATCAATCAGAATAGAGCTGGAAGGGATCTTGGCAAGACAAGAAACAATGGATGGAAACTCATCCAGGAGAGAAGCAACCTGGAATTAAGGAGAAACGTCCTGACAGTGAGGACAATTAACTAGTGGAACAGCTTGCCACCAGAAGTTGTGGTTGCTCCAACATTTGAGGCTTTTAAGAAATGATTGGACAACCACTTGTATAGGATCTCCTGACTGAGGAGGAGGTTGGATTAGAAGACCTCCCAGTCCCTTCCAGCTCTATTCTGATTGATTGATTGATTGACCTGATTTCAAATGTATATAGACCTGCATTCAGAGGTAGGATAGTGTCCTTCCAAGACCTTTAGGGCAGTCAAGAGCAAAGAGAGAAGGCTTGTTCTGTGTTGAAGTCAAGAGCAAGTCAAACATTCCCTTGGAGACTTATGGAATGTCCAAGCATAACGTAGTTTGTTTGTGCTCTGTGGTTTTTTGAGAAAGTTGAGCATCCTTCCAGAACTGAGGAAGACAATGTCAACCCTGACATCTTCAGGTGGGAACTATGAAATGGAAGAAATGTGATGGCAGTCTGGGAGAACTTAGTCTCCTTGTTTGTGGTGTCCTTGGTTTCAACGATCAATTCTATAGCAATGGTAGGAATTATATGGCAAAGGCACATTTAAGGTGGAGTATAGTCACAGCCTTCTCAGTAGCATTTCCCATCAATGGTTTGGTGTTAGAGAAACATAGAAAACAGATGGCAGAAAACGTTCTAGATGTCTGTCAACTCTGCCCTTTGAGGGTTGTTCTTTGTTTTCTTTTTAATTTATGGATTCTGTTCATTTTATTCTTTTAAGTTTGTGTTGCCTGAGGGACCTGTGTTTATCCCAAGCATGTTTAAACTCAGTTACATAGGACTGACCCAACACCTCTGCTGGAAGTTGGTTCCAAGCTTCCACTACTCTTTCTGTGAAGTCCAACTTTCTAGCCTGACTTTCAAACTTCCCTCCTGTCCGTTTGTGGTTATGTACTTTGTGTCCATCATTTTTGCTTAATATTGAAAATAAATTGGCTTCCAGACCTTTATTCACACCCTGAATATATTTATTGTTATTAAACAAAATGCCCATTTTTCCTTCTGTCCTCCAGGCTCTCTTTCTCAGCTCCTCCAATCTCAGAGGAACTGTGATTGAGCAAGGGATTGGATTAGAAGACCTCCAAGGTCCCTTCCAACTCTGCTGTTCTGTTGTTTCAGAGACGGTCATCTGACAAAGAAGAGAGTAGAGGGTCTTTGGAAGGCTGAAGAAGTATCTCCTTCTGCAGGCTGATGACTTCTGAAGAAGGTGACCCAAAACCTGCTGTTTCAGGTGAGAGCGTCACAGGGTGGCCACTAAGGATGCCGATGGTTGGAGAAGGCAGAGTTGATGCATTGCTGCTTCCTCAGCAGAATTCATGGCACTAATTTTGGGGTCTCCTAATCCATTTGCTCACTCACCTATTAGGGAGGGTCATCCGGTGGGACCCAGGAGGAGAGCTTTTTCTGCCCCAGCTCCCACCCTTTATGATGTTGGAAGAAATATCCATCTGGTTCAGTTCCAAGCAGGGAGAAAGACACTGGAAACATGGAGGCTGATTGGAAAGATGGTTTATTGATGGACAGGACCACGTGGGTTTGAGGTCCTGGGCAGCTGACCCATGGAGATGAGAGTAAGGGTTATTTATACCCTCGCTTGGGCCTTGCCCTTGAGCTTCCTGTTCCTGTGGCAAGGACGTGTATTCTATAGGCTGCTGTTAGACTCCCAGGGGGCTATGCAAGGGTCATGGCTAACTTTTTAGGTTGTCTGAATTAAGTTTGATTGAAGGCTGGACTCTCTGAGATGATCTAATGAGGCGGCTTGTGTCCTGAAAGGGTGTTGGGCCATTCCTATTGTGTCTTCGTGGCTTTCCGGGTTTGGATCTTGAGTGAGGGCTGATCCTACCATTCTACCTAATTCTACCTTTGTTCAAAGTATCCTGTCTTGAATGGATAGCCAAATCTGCATTTCTAAAAGCTGGCCTCGGTTTAGTATTTGCTTGGGAGCAGGCAACTCTGGATCTGAGTTTCTGTCTCCCTTAATATTTCTGTTTCTCTTTTAGGGAAAATATAATATTCTGCCTTTTCAAATATTTCTCAAACCATCTCATGCTTCTAGGAGGAGGGGGTGCTAACTTTCCACAATAACAACCCCCCCCCAAGTGGTTGGATTGCTCCAGCTCCGATGGATCTACAAATATGCTTACGCCAATATCCTTGGGAATCTGGTTCTGCTTCAGACTCTACTAGATGCCTCTATTCATGACTTTCACTGCCCATTTTTCTGTTTCCTAGGTGTAATTTTTGGTTTTCAAAAGAGGTTATCTTGTTTGACTGATTTTTGGAGTTTGTTTATTGGTTATATTATATGGTGGTTTCTCACGATAGGAGCTGCCCAGAATCACAAATGTGAAATAGGCAGCTCTTCAAATTGAAGAAATAAAACGAAGTATTCAATAGTTGTCTTGGTCCTGGGAAATGGTTTGGATGCCAGGCTTGGAAAGGATTTTTCTCAGAATTTCTCAGCATGTCAAAAGCCTCAGGAATGCAGGGGGAGAATTAAGTTGCTCTCCCCCAGTTCTGCATCTCCAGTCTAATTCAACACACCCAGCAGAGGTGAATTCTAATTCAAAACAGTACAAGAAGAACATAGAATGATACAGTTGGCAGAGACCTGGGAAGGGTTCTAATCCAACCCCCTACTCAAGTAGGAGACCCTTCTACCATTCCGGACAAATAGCTGTTCAGTCTCTTCTTAAAAGCCTCCAGTGATGGAAGCCATTCCACTGGTTGATTCTTCTCACCATCAGGAAATTCCTCCTTAGTTCCAGGTTACTTCTTTCCTTGATTAGTTTCCATCAGTTGCTCCTTGTCCTGCCTTCAGGGGCTTAGGAGAATAGGTTGACCCCCTCTTTTCTGTGGCAGCCCCTGAGATATCAGAAGACTGCTATCTGGTCTCCTCTAGTCCTTCTTTGCATTAAACTAGACACGCCCAATTCCTGTAACCATTCTTCATATGTTTTAGACTCTAGTCCCCTGATCATTCTTGTTGTGGTGGAAAAGGGAAGGAAGTCCTTAAAACATCAGCCCATATATATATTTGACCCTTAATACAGGTTATCTTTAAATATAAGAGATTCTTAATATTTCATTCTCCGCAGAGACCCAAAGAATGACGTTGTCATTGTCCCTCTTACGTGTATTTTCCAGAATTCATTACTCTTTTTCTCCTTTTGCCAGCTGTTTCTTTTCTTCCTCATGGAAGCCCAGAACAAAACCCATGGAACAGGATTCCTCCTCCTTGGCTTCTCCAGCCTCCTGAGCCATGAAATCCACCTGTTCTTGGTGGTTTTTGCTGACTATTTGGCCACCCTGATGAGCAACTTCATGATCATAATCTTAATTCTCCTGGATTCCCGTCTCCACACCCCCATGTACTTCTTCCTCAGCCAGCTCTCCTGCTTGGATATCTGCCTTTCTTCTGTGGTGGTACCAAAGATCCTGGTGAACTTCCTACGCCAGCAATACACCATCTCCTACAACCAGTGCCTGGCACAAGCCTTCTTCCTGATTGGCTTTGCGGGATGTGAGCCGGCACTGCTGGCCGTCATGGCCTATGACCGCTATGCCGCCATCTGCCAACCTTTGCACTATGCCCACCTGATGAGGGGCAAGGTCTGCATCCAGATGTCCGTGGCCGTTTGGCTCTGGGGCTTTCTGGACTCAGCTATCTATGCTGCTCTAGCCTCCAAGCTGGATTTCTGTGGACACCTGCTGATTCCTCACATGTTTTGTGATGTCCCCCCATTACTGAAAATTGCCTGCAGTGACACTTCGGTCCACAGGTTGGTCAGTTACATCAACAGCACCTTGGTGGGCCTTGTCCCTGTTCTCCTCATCATCCTGTCCTATTTCTACATTTTGTCCTCCATCCTGCAGATCCGCTCCAAGATCGGCAGGCGCAAAGCCTTCTCCACCTGCGCTTCACACCTTGCTGTAGTGACACTCTTTGTGGGAAATGCTTTTGTGAACTACAACCAGCCCAGTGCTGGCTACTCTCTAGAGGTGGACACTTTCATCTCCACCATGTTTTGCATCGTCACCCCCATGCTGAACCCTTTGATCTATACTCTCCGCAACAAGGAAGTGAAGGGGGCCATGAAGAAGCTTCTCAACATCTAAAAAATGGGGCAGGCTTCATTTTGTGGTGCCCTGTTTTGTGTTTGTATGCATGAGAAAAACGAGACAGCTTCAGAAGAACCGGTCAATGGACTTACTCAAAATACCATAAAACATTTCCTATGGGACAATAGAAGATATTATATTAATTCAGCATTCTGTGTTCTTTCCTAATTAGGTGACTACAAGAAGCATAACCAGGAGATGACTTCTGGTTCCTGAAGGCGATGGACATGTTGTCCGCCGCTCGTCTCCCCGGCTGGCTCTGTAAGGAGCACAGGGGGCCCTGGAGGGGTCCTCTGCTGAAGGGTGGCTTGCTGAAGCCCCCCAGAATTGGCAGCAGCTGGCGGGGGTGCTTTTCAGCTTCGCCTAGGAGCCGGGGAGGGGGGGCAAGGGACAGCGTTGTGCTGTCCGCCCTTTTGCCGAATGGATCCGGAGGAGAGAGCGTACCTGGAGAAGTGCGCCTGGATCCTGGTGGTAGGGGACCCATCCTGAACTCTCTGATCGTTTAAAAGAAAAGCAGCTGACTTTTGTAAATTCTGTGTTCAACCTATTTGAATGGAGATTAGAGGGGGGTGTTTCTCTCTTCTACCCCCCCCCCTCGGATTAAGCGGGGTTTGAATGATCTCTCTTAGAAGAGAGAGAACAAAGGCTGACCTGTCACTTCAGCTAGCCAACGGAGAAAGATCTTTATCACAACTGCAAGTAATGACTGTGGAGCTGTTTTTCCTTTAAAAGCTTTTATAAGAGATATCTGTTTTCTTTCTCCTTGTGGAAAGAGGAGCCAAGATGGCGCCTGCTCTTCTTTGTTTGTTTACTTATAAATGAAGTCTGCCCTTTGAAACTACCTTCAGCCTTATTACTCTCTCTGAGAGAAACTGAGACCCCTCCCTGAATGTGGCTCTTCTGAACTTTGACTATTTGATACCCTTCATTAGGTTTGCCTCGGTGCCTTGGAACTGTGAACTGTCACTTTTGGCTTTGTTTTGCATTTTGGGATCAGCACAGCTGCGCAATCCTCGGACGCCATCTTCCTGGGAAAAGACTTACATCTCTGAATTTTAAACAAATGGGGCCTAAGAAGCCACCGACGGGCAAGTCACTCTCGGCCCCCTCATCTGTCTCTTCCAGTCCTAGTATGCAACAAACAAAAATCACCTCACTGTTACAGCAAGAGGGGTCTGAAGAGGGACCAAAAGAACTATCTGTCTCTCAAATGTTTCAAGAACTTATGAGGGGTCAAAATGATTTGAAAAAAAGAAATGAAAGAGCTTAAAGAAGAACTCAGAGATGTTGAACATCATATTGCAGAAAATAAACAAACGATTGTGGTGTTGGAGGAGGGAGCGGCTGAGTTGGGGGAAGAAATTAAAACAATCCGGAAGGGAAATGTAGACTTGGAAAACTTTTTGGCAAAAGTAGAATTTGAAAGAATGTCCTTTTTTCTTAGATTCCAGAACCTACCAGAGACAGAAAATGAAGACCTTAAGGATATCATGAGTACAATTTTAGCAGATTATATTAAGAGAGATAAAAATCAACTGTGGTGGGATATGGATCTACTCTTTAGGATAAATTCAGCATATGCTAGAAGTCATAATGTTCCAAGGAAGGTACATGTTAAATTTCTCAGGAGGACCACAAGGGATGAGGTGCTTGGGACCCAAAGGGAGAGACCATTGAAATATAACGATGAAATCACCATTCTTAAGCAGATTCCAAAAAAGATAAGAGAGAAGGAGGAAGTATTCCTCCTTATCAAAGAAATTATACAAGAAAGGAATTTGGTTTAGATGGTTATTGCCAGAAGGAATGTTGATCTTCTGGGAGGGAAACAGGATTAGAATTAATACAGTGCAGGAGGTGGAAGCCTTCATTAAAAAGAATTCTCTCCTCCTAGAGGACGAACATAGCGAAGGTAGTGGAAGGGACAGTATGGTGCAAGATAAGAAGGGGGGCTGAGGCCTCCTCTGGGGACAGGGAGGAAGGAGCAATATCGAAAAGGCTCAGATCACAAAAATAAAAGCATTTGAAATAAATAGCAATTGTTGATATTCTAGAAAGTGACAAAGGAAAATGAATGAACACATGGTTGACAATATAGAATAAGACCTTGTTTTCTGCTTATCTTTTATATTTTGTTTTTAAGATTGTAAAAATTGTGAGTGTTGGATGGGTTTCTATCACTAGTGTGGGAGCTGCCAAAATGTTTTGTATATCCCTATACCTTTCCCATATACATGTAAAAACCAATACATTTTTTTGGAAAGGAAAAAAAAGAAGCATAACCAGATGCCTTTGAGTAGTTTTCTATTTTCATTACTGAGCCACGATGGCGCAGTGGTTAGAATGCAGTACTGCAGGCTACTTCTGCTGACTGCCAGCTACCTGCAATTTGGTAGTTCGAATCTCACCAGGCTCAAGGTTGACCTTCTGTCCTTCTGAAGTGGGTAAAATGAGGATCCAGATTGTTGGGGGCAAGAGGCTGACTCTGCAAACCCCTTAGAGAGGGCTGGGAAGCACTGTAAAGTGGTATATAAGTCTAAGGCAGGGGTGGATTCCTGCTGGTTCTAACTGGTTCAGTAGAAGAGGTTCCACAAATCTACCGTGACGGTTAGAACCCATTCCAGCTGTGAAAGGAAGGAAGGAAGGAAGGAAGGAAGGAAGGAAGGAAGGAAGGAAGGGAGGGAGGAAGGGAGGGAGGAAAGAAGGAAGGAAGGAAGGAAGGAAGGAAGGAAGGAAGGAAGGAAGGAAGGAAGGAAGGAAGGAAGGAAGGAAGGAAGGGGTTTCTTCAGAGGACCCGAGGCAAGAGCAGCGGTTTTTTTTTAATATATATTTTTTTTTATTTTTCAACATAGACAGACAAGACATGTAACATACAAGTATCTTCCATTACATGCAGTGTGTCAATTGGTCACAGAGTTTTTGTGCATCCTTTCCATAGTCATCACTTACATTTTATATAGAATTACATATTTTCAGTCAAATGTATTTATATACATCACTATTATAATACTACGCTTGTTTGACTATCACTATTATTTCTTCATCTTAAGCAAAATATGCTGAGTACGGGTTCATTTATATTATAATAATTCATTACATCATCTTCAATATATCCAATAATAAAGTATTTTATATCGTATTCTAAATCATTCTATTATTCTAATATTGGTGACATTCTTCAATAATATTCATTTCCATGTTTTTTAATCTAACCACTGATAAAATAGATCCCATATCCCATAAAATTGTTTATCTTCCTCTTCTCTAATTTCAAATGTCAACTTACTGTACTCATTTCAACACATTTCATTATTTTATGAAGGACTTCCTCCTGCATTGGTGTTTTCTCATTCTTCCAGTTTTAAGCAAATACAATTCTAGCTGCTGTTAACACATTTACAATCAAGTATTTCAGTTCTGTATTGTATGTTTCCGGTATGATTCCTAACAAAAAAAAATCTCTGGTTTGAAGTCAATATGTTTTTGTATCATTTTTTGCAACCAAGTATGGATTTTAGTCCAATATCTTTTAGCTTCTATGCAAGTCCACCACATATGGTAATATGAACCCGGTATTTGATGACATTTCCAACACTTTTCCGATTTATTCTTGAACATTCTTGCTATTTTCGTCGGGGATAGATGCCACCTGTAAAACATCTTATACAAATTTTCTTTATACGCTGTTAACATTGTCATTTTATAATTTGAGACCACAATTTCTGCCAGTTCTCTAAATCAATCCCATGTCCAAAATTTTTCCTCCAAGCAATCATAGATTCTTTAATTTCTTTAACCGTGGTTTTGGGGTTGAGTACCACCTATACGCTGATGACACTCAGCTGTACATTTCAACCCCAAACCACCCCAACGAGGCTGTCGAAGTGATGTCCCGGTGTTTGGAAGCCGTCGGGGTCTGGATGGGGGACAACAGACTCAAACTCAACCCCTCCAAGACCGAGTGGCTGTGGGTACCGGCACCTCGGTTCAGCCAGCTGACACCATCGCTGGCCATAGGGGGTGAACAACTGTCCCCTGTGGAGCGGGCGCGCAATTTGGGCGTCCTCCTTGATGCCCGGCTGTCAATGGAGGACCATGTGGCAGCCGTGGCAAGGGGGGCGTTCCACCAGGTTCGCCTGGTGCGCCAATTGCGCCCCCTACTGGACCGGAGTGCCCTGCGCACGGTCACTCATGCGCTGGTGACGTCTCGCCTGGACTACTGCAATGCCCTCTACATGGGGCTTCCCTTGGGACGCATCCGGAGACTGCAGCTAGTTCAGAACGCAGCCGCACGGATTATTATGGGGAGTACACGTTACTCCCACATAACACCTCTCCTGCGCGAGCTGCACTGGCTACCTGTGGCCTTTCGGGTGCGTTTCAAGGTATTGATTACCATCTTTAAAGCGCTCCATGGCATAGGACCTAGTTATCTGCAGGATCGCATCCTACCACACACGTCCCTGCGACCTATCCGCTCACACAGGGAGGGGCTCCTCCTGGTGCCGTCCGCTAGGCAATGCCAGCGGGCGACACCTAGGAGTAGGTCCTTCTCGGTGATGGGCCCAACCCTCTGGAATGACCTCCCCCCCGACATTCGAACTACCACCGACCTCCGTTCCTTCCGTCAAAAGTTAAAGACTCACCTATTTCAATCAGCTGGCCTGGCACTTTCTTAGTTTTACCTCCCGGGGATCTATTTTAATTGGGTTTGGGTTTTAATTGGGATGTTTTTTAGGGTTTTAGAATATATTTATTTCTTGTACAGCCTATCTCCTCCATCCAAATGTATTTAATTGTTTTATGATTGTATTTTTATCTGCATTGACTGTACACCGCCCCGAGTCCCTTTTTGGGAGAGGGGGCGGTCTAGAAATCCAAGAAATAAAATAAAATAATAAATAACTTATTCTTCTTCTAATTTAACTTCTAATAAATATCTGTATAGTTTTTTAATCACCTTTTCATCAGTACCTGTCAAAATTTTAACTAACTCAATCATTTTATCATGGAAGCCTTCAATTTTAAGATCTTTATCATATCTAGAATGTATTTGCACATATGAAAACCAATTCATCTTTGTACCGTACTGTTCCAGTTCTTGCGTAGATTTAAGTTCACCTTTTGCATTCAATATTTCACCATATCTAACTGTTTGTTCCTTTTTGTATGTTATTGGATATGAAAGTGCCTCAATAGTTGATAACCAGACTGGAATTTTAAAATAATGTTGTCTTTTAATCTTTTCCCAGTTTAATAACAAAGCCTCACGTATGTAATGTCTACTAAAATACCCCTCCATTTTAGTTCCCTTGTACCATAGGAAAGCATGCCATCCCAACAACTAATCACATCCTTCTACAGTCAATAATCTAGATTTTCTTAACGTTATCCACTCCTTAACCCACATCAAGCTTGTTGCCTGGTAGTATAACTCCCAGTTCGGTAGACCAAACCCTCCTCTTGTTCTAGCATCTTGTAATAATTTTAATTTTATTCTTGCTTCCTTTTCCTGCCAAATATATTTCAACACCATTTTGTTTAGGTCATCAAAGTAGGCTTTACCTAGTCTAACTGGAATTGTCTGGAACAAATATAGAATCCTGGGTAATATATTCATCTTAATTGTGGATATTCTCCCTATTATTGATAAATGTAGATTTTGCCATTTTGCCAAGTCTATCGCAATCTGCTGCTTAAGTTTACGGTAATTGTTCTCTTTAAGTGTGCTGTATCTTGCTGTCAAGTATATCCCCAAATACTTGACCTTATTCGTGATTTGAATCCTCAGAGTTTCCGCCAATTCTTCCTTCTGTCTTAATAACACATTCTTTGTCAAAATCTTCACTTTGTCTTTATTTATTTTCAGGCCTGCTACTTTTCCATATTCCTCTATTTTTTCAATCAGTTTAAGTGCAGTTTCTAGTGGGTCCTCTAAGATGAAGACCAAATCATCCGCAAATGCTTGCAATTTGTATTCTTCTTTTTTAATTTTCATTCCTTTTATGTCTTTTCCTTCTCTAATATTTCTATTTAAAACTTCTAATGTTAAGATGAATAACAGAGCGGATAGTGGACAGCCTTGTCTTGTCCCTTTCCTTATTTCAATAGAATCTGTTAATTCTCCATTTATCATTATCCTTGCTGTTTGTTTGTGGCATATGGTTTTTATGGCTTGGGTAAATCTCTTACCAAAGCCTATCTGTTCCAATTGTAACAACATAAATTGCCAGTTCACATTATCAAAGGCTTTCTGAGCATCTAAAAACATCAGAGCCATTTGCTTTTCAGGATGAGCCTCATAGTATTTCAAAGTGTCCAGAGCTATCCTCATATTATCTTTAATTTGTCCCTTTGGTAAAAACCCATTCTGGTCAGGATGAATAAAGTTGTTTAAGTATTTTTAAGTCATTCTGCCAATATTGAGGCAAATAGCTTATAGTCTCAGTTTAATAGAGAAATAGTTCTATAGTTCTTAATTTGAAGTGGGTCAGCCTCCTCCTTTGAAACAAGTGTAATATATGCTTCTAAACATGATTTGGGTATTCTCCTTTTTAATATCACCTCATTCATAACTTATAACAATGGGAGACACAGCAATTCTTGCAATGTTTTGTATAATTCCACTGGTATACCATCCGGGCCTGGAGTTTTTCCATTATTTTGTTTTTTTTAAGTGCTTCAGTTCGCTCCATCATCATTATATTGCCTTCTAGCTGTCAGCGTTCCAAATATCATGCAGAATTAAATCAGAGTCCAAGGCAGAGCTATTCTTAAAGTTCCAATTTAATAAGTCAGACATGTTGGCATATCTGTGGATACTTTTCCATCCATACTCCTGGAAGAAAGCCCAATTTGGTGATGCTTGATTCACAAGCTGCAGCCCAATTTCCGATGGCTGGCAAGTGAAAGATGCTGGCCAAATCCCTTCTTGCTGGCTGGTTGAATTTCCCATTTTGATAGGGAATCTGTCTTCAACTCAGTTGCAGGGTAATTTATTGCTGTTTGGAAGGAGTAATTATCTCCATTCCAGTCCTCCAGTCCATTGCAGCTTTTACTAGTGAAGGGGGGGGGGGGGAGGTTGACTCACGTTTGGCTGAAGAAGTTGGTCTGGGATTCCAAACATCTTGTCGCTTCCAGCTGTGTGCAGAATCTTTCCCCCACTGCATTCCTCCAGATGCTGTAAATCTTCAAACAGAAACTCCTTCACCTCCAAGGCTTCGCAAAGAAGCTTCAAACAGAAATTCCTTTGCACTCTGTAATTTTGCAGAAAAGTGTCTTGTCCAGCTCATTTTCTTTGCTGATATTTTACGCTGACCGGGTCCGTCAGCGTTGGGAAATCAGCACTCCTCACCGTCCCGCCCCCTCCGTGCTGGGGTGCTGGTGATTTATTTTAAAGGGAGATTTGGCAGAATTAAATCAGAGTCTAAGGCAGAGCTATCCTTAAAGTTCCAATTTAATAAGTCAGACATCTTAGCACATCTGTGGAATCCCAATTCTGACGAGCTTCCTGGGATTCCACCCAGTTGAAAGTTCGTGATCTTATCCCCACACCCATAAATCCATCACATGGTCCAATCCTCTTCTTCCACGCTGGCATCTCCACCCAGCTGGTTCCGGTCAGGTGTCGATGTGCGGAGACAAAAGATGACCTTGGGCTTCTAGAAAGGAATGACAACAACACATTCCACAATTCTACTCCTTTCTATTCCCCCCTCCCAAGTACTACACTAAGGAAACACATAGGAAATTATAAGAAAGTGTGGCAGGCCAAAGATCCTAAAAAGGAATATAATTGCAGGCCTGACACTAGCATCATTTCAGTTTCTTTAGGTATTTGGGGTAAATTGACTTTCTGTAAGTATTGTTTAACTCCTCCCTCTTCTATAATCTCTTGTTCATACAGTTTGCAATAGTAATTTTTTTCTTCTCTTCATTTCAATAATACATTTGCCCTTGATCATCTATTAGTTGTAGTATCTTTCTTGATTCTCTCTCTTTTTTCAATTTATATGCTAACCATCTGCCTCATTTGTTTGCATTTTCAAAGTAGTTCTGTTTAGCACCTCTAATTTTTGTGCTAATTCCTCCTTTTCCATTAATCCCATTTTGTGTTTAATCGTGTCCAGTTTGTTTTTAATGTCCTTTTTTTGAGGAGATTTCTGGAACTCTTTTTCACATCTCTTGTAGTCATCGTCTAGTACTTTGAAGGCTTGCCTTTTCTTTGTATTTCTTTTCCTTGTATAGTTTCCTTGTATAGTCTATTATCAAACCTCTGGCACAGGCCTTCATTGTGTCCCAAAGATTCTGCCTTGATGTATCTTCTTTTCTGTTTTCTTTGAAGAAGAAAGCCAGTTCTTTCTCCATTTTCTGTACAAAGTCCTTCTCTTTTAATATCGTATTGTTTATCGTCCATCTAGATCTTCTCCTTTGTCCTTTCCATTTAATTGTCATTGGATTGTGATCCGCCCAGGTATTTGTTTCTACGTCAGCCTCCTCTGTGTTACAAATCAGTTCTGTTGTAATCCAAATCCTATCTATTCTTGAGCATGAGGAATGTCTATTTGAGTAAAAGGTGTATTGTTTTCTTGTGGGATTTCTTTCTCTCCATACATCTTTTAAGTCTATTTCATCAGTCATTTTAAAAAAGGATTTTGGAAGAGTCTTTCTATTTAATTTTGTTTTCTTTGATGTTTTGTAATCCATATTTTGATCTACAATCCCATTGAAGTCCCCCATCATACAAATATTAACATATTAACATATTAATATTTTGCAATAGTAATGAAAAATCAGAAAAATCAGAAAAATATCTTCAGGCTCTTGTATGCCCTAATCCAATTGGTCCAATTGTTTTAAAGAAAAAAGAAAAAGAAAAAAGGGGGATAAAATAAAAAAAATAAAAAATAGAAAGGAAAACTTTTTATAAATCAATCACAAAAAGGAAATAAAAATAAAAATAAAAATCTTCAGGTTCTTCAAAATCCAGCAAAGAAAAAAAACAAAAAGGGAAAGGAGAAAACCAGAAGTGAGCAACTATGCATGCATCCACAAAAAAAGGAGAGTAAAAAAGGTACAGGGCTCCTTTAACAAAAGAAAGAGGAAAAAGCCAAACCTCTTCTACAAACGGCCTGAGACCAGCTGAAAATAATTAAGTAGAGAAGAAGGAAAGGAAGAGTATCAAAGGAGGGAGGGAGACACTGCCACCAATAAAGTCTCAACTTTTACAAGATGAAAACTTTTTCAAGATCACTCTAGGCTTTCTCTTTGGTGTTCTATTTTCCTTTCAAACCAAAGTTCCGTGCATAAATGATATCACAAAAAGAGCAGCTGGTGTAAACATACCTCCATGCTCATTCTATTATCATTCCTTGGCTAAACGTTATAACCTTGGAGAGAGCAGCTATCCCCAAAACACTCATGCAGAAGGAAAAACAGTGTTTCCAAGCCTCTGGGTGGCAGTGCTACTTATCCCCCCACCCCCTTTCCCTTTCACTCCCCTCCTTTTACGCTTAAAAAGGGGGATTCAAGAGTGAAGAAAAACAATAAGACATTAAGCATTAAAGCATTAGAAGAAAATAGGAGAAAGAAAGGGTGGGAAGGGCTTGAGCAATAAAAATTAATTGTATCAATGTATTCAAAGGAAAAAGAGGAGAAAATAAAAGTCAGTCCGGTTGAAAAGGTAAACTGCATTTCTAAAATCCATTCAAATTCCAACAATAAAAAGGAGAAAGAAAAAACCGTTCAGTTTGACTTGACTTGGCTTAAATTCGTGGCTTATTCTCTTCAGTCTTCAATTTTAACTTTTATTTTCACCTTTTAGGGTGTGCCCTCAAATAGCAAAAAAGAAAAAAAATTCTCACCAAAACGACACACTTCTCTCCTGCCCTGGATTTTTACATAGCCGATCAAGGGAAAGTGTGTGTGCTACAGCATGGCTCTTTGCCTGGCTTCCTGCCTCCTCCTGTGGTCTCCTCAGTGCTCGCTCATGCTCTCCCTCCCCAAGTGTAGTGACTTCCTCCCCAGGCCCCCATCCATTTCACACACACAAACACACACACACACACACACAGCTGAATAAAGCTATGCAAAAATCCACCCCAGCTTCACTGATTACAAGTTTGAAAAGGCTCCGCCTGCAATCAAACTACACTTGAGGAGGGAGAGCATAAGCGAGCACTGAGGAGACCACAGGAGGAGGCAGGAAGCCAGGCAAAGAACCATGCTGTAGCGCACACACTTTCCCCCAGCCCCTTTCTTTCGGAAGGCTCCTCTCTGGCTTCTCTGCCTCTCCTCCCACCCCAGCCTGCCAGCAGGAGGTGAATGGGTGGGCTTTATTGTGTTCCAGGCATTTCCCACCCAGACAGCAGGCTGCATTTGCAATGGGGGAGGTGTTTGGGGAAGGCAGCAGGGGAATGGGGGGGTGGCAGAGGAGCTGCTTTCAAGCCATTGGAAAAGCTATCCAATCCAACTTGTAATCAGTGAAGCTGTGTGTGTGTGTGTGTGTGTTTGTTTGTTTGAAAGAAAGAGAGTGAGTGAGTGAGTGAGTGAGTGAGTGAGTGAGTGAGTGAGTGAAGGGGGTAGGAGAGGTAATCCAATCCAATTTCTGTGTGTGTGTGTTTGAGAGAGGGGGGGAGAGAGGGAGGAGGGGAAGGGAGAAGAAAAAGAAAGAAGGAAAGTTCTTTTGCAAAGGAGAAAAACAAATGCTGTCGCTTTAAATCGGAACTGAGCATGCCTGGCTGTGGAATTCTGGGAGTTGAAGTCCACAAGTCTTCATAACTTTAAATTGAAAAGGTGCAGGAAAGAACAAATTGGTTATGTGGTTATATGTTATACTAGAAGGCCTCCAAGATCCCTTCCAACTCTGTTATTCTACCCTCTTATAACAACAATGGAAGGAGGATGTGTTGAGATTGTGTTGCATTGTAGCTGCAGGACAGGGTTTGGCAAAGCTATCTGCATGCAGGGCCAGCTCAAGTTTAAATCACCAATTGCCCCCCCACCCCCCACCCCAGCCCTGCAGAGCCTCATGGCATTCAGCCTCTCCAGCCCCCAAGACTCCTCCTGGGGGAAGCCCAGATGATTCTGCAGGTCAATCCAGGGAAAGGCTGAGCTCCCGGATTGGGGGTGGGGGAGCCGGAGAGGTGGGGAGGGAAAAGCTCCTTGGGCTGGAAGGGGGAGGACCTCGCTTGCTGTCTCTCCCAGATACGGGCAACAGCAAGGGGGGGGAGGAGTTCTGGAGATGACTTTCTGGGCAGGGGTCTCAGCCTCTGCTGGGCTAGGTCTCTGCTCCGATCTCTATGGGCTGAGCAAAGCAGCCCCTTCCCCAAGGTTGCACCCCACGGAAATTAGGGGCTGCTTATTGAATTTCTTTCTTTGCCTGGAAGGAAAATGGCTCCGGTGTCCAGAATGACCTTGTATTGCAAAAGTAAAATTTTTGGATAGAATTTAATTCTATTCTAATAGAAAACGCCCTTGACCCATCGTGTGGGTTGATAGCACATCCTAAATTTCAGCTTTCTTACAGTTGGAATTCATCAGGGCAACCTCAGAAGCAGTCCAGAGCCCTGGTGCTAATTTAACCCAGCCGTAATTGTAGTTTCCCAATCTGTATTGTGCTTGAGTAGAGAGTCCTTTAGGTAAGACGTTGAAAAATGACATTTAGGCTTTCTTTTGAATGAGCCCCATGATCCACGCCTTAACTTTATAAGCCCCCAAAAACAGATTCAACAGTTATGAACCTCCGTGGCAGTTCTGATCCCAGGTTTATTTCTTTTTATTCTACCACTAGCTGTACCTGGCCACCCGTTGCTGTGGCCCAGTCTGGTTAAATGGAAAAGAAAGAAAAGAGAAAGCGCAAATCCCCCGGCAGAGGCGGCCCACGCATGGAAGTGACCCACGGTTGCCCTGCAAGAGCTGCCACGGAGGACGCCCCCACAGGCCCCAGCCTGGCCGAGCTGAGGAGGAGAGGAGGAGGAGTCGGGCGCCGCCCCCGACCCGGCTTCCCTCAACGATGGCAGCGAGAGGAGGCGGCCGGCTTCCCCTGAGGAGCAGGAGGAGGAGGAAGGAGCTGCCCATGGCGATGCGGATGCGAGGCAGCCCCCGCTGGCCGCGGCCCCATCCAGAGAAGTCATCACCACTGTAGTCGCCACCTCATGGGGCACCCAGCGGCCGCCCCAGCCCAGCTGTGTCTCAGGCTGACACCTCCGCCACCCCATCGGAGCCGCCTTGGCGAGGCCATAGCTGGCTCCCTGTGAGAGGGGTGGAGAGAGCGTGCACTGCTGGCCGGGCTGAGGAGACACTCCGCCTCCATCTCCTCTGGAGCTCCACTGGGCTGGGCGGGGGAGGCTGGCTTAAGGGTGGGAGGAGGTGGCCGAGGAATGGGGCAGGCACCGCCCCGCCACAGACAGCAAAGGCCTGGTGGGAGAGGAGGAGAGAGAGGGGAAGGGGGAGGCCAAAAGGCTTTGGCTCCCCTTGGTGGAAATGGCGAAGCTCGTCGGAGGAGGGGCGGAAAGGGGAAAGGATGCAGCCGCAGTCCAGCCACACATATAAAGGGGCCGTCGGGACGAAGCTGGAGAGAGGCCGAACTGTTCCGAATATCGAATATACTATACTCAAGAAATGAACGCTATGGTGTATTTATTTATATAGATGATTTTATGTTTTTGGAGTTTTGGGGTTTGTGCAATATGAGCTTTGTGTTTCTAAAAGGGTTTGGATGATTCCCTGCTTGCAAATGGAGCCAAACTTTCTCTAGGGTCATTATCTCGTTATCTCTATCTGGTAGGCATGTGGAATGAGCCTCAGGCAGGTTTCTTTGTTAGCAGAAAGAAATAAAAACAGCACAGCAATTTAGGGCTAGAAGGCTACTAGGAGGTCATCTAGTCCAACCCCCTGCTGCAGCAGGAAACCTTACATTGTATGGATTATTTTGGTGCCTCTAACAGAGAGGAAAATTGCCAGAAAGGAGAAATAGTTTCGTCTCAGGGCTCGTAAATTAATTATGGCAACTCTTGGAACCTTCACAACAAGGCTGCCATGCAGAGGAAGGTAGAGATAGTCCTTGACTTATGACTACAATTGAGCCCATAATTTTGGTTGCCAAGCAAGGGCGTTGTTAAGTGAGCTTCACCACATTTTACCCAATCCATGACATCTCCTGGTGAGTGACATCAACTTGGCCACTCCCAGCTGGTCACATGACTGCCAAGCCACTCCCACAAAACAGGCCACACCTAAAGAATAGGTTCTAAAAAAAATTGAAACCCACCACTGGTCTAAGTGCTATTGCTATTGCTATTAACAATAACAACAATAACAGTATTTGTACATCTTGGAAATCTACCAACCCGAGAAACAGACTCAACAATCATCTTACCATTTTTAAGAAACAGATGAAGATGAAGTTTCGTTGTGATCTGGATGGACTTAATTCTTTCAAGAGCCCTTTTTTCAGTCATTCATGGGATCGATAATAATAATAATACTTCAGTGCAATAATTCAGTAATTCGAGTACTCAATAAAAAGTTCCATTTGTACTCAGCACTTGTATTCATTTTATTGCCAATAAAAGGATGACTGCGGAGATTCTCAGTCATCCGGGTCATGGTTGCCTCAAGGATACTTTTTTCAAAAGGCAACAAGCCTTGGTTTTTCCTTGAAGACTTTTCACTTCTCATCCAAGGAGCTTCTTCAGTTCTGACAGCTCATTCCCCACCATCCACTCAGAACTGAAGAAGCTTCCTGGATGAGAAGCTGGTGCTTTGGAGAAGAGGTTGACCCCGTCTTCTTCGTGGCAGCCCCTGAGATATTGGAACTCTGCTATCATATCACCTCTCCAGTGGTGAAATTCAATTATTTTTACTACCGGTTCTGTGGGTGTGGCTTGGTGGGCGTGGCAGGGGAAGGACACTGCAAAATCTCCATTCCCTCCCCACTCTGGTCCTAGCCAGAAGTAGCATTTGCTGGTTCGCTGAACTACTCAGAACCTCAGCTGCCGGTTCTCCAGAACCTGTCAGAACCTCAGAGAAAGTGGGGGGGGGAGCAGGACCTCAGGAGAAGGTTGCATTGTGTGTTTGGTGACCAGGAAGTCATCTGCAGACCCAACACCCTCTTCCCCCTGAGGCTTATTGAGGGAGGGGCCCTGGAGCCCCTGGGAGAGAAAAGCCAAACTCAAGACAAAGGCAGAGCAATAGACTTTATTATCAAGAAAGAGGGGAAGAGAAGCAAGACTAGAGGAATCGACTTCTTGACCTCCAGATGGTCTTTGTGGCGAAGAAGTTTTGCGCATGGAGAAGGTAGATTTCAAGATCTCAGCTCAGGTTTCCAATCAATGGGGAGCCCCTCTAACTCCATCTGCAGACGTGGCTTAAGAGGGTTTCCATTTGCAGAGAAAAGGACGTTTGTGGTTACAGGATAGATTAACCCAAGTCAAGTACTCTGAAAGAAAAGAACACGGGAGGGGGTCTCCTTTAGAGCCTGACGTACATAGGATTTGGCTACTTGCAGAGTATCCTTTCTCACCTACATCTGCCTGTCCACTCATGGGTGGTTTCAAGGACAAATAGCTCCAATACACAGAATCTAGTCAACTAATGGTCAAAGCTAAATTGGCACTAGGTAAGGCTCAACAGAGCTCAAGAGGACTAGACTTAGGTCTCTGGTGGTGACACAAAGACTTCACACAGATGACATGTTTAACTCCACCTTCCAGCTCAGCCTGCTCCTCTCCTACAGGTGGGGGGGGGGTGGCATCCTGCAGCTCCCCTCATCTAAGCACTGCCATCTGATGGGATCCAGGAAGGGTCCATTCTCGGTGGCTGCCTCTCTGCTCTTGAACAATCTTCCTGCTGAGCTACAACAGACTCGACTCTTTCATGAAGGCACTCAAGACCCCGGTCTTTCCTCAAGCATTTGGGCCTCTGCTTGGGGGATTCTGGGAGCTGAAGGCCACGCTTCTTAAAGTTGCCCATCTTGAAAAACAAGGCATTAATCTATTCTGTTCAGACTGCAGTTTTGGCACATCTGGCTTCCTTTTTAAAATGAAACACAGTGGATCTTTTAGGTTGTATGTTTATTTTTGTTGCCATGTGCCACTCAGAGTCCCCTTGGTTGAGCCGGGTGGCCAGGGAAATATAAATGTCTGAAATAAAATCAGGCATTCACAAAACCTCTCCAGCTTTGACAGTGAGGGAGAAGTAGCAGGAAGAAGCAGTTAGACTGGGTTGCCTCTGGGCTGAGATGAGGAACTAGCCCTTTCTTTTTCTTTAGGAATTGCTAACTTTGGCCTTTTAAGGTTCCCCAATAAATACTTTAAATCATCCACCTCAAAAAAGTCTCCTTCAGGTTGAGCATTATTCCCAGGATCTGTATGGATATCTCCCTTCCCTTTTTCCCTTCCTTTTCCTTTTTCCCCTTCCATTCCCTTCCCATCTTTTCCTTCCTTTCCCTTACCATCCCTGTCTTCCCTCCCTCCCTCCGCCTCCCCTCCCCTGCTTTCCTGGAATTACAGATGCAAACTCCAACCATACTAAGGAATGAAAACTTTTCATACTGACCAGAAGGTTTGAGAGTGACACAAAGGTAACTTTCGCCTTTGGGTTCGGAAGAGGCCCACTTTCTGTACCTGGATAGTGATCCATCAACCCAGCGCCATCCAGTACTCTGTGCCATGTAGAATAAAGCATGTTGAGGTGGGTGAGTGGGAGACACAGGGGAGGGGGGAGATAGAACATTTTATTTTCCAATTCTGAGTTTAGTTTACGTTAATCCAAAGGGGGAAGTCCTGTTGATTAGGTCTTTGTGCAAGCATGCGCCACACGCCTCTTACAGAGACTCAGTTAGACTCTTTGGGTGCATGAAGCAGTAGATAAGTCCAAGCGCTACTGCTACTGCTCTCACTCTGGCTATGCCCAGAGTCCAAGGTCTCTGGGGCTACAAGGACACTTGAACCTTTGAGCCATGACCCAACTAGGAAACATCATCAGCACTAGAAGGGCGTATGGGAGGAGGAGGAGGAGGAAGAGGAGGAAGAGGAGGAGGAGGAGGAGGAGGAGGAGGAGGAGGAGGAGGAGGAGGAGGAGGAGGAGGAGGGCTGTGTGGTCCTTGGTGCTTTCTAGGCTTGGTGGTTTTCTTGCAGACCTTTCATGACCCCTAGTAGGGGAGATCATCAGCACTAGAAGGGAGGATTTACAGTCAAGAAGTACAGAATACCCCAATCAAGGAACTCTCACCTCAGACAAGCAAAGTAAACAACAGCCTAATAAAGGAACCCCCACCCCCATCAACACTGGCAGAGCAAGCCACTTGTACGTAAACAGAGAGCAAACCCCCCTCCCTTCTAGCACTGAAGTTATTACCTAGTTGGGTGATGAGACTTTTGCAAAAAAGGAGAGGGGGGGAGGGAGAGAGCATGAAGGACCCCACAGAACAGTTACTTCCCTTTTTGGGGGGGTGGAGAATTTTGCTCCTGTGAATAGCCAAGTGGCTCCCTTCATGTGACGCTGGTGCTTTTAGGTTTTATTTTCTAAGAAAAGAACTTTGCATTTCCAGCAGTTGCATTCAGACTCTTTGTCTGTCTCATGAAGATCATTTGAGTTCTAGTTCATTTTAAGATGTATGGACTTTGACTCCCAACTTCTAGGGACTTTGACACACTATGTGTGTTGTGTATATATGTACGTTTGGTGTTGTTATATATTTTTTATGTTTTATGCTCCATTGTACGCCGCCCCGAGTCCTACTTGGAAAGGGAGCGGCTAATAAATCCAAATTTATTATTATTATTATTATTTGAGAGTTGAACTCTATAGCGCTTAAAATGGGTGAGGTTGAGAAACACCACTCTAAGGTATTACATTTGGGGCAAAGTCTGGGAAGAGTGGAGGATGGGGATGGGGGGCCTGGCGTGCTACGGTCTGTGGAGGTTGCAAAGAGTTGGGCATGACTTAGCAACGGAACAAGAACAACAAGGGTACTCTCTATGCCAGTTTTGCACTCCTTCATTCAAAGCAACGATGAAAATATTGGCAAGCCAAAGATCCAGGATTAATTCTTGTGGTGTTAACTAGGATATTGTGTCCAGTTCTGGCAATTGTATTTTAGGAAGGGCCTTGACAAGTTGAAGAGTCTCCAGAGCTATCAAGATGATAAGGGACTTAGAAAGAAAACTTTGGGAGAACTTTAAGTTGGAAACATGACACGTTTGTCTTGGAGACTGAAAAATATGATATTCAAATCTCTTCCAATTAATTCTCAAGACTCTGTGAGACACAATTAAATTGCTGATTGGAAATTACTAGAGTACTGTATCCTTTCAAATGCTTTACTGAAATCAAGATATATTACGTCTGCTGCATGACCCTAATCTACTAAACTATCTGAGGAAACAGTGAGTTGAAGACAGTTGGGCAGGGTTTATTCCGGACAAATGCCTACAGGCATCTGGGAGTTAAGACATTGTCTTCAAAGTGCTTATTGTGATCAATCTCTTTATCATCTCCTCAAGAATCTTCCCAGGTATCAATATCAGACTGTCTACAGCTGCATTTTTGCATTGTGCTTTTCCCCCTTTTAAAGACAAGGATGTATTTTTTCTCCTCTAAGTCTGCTGGCAGTTCCAACAGTCTCCAGGATTTCTCAAATTCACAAAAGTTCATCCCAACCATCAACTATTTCCTTCAAAACCTGAGGACTTGAAGTCCTTCATCAGATGAAGGTGTTTCCTGACCATATTTCCACTCATTTCAGCTTTCAACTCTGCCCCTTCCTCCTGCTCTTCACTCTTCCCTAGTAGACTACATGGATTTCATATTGAAAAACACTGAGCCAATTTAACTTAAATAAACCCAATTAGCTATAAACAGGATTGTCTAACTCATTAACATGGGACAAGACCACCATCAGGGAATGGAGATGGAGCAAGGTTGCTGGGCTTTTCAAGGATGACGTAAATCATCACTCAAGAAACATCTGTATGGAGATCACTTCCGGTTTCCAAAGGCGACGGACGTTGGTCCGCTGCTCGCTTCTCCGGTGGGCTCCTTTTAGGAGCACAGGCGGTTTTGGAGGGACCACCTGCCATAGGGCGGCTTGCTGGAACCCCCGGATCGGCGGCAGCCATGGGGGGGTTTCCAGCTTCGCCTCAGGAGCCGGGGAGCGTGGGGGGTGCATAGCAGCACCTTCGCTGAATGGATTCCGGAAGGAAATAGCTAATTAGAAGTAGCGGCTGAAGTACTGGAGGTGAGAAGTTCACTCCAATCTCCCTAACCCCTTTTAATTGATGAGCAGCAGCTTTTTGTAAATTGTGGATTCAATCTATTTGAAATAGGAAGATTGGAGGGGTTTTTTTTACCCCTCTCAGGCAAAGCGGCATTTGGACTATCTCTCAATCTCGGAATGGAGAGAGAGAAAAAAGTTGAATTAGTCACTTGTACTAACTATGTGAAAAGATTTACATTACAATTGCAATAGGCGATTGCTGAGTTGTTTTAAAAACTTTATGGAAATTTTTGATGTTCTGCTCCCTGGTTCCCTGTGAAAGGGGCAGCCAAGATGGCCTGCTTCCGTCTTCTTCCTCGCACTTATAAATGAAATCTGACTTTTGAAACTACCTTTGAAGAAAGTCTGGCTTTATATTACTATTCCCCCTGAAGGACTCCTGGAGCTTCTCCTGTTATGTGGTCTTTCTGGACATGGATTATTTGATTTTTTTCTTTCTTGTGACTTCTTGGCTTGGAACTGTGACTGAGGATTAACTTTCACTTTTGGATTTGCCTGTCTTCTTGGACTCGCTCGGCTGCATGCTTCACAGATGCCATTTCTTTTGCAAAAGTTTTACAGTTATCTCTGAACTCAGACAAATGGGGCCCAGAAAACGACCTTCAGGCAAGGCAGCTTTGGCACCTACATCTTCTACATCCAGCCCAATGACTCAACAGACAAAAATTTCATCATTCTCACAACAAGAAGGGACTGGAGAGAGTTCAAAAGACTTATCTGTTATACAAATGTTCCAGGCTCTTATGCAGGGACAAAATGAGTTGAAAAAAGAGGTGCAGATTTTAGAGAACAGCTTAAAGGTACACAGCAGCAAACAACAGAAAATAAACAAAGGATTGGTGTGCTGGAGGAGGATGCTGCCGGGCTGGGGGAGGAGGTTAAGGCAGTCCAGAAGGGGAATACAGAATTGGAAAATTTTATGGTAAAGATAGAACTTGAAAGAATGTCCTTCTTTCTCAGATTCCAGAACCTACTGGATACCATGTTTCTCCTTATCTTTTATGTTTTTTCTTTTCTTTTCTGTAAAAGTTGTAAGATTTGGAGAGATTTCTACCCCTAGAAACTTTTGGAGCTGCCAAAAATTTTTGTATATCCATTTACCCTTTCCCATAAATGTTTAAAAATCAATTAAATTCTTTAAAACAAGAAACGTCTGTATGGAAAACAGCTGCTAATTGCTCAGAGGCAGGAGGACCAAATACTCACCATAGAGGACCCTTCCTCTCGGCTGAGCCCAATCCAGACGTAATCATCCTCTATGTTTTCCTTAGCGACATAGGCACCAATGATTGCTGCCTGCTTGTCATTTCTGAAAGATGCTAAATGGCCTTTCCAATTGTGCTGACACTCTTGCTGCAAAGAGAGAAGAACCAAAACCATCTTAGCACCCGCAAACCATGTTGTCCCCCTCATGTCTGCTACTATCCCGGTCTACCAACCCAGGAACTCTGCAGTTGGGTTAGACAAGGTCCTCTCAGCCATGTCCCTCCAGTAGAAGTTCTCCTAAGAGGGGCTGCAAATGTGAGCATGATTTTCTTGCCCAACAAGGAAAAATAAGGAATATATATATATATTGGGGAAGATGACTCTCCCGCTTATGAGTGGGGTATGAAAGTGGTGTCAGCAGTAAAGTGGGACATACAAAGGAGGTGTGGGAGAGAGAGAGAGAAGAGGGGAGGATGTTGGTGTTGGTGTGTGGAAATAAAGAGACACTCTTAGAGACAAGGGGCCACTTTGAAACAAAATGGCGTGAACTTTTGAAGGCTCTCATTTAAGAACCACAATTGGCCTAAGCAACTGCAACTGCCATAAGTGTGAGGATTGGCCATAAAGATACCTTTTCATCACTGTCATAACTGAGAATGGTTGCTAAGTGAGGACACTTGTTACCCGATTGTTGACCTTGTTCCCACAACATAGATAAGACAATAGCTGAGATGCACTACATGTTAAATCACACATGATACCCAATCCCATGTAAATGTAGCAGTTAGATGTAGACTGGAGTTTTACTTCCTTTAACAAATTTCACTCAGATTTTGAAGTGAAGCCATGCCGTTCATCCCATTAAACTGAAGGGAATTCAAGAGAATTATTAAAATATTTTATTTTACTCTTTCTTGCAGACTTTTAACTCTTTTTTTAGGAGAAGCAGGTGCTCTTCATTTAAAAAATGACACAAACTTTTTGACATTGTGAAGTTGGAAAACCTCTGGGCCGAATTAAGGGAATTCTTCCCGCTCAGGTGAGTTACCTCAGCCTCTTGAAATGTGGACTTATCCTCATAGAACTTGTAGCAATTCCAGTTGCTTCCATCTTTAAAGGCAAAGGTGCCAGAAGGACAGACACTCCGGCCACGAGGACCTGCTGGGAGAACAGAATAAAAATGGACTTTATCTTCATGGACATTAACAAGGTTGAGAGATCCTTGAGCAAAAGAGACGGTTATAACTATTCGATAAACATTCGAGAGAAGAAAAATATTTTATTCCATGAAGGAAGGAAACCATTTAAATAGGAGCCAGCCGTGGGCAGAAGCTGCCAAAAAAGCCAATGCAGTCCTAGGCTGCATCAACAGAGGGATAGAATCAAGATCACGTGAAGTATTAATACTACTTTATAATGCCTTGGTGAGGCCACACTTGGAATACTGCATTCAGTTCTGGTCGCCACGATGTAAAAAAGATGTGGAGACTCTAGAAAGAGTGCAGAGAAGAGCAATAAAGATGATTAGGGGACTGGAGACTAAAACATATGAAGAACGGTTGCAGGAACTAGGTATGTTTAGTTTAATAGAAAGAAGGACCAGGGGAGACATGATAGCAGTCTTCCAATATCTCAGAGGTTGCCCCAAAGAAGAGGGAGTCAAACTGTTCTCCAAGGCACCTGAGGGTAGAACAAGAAGCAATGGGTGGAAACTAATCAAGGAGAGAAGCAACTTAGAACTGAGGAGAAATTTCCTCACAGTGAGAACAATTAATCAGTGGAACAGCTTGCCTCCAGAAGTTGTGAATGCCCCAACACTGGAAGTCTTTAAGAAGATGTTGGATAGCCATTTGTCTGAAACGGTATAGGGTTTCCTGCCTAGGCAGGGGGTTGGACTAGAAGACCTCCAAGGTCCCTTCCAACTCTGCTATTGTATTGTATTGTATTGTATTGTATTGTATTGTATTGTATTGTATTGTATTGTAAGGCTGGAAGGAGCGACATAACTGAACGAGTCCATTGGGATTAGGATGGATTTTTATCAGTCTGATATTTGTAACTGGAAAAAAAAGTAAAGTGGGATTATAAATATATTATTTTCCTTATATTATGGGTTCAGTGGGCAATTAATTTTCCCAAGGGGCCACATCAGAAATTGGGACTGTTGGGGAGGTCTGAACCAATGGGGGCTATGAAGGTCTGTAGGGACGCAGGAACCCACATACACAAACTGAAAACAAAAAGTTGCCTTCAGGATAAAAGCAGTGCAGTTGTATTGCGTGCATGATGTACACTGATTTGCATTTGATTCACGATTTCCGACTGACCTCACGTGGGCCAGACAGAGAGAGCCAAAGGGCCAGAGGTGACCCAGGGGACGTAAAATGCCCAGGTCCTGTTCAGTGGACAGATGCCAGTCTCATCCTGTAGATACCAGTCTTTGGTGTCCATATAATGAGGCCCGGAGGCCTTCTGGAACTCCATGTCTTTCTTAATTCATCTAAATGGATCATAGCTAAAGTAGAGGCTCTCCCATTAAGAATAAAACATTAAAACAAACCAAGGACTAGTTAAATGGGGACCCATGGGGAAGCAGGATGGAGGTGGGATATATCAGCTTTGCTGGCAACAACTTACCTGCCCAGGTAAGGCTGCCCAAAAGGCCAAAGATGAAGCAAGTGATGAGAAGCATCTCCAAACCTGAGGAGGGAAACAGAAGTTGAGAAGAACCTTGGATGTTCTCCAACCACACCAGGTCACCCTCTTTCGGGTGCCCCTCCCCAGAAGGAAGAACCGAGCACTCATCTCAACCGTGAAACCCACCTGTTCATCTCTGGATTGCAGCCCCCTCCCCTCCCTAGAGCCACACTGAGCAATTGGTAGAGACCCCGGACTGCCAGGAATCACAGCCCGTAATTCTCAAAATGTTGATCCTGAGCTTCTTGCTCTCCTAGTTGGTTCCCTCCATTGTGACCACTAGGATCTGGTCATAGTTGGTGTGGTCCAGAATGTTTGGATGGTGTAAAGTCAGAGCAGGCTACCCCATAGAAGAATTTGGAGAAGGACCCTTTGTTAATCCCCAGCCCCAATGAATTCAACGCCTAAATGGAAGGGATCCTTGTTTTAAGTCCCGCCCCTCTTGATTTTCCTCTTCTCTTCATCTCTTCTATGGGCAAGAAAAGCAATTCTCCCTGCCCCTCCCCCCACCTTTTAAACCTGTGAATTGGCTGCCAGAAATGGAGAAAGAAAGACATAAACACAGACAATGCAAACCATCAACCTCTTAGGAGAGAGACAGGATTTTCAGTCGCTTATAACACAAGATGCTATGATCCCTCATCCATCAAATAAATGACCTCTTTTATCTTTTTCTCCTGGAATTCTTGCAAGAGAGGTTGAAGAATTTCAAACTACAGGCATTTTTAAAAAGGGGGTGAAGGTTTTACATCTGAATAAAATATCCTGATTTTGTTGAAAATCCTTTTAATCAGAGCAAGAGGCATAGATACATACATAGCTGTGAGATCCAAAGTGTCCCTGAAGCTATTGCTATTAAAAGTATTAAAACTTTTAAACATGAACATTGACAACCAATATAAACAAATACAAAGTTAGGAAGAAAAAAGAAGAAAGAAAGAAAGACCAAAGGGAGGGGAGCTAAAGAAAAATAGAAAAGAAAAAAGATGTTAGCAGCTTCTGATATTCTTCACAGCAATTATAAGTACAAATATGTTATAATCCCCCCCCCCTCTCTCTCTCTCTCTCTCTCTCTCTCTCTCTCTCTCGTTACACCATGCTACTCTTCTTTCTATAATCTGTGACTCTCACCTTCAAAGAGGGATCCAATCTGAAGGAGAAATCCTCTAAATCACCAAGGTCTCTTTTCCAGCTTATATACCTGAACTCACAGGATCACACCCTGCGGGGCAGGATAAGGAGATGCAAAACAGGATGGGGATTTCTGGAAAGCAGCTGTCGTCCACTTCCTGCAAAGGACAGAGAAACCTATCACTCAGCTGCTTTCTCCAGCCTCTTATTATTTTATTATTAAGAATCCATTAAAGATGTTTGCTCTTGGACAGATCAGAGATAATGATTGCAATGGTTTATGGTAGATTAGAAGTCGTTGTGGACTGTCTTATGTGTTAATTACAAGAACAGATTGTAATTAGAGCGCTTTAAACTTTAATTTTGTCGTTGGTTTTACTTGTTAATGGGGTTTATTTTTTATGGAGTAAATAGAGGGTAGGACAAATTAGCTGGCCAAAGAGGGTTGAAGAAGTTTATAAACTGTAGGCCTGTTTTGCAAGGGAGGGGAATTATTATTATTGAAATGTATTTATCAGTATTTAACTAAGGGAGACAATTTATGTTATGTTCAGGTTTTTAATTATTATTTATTTCTCATTCATATTTTTTTATCTTGTCCCGTTTTGCTTTGTTTTTATTTCCTTTTTTTCTGTTGAAGTTTGTATTTTAACTTCGGAATAAAGTTTTTTAAAAAATAATTAAAAAAAAAAAGAAAATCGCAAAGTGTTAGGTTGTTTTTGGGACTGAATTTATCCTAGAATTTCCTCCTTTGATTATGGTCCCTCATAATAGGACCTTGAGATGACCTCTCGTGATAAGTACGATTATGACTTATTACTCGCTGTTTCTAAGTACACTGTGAGCTTCTGCACCAGAGACAAATTCGTTGTGTGTCCAATAATACTTGGCCAATAAAGAATTCTATTCTATTCTATAATATCCTGGTTTGGAGCCAAACATTCAAGAGCAGCATGTCATAAAATAATAAAACCATATAATCATCTCAGTATTAATAGTCTCTAAGATGGTAAATCCACCCAGGAGGTTCCTTTTACAGTGTTTTTATTTCTTTATGGTGTTTTATTAAGGTGACCAACTTTTTTACAATGAAAAGGAGGACAAATAAATTGGAAAATATATATCGTAAGTAAAAGAAATATTTTATTCATTGCAACAATAATACACTAAAATATGATATATGCATAATAAAAACATTTGCAACATTTTATATTGTAATTATGCTTACATGCCTGTTAATTATTATTTAAATGAGTACTTTTCTATTGAATTAATATTTTTTGTCAATGTATCATCTTCTAACAATATATTGGAAATATCTGAACAAGAAATATCCTTCATATTGAATTTTACGGCAAGTGCTGCAGCTAGAGTATCAACATTCAATCTCGATTTCTCACTTGTCGAAAAATCATTGGCAATTGAAAAAAACTCTTTCAACTGCTGCATTAGTTCCAGGGCAGCACAACGTAAATTGAACAAGTATAAATAAATGTTCACATGGAATATGTTCATTTTTGAAATGGCTGAAAATATCCACCCATCTTTTATCAATTTCAACATGTTGATTTTCCCATTGTATTAATTTTTCAGAATTTAAATATACATTCAGTCTTCTAATTTCTTCAAAGAGACAATTGTCTATTTTAATGTCTAGCATTTCTTTAGATAAAAATTCAACACAAGATTCAATATCTGTTCAATATACCTGCGATGAAGTAAAAAAAACACCATTAAAAACTGTTTAATAAAATACGTCACATAACGCGCAACAGATTAGTCTTCAAATATCAAAAAGGAGGACATGTAGGAGGACACTTTTCGAGGGAGGACAGAACTTACAAAAGAAGGACTGTCCTCCCTAAAGGAGGACGGTTGGTCACCTTAGTTTTATGGGTGTGCATCTTTCTCTGTGCAAACATGTGTGCGTGCATTGGCATTCCACTTTTTCCCATTAAGACCTCTGGTTGATCGTGGTGAGCATAAGTGGACGGCAGAAATGTTAGGCCTGACCTAGCATCAGGATCTTCTTGGGTAACACTTTACAAGGCCTTGGGAAGGCCACACTTGGAGTTCTGCATCCAGTTTTGGTTGCCATGATATAAAGAAGGATGTGGAGACTCTAGAAAGAGTGCAGAGAAGAGCAACAAAGAGGATTAGGGGACTGGAGGCTTAAACATAAGAAGCTGCAGGATTTGGGTGTGTCTAGTTTAGTAAAAAGAAGGCTCAAACATAAGAAGTCTTCCAATATTTGAGGGGCTGTCACAGAGAAGAGGGGGTTAACCTATTGTCCAAACCACCTGAAGGCAGAAGAAGCAATGGATGGACACTAATCAAGGAGAGAACCAACCTAGAACTACAGAAAAATTTCCCGACAGTAAGGACAATCAATCAATGGAATAGCTTCCCTCCAGAAGTTATGGGTGCTTCGATCACTGGAGGTTTTAAGAAGAGATTGGAATGGTATAGGGTCTCCTCGGTGAGCAGGGGGGTGGACTCGAAGACCTCCAAGGTCTCTTCCAATTCTTTTATTCTGCTATCTGCCAAGAAATATTTAGTTCTAGCGTGGGGCCTGAACTTGACTGGGGAAAGGTTGCAGTTCACATTCCCTGGATTTAATCCCCTTCCACCCTCTGTGCAGGTCAACTCTAAGGAGACATGACTTTTAGAGAGATTTAGGATAAGAGGACATCGGTTTGAATAGTACAATGGGGGAACTTTGCTATCAATGTTATCAGAGGTCACGTTCTTAACAGTTAAAAAATATACATGTGGGTTTCTGAATCCAAAGCAAAGGGCTTGAAATCTCAGCTGCTGGGAAACACCAGTAGCTCTTGTCCCCCAAATTTGACAGATTCCCAAGGGACCCACTTCAGGAGAAGGAGGAGGAGGAGGAGGAGGAGGAGGAGAAGCTGTTTTCAACAACAAAAAAACTAAGAAAGTCTAGTTCCCTTTTGGAATAGCACCTTTGACTTGGATCCATGAATATCTCCATAGGTGATACTGTAGGAAGAATTTTAATAATTGTGGAATTTTAGCTCACAATTAGATTTATTCCTATACTGCCTTCAACCCTTCTTTTGATCATTAGGTGGTAAAATGAGGGCCCAGATTGTTGGGGACAACATGGTGACCCTGTAAACTGCTTAGAGGAGGCTGCAAAGCACTGCGGTGCAATGAATGTCTAAGTGTTATTGTTAGTGTTATAAAGCTTTATAAACCTTTCCTATAAATATTGCCAGTCCCTGTATCTGAAATTGTAGCTACAAGTGCTGTTTCTATGCTCTTGAGTAAACTTTTCTTTGAGTAGCATGTCCAATGTAATTCTTAGGTGATCCTGGCTCAGATCAGACCAGAATTTTCTTCTAACACTGCAACTTTTCCATGTCCGTTGGGAAGTATAGCAATGCTTTGATTTAAAATATGAGCCTCACATAAAAACCTTCCCAGGAGTCTCATACCTTTTATGTGGCGATATTCAGGACATACCAGATCTGGGGATCTCCAGATATTCAGCTCAAAACTCACTGATGTCATCTCCTTAAATGAGGACGAAAGATTTGCAACCAAACTGCCAAGCTTGGAACTCAAGCCAAGAGACTAATATATCCAATGGCTTGTGCGGCTTGGTGGATTGAAGATGGTTGGTTAAGGAGCCACGTTTTGGGTTTTACTCTGTTTTTCATTGTTGTTGTGAGTTACTCAAAGTTGTGTTTCATGATGTGCATCCATACCTGTTTTATTTATTTTACTTGTTTAGTTAGTTAGTTTGTCGCTCATGGGCCCAACCCTCTGGAATGACCTCCCCCCCGACATCAGAACCACCACCGACTTCCGCTCCTTCCGTCAAAAACTAAAGACTCACCTGTTTCGACTAGCCGGCTTGGCCCACTCATAGTTTTATCTTACCTCCTGGCAGATATTTTTAATTGGGAATTTCTAGGGTCATTATTTTAACTTTCACTTTTTGGGGTATTTTTAGGGGTTATTTTTAAATACTGTTTTTTAATTGCTTTACTTTAAGATACAGTTTTTATAGCCTCCTCATTTAAGTATTTAAGTATCTGTGTATTGATGTACTTATTCTTATGTATTCCTTGTGTTTTAATTTGACTGTACACGGCCCCGAGTCCCTTCCGGGAGAGGGGGCGGTCTAGAAATTTAAAATAAAGTAAAGTAAAGTAAATGTACAAGATAACAGGAATAAGAATAAACATGAATAAGAATATAGGGAATGGGTACAAATAAATGGGGACAGGGATGTTAGGCATCTTAAATAAATAATTTATAAATAAATAAATAACTCTCCCTCTCACGCACATACATGCCTCCTGACACTGCAGACATTACCTCCGTGTGGAAGAGAAAGCTAAATCCTTCAAAAACATGGTGGACGAGAAGGATCTGACGTCACGACAATACAGACGTGTGATCTCGGAGCTCCAAGATTGCAGCCGATACTTTACCGCTGGGTGGTCCATCTGGACCTAAACCATCCAGAAGAGATGGTGACAGAGAAGAGTATGGCTTATTGATCTCAGGGACATCGCAAAGTCCCTGATTGATCCAAGAGAATCTCTTCTAGCCAGCAATAGAAGCGCAGCCCCAAGCTGCTGAAGTCGGGAAAGCTCCTCAGGAAGGAAAATGGAAAGAGAAAGTTTGTCCATCTGGTGAGGAAATTTTATTTTTACAAAAGAGACTGCCCAAAAAAGATTAAAATCAAATTAAACTTGTAAAGAAAAGAAAATAAGCGGCGAATGTAAGTTATTTTGGACAGTGTGTTATCCTTTTTTTAACTGTCTTCTATGGATGGAAGTTTTGCAAACACTTCCTACTTTTTAAAGTGAAAGTATTGGCTTTTTTTCATCTACATTTTTTTAACCTATGGATTAAAAAAAACTTTCACAATACTGGCTTGGATGGGGTTTTCTTTTTTCTTTGTATTTGTTCCATTTAAGAGCCTTGTTTCTTTTAAGCTTGGAATATAAAGAGGATATAAAAGGAATATAAAGAGAGCAGTAACATCAGAAGGAAAAGAAGTTACACTGCCCCTTGGAGGTTGGAGGCTGAGTTCTGGAAATATTTCTCTCTCTCTTTTCTTTGATCATTTTGACCTTGCACTGCAAAGGTTTTAGCTTGCAAAGAGATAAGATGGGTTGTTTATGCAGGTGCCCTTTGGATGTCTCTTTGGCAGCGAGAGAGAAGTGAAAAACAAAGCTTTGTTTTCCAACTAGAGTGGCAGTGTTTATAAATTGGACAATGACATAATACCAAGAAGAAACCATAACATTACAACAGATTATGTTTGAAATTCAAAAATTATTAGAAACATCAGAGAGAATTGAGAAGAAATTGGAAAATATAGATGGTAATATAGCAAAATTTGATGAAATTGAAGATAGCCAGCTAATGGGAAAAGTGGAGGTTAGAGTCTCAAAAACCCAAGGGAAAAATGAACAAAGAGGCAAGATAACTGTGGATATTGACAGTGATCTGAGCGTGGTTGGAAATGGAAAGAATGGAACATGGGAAGGGAAGAGAGATGGAAAGGAGCTCTACCCCAGATTTCAAGAAATAGAAGGAGAAAAAAGAGAAGAATTGATGGATTTAAGGAGAGAAACTTTGACAAAAGCACTACTGATAACCAAAGATAAGCTGATTAAAGAAGCTGATGAAAGGTTTCAAGAATTTATAAAACATGCAACAAGCAACAAGGTGCGAAGAGAAGTCCACACAAAGTTGATTAAGGAAATAACCAGAAGATTAATCCCACATAAGGCAAAAGAAATAAGACTGTACTACTATTGGAAAGACACAGGTTGGATATGAAAACTATTAACAAAATACTAGCTAAATAGTTAAAATTAGAGCAGTATGTTAAAAATGAAGTGATAATGGATATAGCTGGATAGATAATTTATAACGATATAATGTATACATATGTATTGGTTTGACAAGAGAAAATTTGGTATACATTTTTAAATGGTGGCCATGAAAGGAAGTTTAGAAATTTTGTTATGTATGAAAGCCTACAATATCGAAATTGGATTGATCATGGATATAGTTAGATAAATAATTGATAATGATATAATGTATACATATATATTGGTTCAACAGGAGGAAATTTGGTATAAATTTTAAATGGTGACCATGAAAGGAAGTTTAGAAACTTAGTTATGTATGAAAGCCTACAATATTGAAATTGGATATAAATTGTAAACAGTGATTAAGAAAGGAGGTTTAGAAACTTTGTTATCAAACATAATTAATTTTTATTTAGAACGTTTCAGAAAGAAAGACTGTTGTTGGATGATATTGAAAATAGACAATGGAATGCCATTATGTGGTTTTGCTTTGAATTTTGGAATACTTGTTATAAAGGGATGTTAAAACAACTATAGTCATATGAAGGATGAGGTATGATGATAGTAATATATATATAAATATATTTGATGTAAAATATATAATTTGATATGGATTATAGGGGATGACTGTGGAAGGAATGCACAAAAGTTCTTTGTAACCAATTGACACACTTTTTTATAATTTGTAATGGAAGATGTTTTTATGGTGTTTGTTGTGTCTTGTTTGTTTGTGTTTATTCAAAAATAAATATATATATATAAAAACATGGTGGACATTAACTACGGTGGACATTGAAGGGGAGTGGCCTTCCTCCCATGTTTTACCAGCTTCCTCTACACCAGAGGTGGCTCCTCTACAACCTGTGGACTTCAACTCCCAGAATTCCCGAGCCATTCTGGCATTGAATGGCTTAGGAATGTTGGGAACTGAAGTTCAGAGGTCATGAAAGGTCCATTGTTGTTCATCCCTGCTCTTTGCTGTTGGGTTTCCTTAAGTTTTTACATTGCTAAACAAGGAGATCTTAGTTCTCACAGCGGGATTGAACTGGTGTCATCTTCAGGGAATGCTTCTTACTAATTAGCTAGTTAGTGTCAAGAACACTTAATTGGAAAAGTTGATCAGGAAGTTTTCCAGCTCTGGTCCTTCAGCTGAGACTCCACTTGACCCATGAAAGAGCCCCCTGGGGACGCTGTTAATGGGGTGGAATTAGCACTGGGGAGAAGGCTTTGTCAACCAGGCTGTTTTTCTGGAAGGCTCAAACAAGGTGCAAAGGGAGTTGTTAATTTTCTTGTCACAATCACAGCCCTCAATTCTCCTGGGCTTGTTGAGTTCTTCCCCGGAGAGGCCATCAACTTAATTGTTCTCTTCTTTGGGCATGAAAAGGAGGGATAAACTTAGGCATTCTCCTGACCAACGTCTTCACCTGGCCACAAGGTGTGTTTGCATTCTGAGATCAGCGTGAAAGTACAAAGTTGTAGGAATTTTTAATACCGCTTTTAGACTTTTTCACAATGGAGGTATTTTTAAGAATTGATCTTTGGAAACAAAAGCCTTCCTTCCTTCCTTCCTTCCCTGTCCTTCCTTCCTACCTTCCTTCCATCCTTCCTTCTTTCTGTCCTTCCTACCTTCCTACCTTCCTTCCTACCTACCAACCTACGTTCCTTCCTACCTTCCTACATTCCTTCCTACCTTCCTTCCTTCCCTGTCCTTCCTTCCTTCCTTCTGTCCTTCCTACCTTCCTACCTTCTTTCCTACCTACCAACCTACGTTCCTTCCTTCCTTCCTTCCTTCTTTACTTCCGGGCATATAATGACTTTCCTTCCTTCTGCCCATTTTTCCATAAACATATTTTTTTTGTTATGGTTGATGGGCAAAACTTTGAGGAAATTGCAAGGCAAACAGACTTTTATATGCTCATTATTGGAAGAACATGACAATACCCACAATGGAAGTGTGGTTGTTAAAGCACGGAGGAACTGGCTGGGATGGCAAAACTTTCAGCTCCGATTAGAAAAAAGAGACAGGCCAAATTAAATACCAATCAGAAGCTCCATTTGAAGCTTTTTCAGGACAGAAACCGTGACGTACGGATTTGATGACCAGTAATATTTCTAAGTTATAAAGACAATATCTTATGTCAACACATATGGGTGTTTACATTGCAAAGTTGAGTTTTATCTGTATCTGCTATAAAGGGAATTGGAAGTCCTTACATTTTGTGTGTTTTTTAATTTTATTGCACCTGTCATTTCTTTGTTTATTCTTTGTTCTAGCTTCCTTGACTATTTATTTTTAGTTTTTTTTTATTTCTCCTTTAAAGAAGCTAATAAAGATAAAGATAATAAAGATAAGACACTGCATGGGATGTGCCCATCCACAGATAGCCGAGAGAGTCCTGGCTGCTGTCTGGACGTTGGTTTTCTTGCAAATGTTTCATTACTCAAACTAGGTAACCTGATCAGTCCTGATTTGGGGAATGGAACACCTGCAAGCAAACACCCAAGCTCAGAGAGCATCAAGGACCCCCTCAGCTCCTCCTCCTCCTCTCTGCAAACCCCACTCTCTTCTAGGACTGATGGTGTTACTTAATCGGGTAATGAAATGTCTGCAAGAAAACAACCAAGCTCAGAGAGCATCAAGGCACCCCTCATTTCAACCCCCAGCTACAAATATTCCCCTACAGATAGCCGAGGTGGCCAGATATTGGGAAATCCCACCAGTAACTGGAAAGGGCTGAGGCACTGATCATGGCAGCACAAGAACAGGTATTGAGCACCCGACCCATAGAAGCAAGGGTCTTCCACCACCTGGACCCAAGGTGTAGACTATGCAAGGAGGCCTCCAAGACAGTCCAACATGGAGCAGAAGGGTATAAGATGGCAGGCGGGAATAGCATGCACCAAGCAGCACCACCAAGTAGCTGGCCTTGTGTAGTAGAGAAACATTTACAGAGAATATGAGCTAAACCAGGGGTGTCCAAACTTGGAAACTTTGAGACTTGTGGACTTCAACTCCCAGAATTCCCCAGTCCACAAGTCTTAAAGTTCCCAAGTTTGGACACCCCTGGGCTAAACCATCATAAGTCTAGATGGGAGATCCAAAAGGTCAAGGAGAACAAGGCAGTTGAGGTCCTATGACCGAAACAGGCAAGCCAAGGGTCCCAAAGATGCTTTTTTTTCCCAAGAGGCAACTGGACTTCCTTGTTTTTTCTTTTGAAGATGTTTTGCTTCTCATCCAAGAAGCTTCTCCAGCTCTGACTGGATGGTGGGGAATGGAAGGATTGATATTTATATCTAGTCTTCAAAGAAAAAAACCAAGAAAGTTGCCTCCTGAAAAAGCACCTTTGGGAGAGCCGTGACCTGGATGGCTGAGAATCTCTGCAGGCTTTGAGGAGGCCACATACTGGCCAATTCCTATAGCAGAGAAGACGACAGTGGTGGTGATAGATGTAGTGGGGCCAGGAGGTGGTAAAACGAGGAAAGAAGAGAAGTAGCAGAGCCTGAAGGAGGAACTGGAGAGGATGTGGAAAGGCCAAAGTGGCCCCGGTGTGATAGGAGCCCTCGGGGCTTGTGATTGGCTAGAAGAGGTTCTCCAACAGATCCCAGGAAGAACACCCAAGCTCTCGGTCCAGAAGAGTGCTAGGAACAACGAAGATCCTGAGCAGAGCCCTCCAATTCCCAGCCTCTGGGGGAGGACCCGTGGTTGAGGAAGACAGACTCCCCAGCAAAAGGAGAAGGGTTTCTTTACAAAAAGATGCAATGCTATGCATCGTTTTGCGGTGTGTGTGTGTGGGGGGGTGTTTCCATATCATCTCCAACACGGCAGAATGGGACAAAGATTAGGGGATTGGAGATTAAAACATATAAAGAACCGTGGCTGGAATTGGATATGTCTGGTTTCATGAAAAGAAGGACCAGGGGTGATAGAAGTTTTCCAACATCACAGGGGCTGCCCCCAAAAAGAGGGAGGTCAACCTCTTCTCCAAAGCACCTGAAGGCAGGACAAGAAGCAATGGGTGGAAACTAATCAAGGAGAGAAGCAACCTGGAATGAAGGAGAAACTTCCTAACAGTGAGGACAATTAACCAGTGGAACAGAAATTGCCTCCAGAAGCTGTGAATTCTCCAACACTGGGAGTTTATAAGAGGAGATTGGACTGAAACGGTAGAGGGTTTCCTGCTTGAGCAAGGGGTTGGACTAGAAGACCTCCAAGGCCCTTCTAACTCGCCACAGCCAGTTCACTGCGGGGCAACTGGCCACAGGACACCCTGCTGTGGGACAACTCGATTCTTTAAAATAATTACAAAATACTTTATAAGTTTTGTCGTTCACATTTTGTTTTCCCCTCCTTTGGCCTCCTTTCTTTAATAATTCTATGCCGTGGCTTCTTCAATATTAGTGTCACCCTTGTCCTGGGGAGCGTTGGCCAAGGTGAACTGTCCAGCAACACGAGACGCTTCTTTCCCAGGCCCAGGTCCATTTCACCGCCTGGATTTCAGGCGCTTTGCTGTGCCGGAATTCTTCCTTATGCTTTGTTGAAGAAACGGTAGCAGTCTGGTTTACCCAGAATGCTCCACCCAGAGATTTTATGGATCGTTATGGTTGGGTCTTGCGAACCAGGCTTTCATTTCAATCCTGAGAACGTTCTAGAAAACAGGGCTCTCCAACCCAGGCCACTTCAAGAATTCCTCAGCCAGCAAAGTCGCTGACCTTGGCCACTTTGAAACTTGTGGACTTCAACTCCCAGAATCCTGGAAGTCCACAAGTCTTAAGGTGGCCAAGGCTGGAGGCCCCTGTTCTAGAATGTGTCTTCCCCAATGTGGGTTGGGTGTTCCTTCCTCCAGGCGCTTGGCTTCCCACATCCCTTCCCTCCGATTTGCTTTGACCTCCTTCATAAAGTGGTGTCCTCCACCTCGGCTGCAAATGAACTGCCATTTATAATAGAAACCACATGGTATAATGATGGGAAGTTGCAATCTTGTAATGAAAAACGGTAAATGATAGTTATGCAAGTTCCCAACTCTGCCATTTATCAATTCCCCACTGAAGTGTTGAGAAAAATGGATGCCTGGATGAATAAACCTTCTGTAAAATCGCATCACTTTGGTTAATCTAACTCAGCCTTTTCCCCCTTTTTTTTCAACTTGGAAAGGGCTCTTGCCCTCAGGACTTTGCCCCTTTGAGAGTGTTATGTGGTTTTCAAAAACAACAACCACCCCAAGATGGAGGATTCGAACACACAGCTGAGGGTTGAGGCACCAAGCTAGAAAGGGAGACTGAAAGTGAGTTCCACCATGGCCATGAAATAGCGAAGTGGGCGAATTTGGGCCAATCGCTAGGAGGTTGTGAGTTCTAGTTCTGCCTTAGGCATGAAAGCCAGCTAGGATGACTTTAGGCCAGTCACTCCCAACCTACCTCGCGGGGTCGTTGTTGTGAGGAAAACAGGAGTGTCAGAAAATTGTTGTGTCGCATACGTTTGCCACTTTTGAGTTATTTGTAAAAATAATAAAGGCAGGGAAATAATAATAATAAATAAAATAAAATACAAAAAATATAAATTAAATAAAATAAAAATAAAACATAAAATAAAAATAAAACAAAATAAAAATAAGTAATAAAAATAAATACAATATAAAAAATAACAATATTTTTAAAAATATTAAAAATAAAAATAAAATATACAAAATAAAAATGAAATAATCACATCCGCAATTCCCATGCAGGATTAATCATTGGATTGGGCAATGTTTGGGGCTACCTGGGCGTTCCTCAATTCCTCCTCTCATTGGCACCTTTACCACTCCCTTGACCATTTGCTCATGCTTTGCCACTCACTCAGATTCACTGCCACATTTTATCTTATCTAGCAATTTATTTACTTTTATTTCATTTAGAAAATTTATAAGGCCACCCAACTGACCCACAGTGACTCTGAGAGGCTTACAGAAATAAAACCCCAATGCAAAACCCAAAATAATTTACCAATAAGATAAATACGTTTGGAGAATTTGTACCCAAAATAGGGATTAATGTAATCATATTTTTTTAAAAAATCCTTGCTAATTCTTCCATAAAACGGATATCTCATCTCTCATTTCTGGGAAGGTCCGGCTGTCCCCACCTGGGGTGGAGCTGGTGTCGCCCTTCCACTGAACACGGATGGAATTGACCACCTGATCTAAAAGGCAGCAGAGCCCAGTTGGTTGGCAGGAGAGAGACTAATAAATGGTCTAATTTATGTGTTGGCTTTGGGGGTGAAACCCCTTTATTGCCTTCCCAGCTGGTAATGAATATTGACGCTCTGGGTGGAGGGAAGGCGGGGTGGAATAGGTGGAGCCTTTCCTTGAGGCTTGTTCGCTTTTTGGAAGAAAGCAACTTTCTTGGCTTCGACACTTTAGAAAGATATAAAATAGGGAGGTCAAACTCTAAACTCCAGAGGAGGAGGGGGTGCTTGGAGGATCAGAAGGAAGGGACTTTCTGGGGTCCTTTGCTGGACAACCCAGAGTCTAAGGCTAAGACTCCCAGACTTCTTCAACTCCCAGGATTCCCCAGCCAGTTATGCAAGAGGTCAGAGGTCTTAAGCACGAGGGGGGGAGGGAGCACGTCCCTCTTACAGCTGCCTGGGGCAAGACTGCCCCCCATCTCCAAAGGGGTTGTGTGTGTAAATCCACAAGGAGACGGGCTCTTTGGCATGTGGCCAAAATCTGTCCCAGAAACCAGTAACCCAAGAGTCAATACAAATTCTAAGCCATCTACCTAAAGTTGCCTGGAAGTTGAATCCTAGAAATTGGACTTCCAGTTCTTCTTAGAAGTTCTTCCAGTTTTCCCAGTTCTCCTTAGAAGATCTTTCAGTTCTTCTTAGAGGTCCAGCTGCCATGACTCAACTTCCAGACAGTAACCCAAGACCATTCTAGACTGGAGGCAGGTCTAACCTGGTTAGAGACCCACCTTCTGGACGTCATCCTTGGTCTCAGGCGCTTCAAGAGATCCAATGCAGACTGCTCCCCCCAGCCCAGCCTGGAAACCCTGCCCTTCCATGAAGCACCCCAGGGGAGGTGAGAAGCAGAGAAGGCTGCACATGGCACACAAATGTCTGTCTGATCTTAGGCCTAGGACAGTGATGGTGAACCTATGGCATGCGTGCCACAGGTGGCACGCGGAGCCATTTGCCAGGGCACGCGAGGCACTTCCCTTTGCTTGGAGGGTCCCTGAAGCCTCCGGAGGGCCTCTGGGGGGGGCGGGGGGGGCTCCTTTCACCCTCCCTAGGCTCCTGTAAAGCCTCTGGAGCCTGGGGAGGGCGGAAAAAGCATGTAAAAATGGGGGGAAGCGCCTGTAGTGCGCGCATGCACACTGGGGGGGTCGTGCATTGCATTATGGGTGCGGCACGCCTGCACACGACACCCCTGCGCTCCCCCCACTTGTGGCACGCGAGCCAAAACAGGTTCGCCATCGCTGGCCTAGGAAGAGGGTCAAAGCCCCCCCTCTGCTGGTCCACACGCTGTAATGAAGCCTCAGCTCCTGAGGACCACGACTGGCCATGGCGGAGCCTCAGTTGACCTCCATGAGACCAACTTCAAGCTGGTCAATCCTGCTCCATGCGGCCGTCTTTCAGGTGGCAACCGCTGACCACGTGAGCTCCAACCGTTTCTCTACGGAGCTGTGGCTCCTCGTGTTGGTACCACTCCTCTTCGCTGAAATCTGGGAAGAAGAAGGCAATTTCCTTGCTGGCTGAGGCTGCAGAATCTGGGAGGGAAGGAGAGAAGAACGGAGTCGGAAGGGGACTTAGAGGTTTTAATTATATTTATTGTTATCTGTATGGTTTTTAATTTGGTACCTGTACTCCGCCCCGAGTCCCTTCGGGGAGAGGGGGCGGTCTAGAAATCAAATCAAATAAATAAATAAATAATAGTCCAACCCCCTGCTCAGGAAGGAGACCCTATACTATTCCTAGGCGCTTCTTAAATACCTTGGGTGTTGGAGCACCCACAACTTCGCGAGGCGTCCAAGAGCCACCTGTGCCACACCCTTTCCTCCGAATTCCGCTCTGGGGCTCACCTGAGCCATGGACGGTGTTGCGGGTGTCAGTGAGGCCCAAAGCCCCGCGGATGGACTCCGGGGCCGTGTGGAGGGCACGATATACCTTGGTGGGGCCCATCAATGATCTCCAGCGTGTGATGGCTTCCTCGTGAGCCAGGATATAAACCCTCATGGGGCCACTTCAAAGGAAAGGAGAGATAAATCCCTGAGACTCCCTGGTCTCTGCGTATTTCGAAATCCTTATCCTCCCTTCCCCTTTCCTTTCTTCCTCCTTTCCTCCCTTCTTTCTTTCCTTCCTGACTTCCCTCTTCTTCCTTCCATCTCCCTTCCACCTTCTTCCCTTCCTTCCCTCCCTCCCTCCCTTCTTTTCCTTCCTCCTTCCTTCCATCTTCCTTGCTTCCTTCCTTCCTTCCTCCTGTCCTCCTAACCCAGAACCCTTACAGTCTGGAAGGCCACCCACATTCCCCCACCTGGAATACCAAGAGAGAAAGCGCTCCCATCTACAGCCGCGCTGGGGAGCTCCTCAAGCCTCCTGGAGAAACCTCTGGCCATTTGTGAAACTGTGCTGCCTCCTGGTGGTCAAAATGCAACGCAACACACAACTGCTTTTTGATTACCATATTTGTTTTGGAGTATAAGACACACCGAGGCTTTGAAGAGGCTTTTTTTTTAAAAAAAAAAAGTCTTGCACTCTGCAAAAAGTTCAGTTTTTTGCTAAAATGGTTTTTTAAAGTGCATGAATAGCCCTTAGGAGGCTTGTAGAATGCTCCTGGGAGGGTCGGGGGGGGGGGGGCAAAAACAAGCAGAAAAGGGGCTGGGTTTTTCGCAAAAAAGGGCCTGTTTTTTTTCAAAAAAGGGGGGGGCATGGATAGCCTTTAGGCAGCTTATAGAGTGCTCCTGGGGGCTGAGGGGGGGGGGAATTGAGCAAAAAAGATCCGTTTTTCATTCATTTCTGCCCTCCCAGCCCCCAGGAGCTCTCTGAAAGCCTCCTGCAGGCTCTGCACGGCCATTTTGGTGAAGGGGGATTCAGGAGGGCAAAAATGCTGTATTCGGTGTATAAGACGCACCCAGATTTTCAGCCTCTTTTTTGAGGGAAAAAGGTGCGTCTTATGCTCCAAAAAATACGGTAGGTGCCACACATCCAGCCAACAAGGGCCCAGAGAGAAGGCCCCCCCTGCCTGGTTTCTCAGGTCTCCCAACCTGGCTAACTGAGTCCATCCACCTTCTATATATACTGTATATACATTCCTAAGTCATAGGAAAAGTTTTACCAGCTGTGTTACCTTTGAGATATTTGTACCCGTGTGTTATATATACACACAAACAAGAATAAGAGAGGGAGCACAACAGCTAGTAAATTGTTTTCCCACAATTTTAGTTCTGTATTTTTGTATTTTAACTTTGTTTTATATAAAATAAAAATATGCATTAAAAAAAAGAAGAAATTTCTCAAATCTGCTGGGAATTTCTGCCATTTCTCAACTGGACATAAACGTGGATGGGGTGGGTTATTTATTTATTTTCTTAACTGAATTTTTAAGGCAACAGATCTCTCTGCCTCTTTTGTGTCAGGGGAGCAAGATATAATATGGTCAAGGGTCTCCAACACGCACACACACACGCACACACCAAAAAGAAGCCAAGACCGTGGCTGGGACCTAGTGAGTCCTCTCCTTTCTTCCTCCTTTTTCAATATTCCCCTTCCTCATTTCACCTGCCTTTAGAACAAAACGATCAAGTGTTTGGTGTGAAGGTAGCTGGGGAAAGGAGGTCCCTGTAGGCCTTTGAGGGGGAACAGGAAGGGGGTCTTCTCACCACCATCTCTGGACCTACCTGGACATGAACTCCACCAGCCTCCGGTAGAAAAAACGCCCTGGAGGAAGAAGAAGAAGAAGAAGAACTTCTGCTCTGCTCATTCTCCACCCTCCTGGACCTCAATGCAAAGAAGGTCCCACAGCAACCGAGATGTACGGCTGGTGCACTACAAATTGGCTTGGATCCAGCATGGAGGGTCCAGCACAACAGCTCACCCCAACTTTCAGGGAGAGATGCAGCAGCCAAGATGGCCAAGGCTTACAAGATCATGGACTTCAGCTTTGATCCCTGACCCCAGGATGTCATCCGACCCACAGAAAGGAACTGGACCTTTTCTTCAGCCCAACGGCGTGTCTGCCCTTACCTGGATCAGGTTCACCCAGGAGGACTCTCAGCTCCATCAGAGACATGGACATGGTCAACACTAGGAGGCCCAGATTTTAAGCTCTAGAAATATGGATATTATTTCTCCAAGGCCCCCAAGTGGGGGCTCGGGGTTTCTAGGTTCCATCTACTGAACCCCTTTACCTGGATATTAAGATCTTTGGGGTGCAGGAAGCCTCAGACCATCAGAGGAACTCCGAACTGGATCAAACCTGAGAGCCATCTACTCCAGCTTCTGGGACATCCACAGGCCAACTGGGCTGCATTGGGGAGGATCTCAAGACTGGATTGGATTGGGGGACATGAGACCCTTTCCCAGCCCTTCCCAGCAACCCGGATTTCAGCCTCTGCTGCATCTGGAAGCCTCCACACTCACCTGAGTGCTCCTGGTAGAACCTCTGACTGTCCTCCTTACTCCAGAGAAGGTCCTTTGTCCGGACGATCAAGAATTTGTGTTTCAGAATGGTTTCATGCACAGCCTAAGAGAAGGCAGAAAAGAACACAAGGCGAATGTCGATGGAGATTCTCCGTCCTCGAGGTCAGGGTTGTCTCAAAAGTGGGGGGAGGGGTTTCAGGAGGCCACTGAACTTTCTAGTTCTTCTTTGAGGACGTTTCACTTCTCATCCAAGAAGCAAAGATAATCTGTCATAAAGTCCTGCCTGTTAATGACTCCTTTGACTTCAACTGCAATAACACAAGGGCTACCAATAGATGCAAACTAAATCTCATCCGTTCTAGCCTTGATTGCAGGAAAAACAGCTTCAGCTACAGAGAAGTAAATGTGTGGAACCCCCTACCTGACCCTCTAACCCCCCCACCCCCACCTTTGACCTTAAGCTGTCTACCGTGGACCTTACGTGGTTCTTAAGAGGTCCCTAAGGGTGTGTGTGTGTGCATAAGCGCACCAGTGTGCCCACCGTCCCTGCCCATTGATATGTCCTCTTCTTATGTGTTTATGGACATGTTTTGCTTATTTATATCCATTTACTTGTGCCATTTTTTTTTCATGTGTTTTCATACTTGTTGACAAATAAAAACGAATAAATGAGCTTCTCCATCGCTTGGCTGGAGGTTCTTCTTGGATGAGAAGTGAAACGTCTTCAAAGGAAAAACCAGGAAGTCCAGTCGCCTGGTGAGAAGGAGGCACCTTTGGGACAATGTAAGGGGAAGGAGGCCATGGAAGTCCAAGAAAGGCTTTGGGGGAAGGTGAGAGGCTTTAGCTTCTCCTGCTGTCCCAAAAGTGTTTTTTCCAAAGAGAACCTTTTTTTTCCTTTGAAAACATTTTGCTTCTCACCCAAGAAGCTTCTTCAGTTCTTTAGTTCTGAAGAAACGGGTTCAAGGAAAATGTCCATTTGTCTCGTGAAAAAGAACCTTGGGGGCGACCATGACCCGGAGGATGGAGAATCTCCATAGACATTCTGAAGAACTGAAGAAGCTTCTTTGGTAAGAAGCGAAACATTTTCAAAGAAAAACCCAAGGAAGTCCATTCTCTTTTTTTGGGGGGGGGGGGGGGGCGTGAATAATTCTGGGACAACCATGTCCTGGATGATGGAGAATCTCCATAAATGACCTGCCTTGCTGCAGAGGTCGGCTGTGCTACTGGACCTCACACTGAATGACCCTCCTCCCAATTTTATAGAGAAATAATCCAGACACAAAATATACAAAATCGTCCAAGCACTGGAGACCCCAAATCAGGGCCAGCCGAAGGCAACAGGAGGGCGGGGAGGGGGGGGGGGGTGTCTCACGGCAATAGAAGGTCTAAGCTTCCCCATCTACACAGCTTGAAGGTCACCCAAGCTCTACGCAATGCACCACTGGGAAGCTGTAACCTGACCTGCACCTCCAGCTCCTTCTATAAAGGGAAGGGAAGTGGGGGCACCCTATTGTGGGCTGACGAATGTGCTGGAAACATGGGGTGGGTGAGGCCCTCTCCAAAGACTGAGAGGGGGGGCACCAATGAAGCTCTTTGAGGGACACCTGGAAACCCAGCATAGCAAACAGTTCTCGGTGGAACCCCAATATCTATCTGTCTATATCTATCTATCTATCTATCTATCTATCTATCTATCTATCTATCTATATCTATATCTATATATCTATCTATCTAATTGAAAAGACAGTGCCATCTCAGGGTAACAATTACAAATAAAGCAAAGCCAAAGAAAAATCAATAGCAAATCTTAACTGAACAAGCTAAAAACTATAACAGTAATATATTTACAGTAATTATAATAATACAACCAATGGAAAAAGAAAGAAAATGAGCTTTAACTAAATTTCTACTTACATGAGCCTATTTACAATTTTTCCATATAAAAGCCATCATTCTGTAGCATCTTTATTTTAGTTATTGACATTTGTCAACTTCCCTCTCATTTCTACCTCTCCTCTCTACCCATTCGTAAAATTTATTCCATGCCCTATAATACTCTGAGCCTCCTTTATCTTTAATTTTTAAGGTTAATCTATCCATTTCAGCAGAATCCCAAATTCTCCTAATTATATCGTCGACCGGTGGGATGTTTGCATTTTTTCCAATATTTAGCATATATGAGTCTTGCTGATATACATAAGGCTAAATAGATGGCTGCTTTGCCATCACTTTCCGACAGTATGCCTGAAAGGCATGTTCCTGGTGTAAACGCAACATGTCGCTCAGTTATCATTCCTAACCAATTACGAATTTCCACGCAGTAATTCCGTGCTTTCTTACACGTCCACCACATCTGGTAGTATGGAGCCCCAATCAATCTTCATGCCCTCAAAATGTGAGGACAGCCACGCCAACTGCCGTCCAGAGAAGACGGGATGCTCCTTGACCAGTGAGGTGACCCTCGTGTGACCCTCATCACAACACTGCAACACTTCAGATGGGGCTGGGGGCAGCTTTCCATCCGTGGCTTGCACACACACACCCCCGAGGCATCCAGGCGTCCTCAGCAGAGTCCCAAGCGTGGAAGAGTCCTTCTGCTCCTCCCATTGCTCAACTGGCGAGATGGGAAGCCTCCATAATAGCTGAAAAGTGGGGTGAAGTGGGGTGTGGCAGTGAAAGAAGTATGAATGGATGCCACTGGCCGCCTCCCTCTTTCCTTGGGCTCCCCTTCATCCAGGCTTCTTGGACACCCTCAAGAACAAGCCGGACATCAACCACGGCTCTTAGTCTAGTAGTGATGGCTAACCTTTGTTGCATGCCAAAAGCACATGCACACCCACAATACAATGCGTGTGCGACATCCCTGCGTGCTCCGCCTCCCCACGCATGCACTCGTGACCCCCATGCTCCCGTGTACAGGACCCCCTGCACACGCATCTCCCACATGCACCCGGCCCATCCAGGGCAGAGACCCCAAAGCCAGCTGGCCGTTGGGAGGACCAGGTGCTTGCGCGCTGGAGCTAAGCTGGAGCAACGGGTCTAGTATGTGGTTTCTCCCCCTTGGTCGCTTTAAGGACGGTGGACTTCAACTCCCAGGATGCCTCAGCCCCCTTTGGGATTCTGGGAGTTGAAGTTCAGCCGTCTTCAAGAGGCCAAGGGGGAGAAACTCTGCCCCAGAAAGCTCCGGGGGGCGGGGGGGCCTGCCCTCGCCCTTACCTCCAGCACCAGCGGGTGGGCCACCGCGTCGGGCTTGGCGACGGCCAGGGTCAGCTGCAGGGCCCGCCTCAGCCCCGCCCAGGAGGGTCTCATCTTGCGCCCGGGGGGTCTCCGCTGCAAGGCCGAGGAAGGAAGCCGCACGTGGGCACCGGCACGGCCCCTTCCGCGTCTGGGACGGCCTTGCACGCTTCTGCACGCCCCGCCCGGCCAGGAGGAGCCGGAAGTGGAGGGTGGCCGGGACGCTCTTGCACGCTTGGAACCCACGCTCGCTGCCCCCCCCCGTCCCCCCGCCCACCCCCCACACGCACAGGGGGTTGCAAGGGGAAGCGGGAAGCGAGAGGCCACGGCTGCATCTTTCGGCACCTTCCTCTCCCTTGCAAGTGTCCTTTGCACCCTTTGCACGCCGTTTCCACGCTGGCTGCTTCCCCCTGAAGCACAGCCCGCTTTGCAAAGGGGAGCCGGCCGAGAGGCGCCACTGCCCTCTTGCCCCCCCCCCGCGTGCAAGGCACACTCTTGCACGCCGTTTCCACGCTCCCCTCCTTCCCCCCGCTTTGCAAAGGGGAGCCGGCCGAGAGGCGCCACTCCCAGCCCGGGCTGTCGGGGGAGGCTTTGCGCGGCTTGTGCCCTTCTTGCGGGGCTTGCTAAGCGGGCGGCAGCGAAGGGGCGGCTGCCTTCCCCGAGTCCCGCGGGGCCGCGCGCAGCATCCGGCCGGTCGCCTGGCAGCCGAGGCGGCGTCTGCTGGGCGGGCGGCGGGCGGGGCAGACGGCAGCCTTGCCGAGCGGGGGTCGGAGCGAGGCGGCTTTGGGGGGATCCGGGCGGAGGGTCTCTTCTCCGCCTCCCGCGGGCCAAGGGTGGGCGCCGCATGGCCAAGCCGGGGGGTCCCGAGGGGGAGCCCGCCAACGCCGCCCTGGACCAGGAGAAGTACGACGCGGAGGAGAACGTCAAGATCATCTGCCTGGGCGACAGCGCGGTGGGCAAGTCCAAGTGAGTGGCCTCGGGAGACCCCCGCCCCCCCCCGCCCCACAGAGCGGGGTCTCCTCCCTCACCCGCCCCCCAGGCCCCAGGGGAGCGTTGGGGGCTGCGCAACCGTCGGGCAGCCCGGAGGGGGCTCCGCTGCTCTGCGCCCCGCCCCCCTCCGGAGCCCCAGCCCCCCTCCTCCCCCTCTGCAGTCCAGGAAGGGGTCGCTGATTCCGTTTGGACCTCCCATCGCCCCCCCCGTCCCAGAAACCCACCATGGCCGATAGGGGCAGAGGGGGCTCAACTGCCCCACGGGTGGGAGGGGGGGCACGCGGGGCGGAGTTCCCGGGTGGGGAGGGGGCCTCTTGCCCTTGGGGCCACCTGAGGACCCAGCAACTCCGCTAGAGGGTCCAGGGGCTCTGATGCGCACGTCTAAATGATCTCTAGGGTCAGGCTTACTGGGGAATTCCAGGGATCGAAGCCCCCCCCTCCCAGCTGAGATCCACCGCTCGCTCCGAAGGGTGATCGACGGGGGTCTGGTTGAGTCTCACAAGACAGGTTGCACAACCTCACACACCCCAGCCAGCTGAGATGCTTTCAAGGTCGCTCCGTGGAGCTCTCTGACTTTGGTGGTTTTCTAGCAGACGTTTCGGTACCCAACCAGGGAAGATCATCAGTGCTAGAAGGGAGGGGAGTTTATGGAGGAGGAGGAGGAGGAGGAGGAGGAGGAGGAGGAGGAGGAGGAGGAGGAGGAAAGGGAGAAGAAGGAGAAGGGATGGAAGAGGAGAAGGAGGGAAAGAAGGAGAAGAGGGAGGAAAAGTTGAGGGCGGAGGAGCAATGGAGGAGAAGGGGAAAGAGAAAGAAAAAGAGAGAAGGAGAAAGGGAGAGGGAGGAGGAGGACTTGGTGCTGTTTTCTTGCAGACGTTTCCTTACCCAAACTAGGTCACAATAATCGGTGGTCGTACTAGCACTGATGATGTTACCTGGATGGGTCATGAAAGGTCTGCAAGAAAACCCCCAACTTCAGAGAACCCCTCTTCGTTCCTCCTCCTCTCCACAAACGCCATCACCTCCCTGCCCTGATAATGTTGCTTAGCTGGGTCACGAAAAGCCTGCAAGGAAACTACCAGGCCCAGAGAGCACCAGGGACCCATCAGTTCAGCCCCACAGATATTCTCCTTCATTGCTGCTTCTTTTCATTTGGGGGGAGAGCCTTCGGTCCTTGCGTGTAAATTTGCTAAGGAGGCTTCCTTTTGGGCTCAGCTTCCTCCCACGGGGCGGACTTCAGTCGGGTGGTGCCAGGGAAGGGATGATGGATGGGAACCCAAAGCAGCCGCTTGGTTAATGGCTGACCCAAAATCTGTCGGACGCCAGGATAGAGTTTGAGAGCAATGAGAATATGTTCCATGGTACCTATGGGTAGTCCTCGACTTACAACCAGAATCGAACCCAGAATTTATGTCGCTAACTGAGAAATTTGTCAAGTGAGTTTTGCCCCATTTTTTACGACTTTCCTTGCCACATTTGTTAAGTGAGTTGTTAAGTTAGTAACTCGATTGCTAAGTGAATCTGGCTTCCTCCAAGGACTTTGCTGGCACGAAGGTCGCAAAAGGGGATCATGGGACACCCTCCCCCCCCCCGGGACACTGCAACCGTCATAAATATGAGTCAATTGTCAAGCGTCCAAATTTTCACCCTGGGAACTCTGAAACGCTCGTGTGAAAAATGGTCATAGGTTGCTCTTTTCAGTGCCATCATAACTTTGAACGGTCACTAAGTGAAATGTTGTAAGCCAAGGATAACCTGTATTCCTAAGAATCTCTTCTAGTAACGGTCAGGACAAATTGGGCCAGTTGAGAGTCAATGGAGTTCATGGGGAGGGAGGGGGCTGGTCTTAGGTCTCTCTTGGGGGTGTAAGGACTCCGGACCGATGATGCATTTGAGCCCCCTGTCCCCACCCACCCCCGGGCTCTTCCCCCACCGAAGCTGGACCCGGCTTCCTCAATGGGTCGCTCTCCCTCTTTTCCAGATTGATGGAACGCTTCCTCATGGAGGGATTGTATCCTTTGACCCTCGGCCGACGGGTGGAAATCCCACCCCAGGAAAAGGGGGCGGCTGCGTCTCCTCGGCTCCTGGGGGACCAAGAGCAGGTGGAGTTTCTTCCAGCCTCCAGGAGAAACCAGACCTTCCCCCAATCGCCCAGCCATGGGGATTCGGATGGCGCAAAGGAGGAGAGAACTGGAAATTAGTCAGGGGTTGTATTCCCCAGGTGGCCTCCATCCATCCATCCATCCATCATCAATCTATCCATTCATCCCTATAATCTCTCATCTATCTATCCATCCCTCTCTTTCTTCCATCCATCCATCCATCCCTATAATCTCTCATCTATCCATCTATCCCTCTCTTTCTTCTATCCATCCATCCATCAATCTCTCATCTATCTATCCATCTCTTCTATCTATCATCAATCCATCCATCCATCCATCCATCATCAATCTATCCATTCATCCCTATAATTTCTCATCTATCTATCCATCTCTCTTTCTTCTATCTATCCATCCATCCATCCCTATAATCTCTCATCTATCCATCTATCCCTCTCTTTCTTCTATCTATCTATCCATCCATCTATCTATCTATCTATCTATCTATCTATCTATCTATCTATCTATTATCAATCTCTCCATCTATCCCTCTCTTTCTCCTATCCATCCATCCATTTATTATGTACTATCTATTTGTTTGTCTGTGTAGCCATCATATATTCTATCGATCTATCCATCCATCCATCCATATAATCATCTACAGTATCTATATACATATATCATGTTCTATCTCTCTCTCATTGATCTATCCATCCAGCCCTATAATCTCATGTATCTATATATCTATCTACCTACCTACTGTACCTAACTGCCTACCCAGAAAATAAGTTAATGAAGTAATTAAAGCTATAATTAAAATAAAGGTAGCCCTTGATGTATGAGCACAACTGAGCCCAAAATGTCTGCTGCTAAGCAGGACAGTTAAGTTTTGCCCCATTTTATGACCTTTTGTGCCGCAGTTGTTAAATGAATCCCTGCTGTTGGTAAGTGAGTAACACGATTGTGAAGTGAATCTGTCTTCCCCATTGACTTTGCATTGTCAGAAGATTGACCAGGGATGATGAAAGGCCTCCAGTCTTGAGCAGGGGATTAGGTCTCTACGTCCTGTTTTAAAGCTGCCCTAAACTCGCTCTAGGGTTGGAGGGGGGGGGGGCTGGTTTGTAGAAGCAGTCAAGAGGCTGCATTGATGGGCTTGCCTCTTCTGAGGAACCCCTACCTGGCTTCTTTCTTTCTGAAGACCACCATGGTTGGCCGCCTCCTTTCCTTGACCCTGGCCCACAGCAAACCCCAGCAGCTCTCGACCTTTGCCCTGACCCTCTACAAGTACACAGCCACCGTGGACGGCAAGACTATCCTTGTGGGTAAGGGCTTGCTGGACCCAGTGGTGGAGAGCATGGCGGAGAATCCACTCCCCGATCTCATTGGGTGGGACCCCATTCTGAGACACATCTGCCCATGGTATAAGGTTGCCCCTTGAGGGGCTGAGAAGCTTGCTGGATGGGAGGTCCCCCTGGTCATTGGGTCTCAGCAGAAGATCCATGATCTCTCTCTCTCCCTTCTCTCTCCCTTCAAGGGCTCCCAGAGTCCACCCACATTCAGAAGATTCCCAGGTTGGAGGAGGCTGACTTAATGGATCTTCTGACTTAGAGAAGTGGCCCCTTTGAAGATGGGTGGACTTCAACTCCCTGCTGGCTGGGGAATTCTGAGAGTTGAAGTCCACCCATCTCCAAGCTGCCGCGGTTGAGGGACACTGGCCGGGAGAGATGGGGTTGCTTTAAGTGGGTCCTTTGTGAGCTGTGGAATTCCTGCTTTCCAGACTTCTGGGACACAGCTGGCCAAGAGCGTTTCCAGAGCATGCATGCGTCCTACTATCACAAGGCCCATGCTTGCATCATGGTAAGGAAACAGGCACATGGGGTTTGGGGTGGGAGTTGTCCAACGAAAGGTTGGAGACCCCTGGTCTAGTGGACGTTTCTCCCTGGGGCTGTTTGCACCCTGAGCTTTGTCCCACCAGGATCTGAGGCTTTGGTCGCAGTTTGATTAGCTCACGATAAGCTTCTCCCCCCCCCCCCCCGCCCCCTTTCCAGGTCTTTGATGTCCAGAGGAAGGTCACCTACAAGAACCTGACCAACTGGTATAAGGAGCTGCGTGAATTCCGGCCTCAGATCCCTTGTATCGTAGTGGCCAACAAGATTGATGGTGGGCCTCCTCCCCTTTTCACCTCTGGGAAGTCCACCGGGGGAGGAGATCTGATTCAGCCACTTCTTGGACAAAGGGGAAATCGTCAGGCTTTTAAGGACACACACACACACACACACTCTCTCTTACCTGCCCCAAGGCTGCTTAACCCACTTATGGAGAGGATCACAACAGAAGTTCCCCTTAAAGCTGCATCAACCAAAAGGATGTTTTCCATTGGAAAATGCAATATGACGGAGAGTTGGATGGTGCCTCGGAGGTCTTCTAGTCCAACCCCCTGCTCAAGATGGAGACTCTATGCCATATCAGACAAATGGTGGTCCAATCTCTTCTTCTTAAAGACATAAATGTGAAATGTGAAATAAAGGTGAGGAGCTTAAGGGGAGGTGACAAACTGCAGAGTTTTAGATCCCCAACTCAAAAGTTGTCGCTCCCATCCAGCCATGGGGCTCTGTCCCAACCGTGGCCCATTTCTAGCCAGGTACGTATTTATTTATTTAGAAGATCTATGTGGCTGCCCACTCACCCATTGACTCTGGGCAGCTTACAAACAATTGTGTAGCAGAAGTGGGCAACCATTTGTGGGGCAGGCAGATGCGTTGCTTAAAATGGTCCTCATCTACAACATGAGTCCAGACGTTTCTGGGACGGGGCAGAAGCGTTTAAGGCTTTGGGGGCAACTTTCAGAGAAGAGATGGGGATGTGTTGGTCAACACATCCACATTGTCCTTGTCTCTTCCCTGAAGAAGGAGACGAGAGAAGCTGAAGGACTTAAGGGTCCCGTCTTCAGCTGGCCCACCTCCAGTGGGTCCCATCTTGGGGGCATCTCAGAGGAAGCAATGTCTGGTTTACACAGATAAGCAAGTTGAAGACATTGGACAACCTTGGTTTGGAATTGCATAGGGTTTCCTGCCTGAGCAGGGGGTTGGACTAGAAGACCTCCGAGGCCCCGACTCTTGTTATACTGGAAATTAACCAGAGGGATGGCTTCCCTCCAGAAGTTGTGAATGCTCCAGATTTTAAAAAGATGTTGAACAACTATTTGTCTGAAATGGTAGAGGGCTTCCTGCTTCAGCAGGAGGTTGGACTACAAGACCTCCAAGGCCCCTCTATCTCTGTAAGAACCTGCCACGTTTGGGCAATTCATTCCTCAGTGCTTCTTGTTGCAAACTTGGCAGTCACCAAATGAAGCCTGTGGGTGCTTCCTCGTCTTGGGCTGCGTCCCCTGGGACCCTTCTGGGTCAACTGGGCCCCGGCCCCTCCTGGTCACCCGATTCTCTTTGGTTTCCTTCTAGCCGACCTGAAGGCCACCCAGAAAAGTTTCAACTTTCCCAAGAAGCTCAACCTGCCTCTCTACTTCGTCTCTGCGGCCGACGGCACCAACGTTGTGAAGGTGGGGGAGGAAGGCCTGGATTCCTGGGGGAGGGGGGGACCTGGGGGAGCCACTGGCCGGGCAGGGAAGGGGTGCCCAGCGGTGGCCTCCCTGGTTGACCTCTGCCTTCTCTTCTCTAGCTCTTCAGCGATGCCATCAAGCTGGCTGTGGCCTACAAGCAGAACTCCGGGGACTTCATGGACGAAGTGCTGAAGGAGCTGGAGGCAAGTGAGGGGCCTTGGGGGGCTGCTTGGGGCTGGAGGCCTAAAGCCCCCCCCCTCCCGGGAATTGGCTCTTTGGCAGGATGGGGAAGATGGGCTTTCCGGGAAGCTCTGGGGGGCCCCGGGGTGGCTTTGCTGCTAACCACGATGTCACGTAGCTGCATTTATCCGGTAGTTTGTGTGCCTGGCAGCCACGAGGCTGATTCTCCCTGACTTCAGTTTTCTCAGGTGGAGAAACCCCTCCCTCCCTTCCTCTTTTCTTCTTTCCTTCCCTCTTCCAGCCCTCTTTCCTCTCTGCCTGCTTCCATCCTTCCTCCCTCTCTCTCTCCCTCCCTCCCTCCCTGTCTACTTTTTTCTTCGCTCCTTCTTTCCTTCCACTCTCCCTCTTTCTTCATTTCCTCTCTTTTTCTTCCCTCCTCCCCCTTTCTTCTTCCCTTCCTCTCCCTCTCCTTCCTCCTGCCTGCCTGCCTGCCTCTCTTCCCTCCCTCCCTCCCATCCATCCATCTGCAAGCTGCCTCTTGCCCCTCTGCTGAAGCCTCCCTGGGGTTACAGAGGCGGTCATTGCAGGCTGTCGCTCTAGGAGAGCTCCAGGTGTGGAGCATCTGTTTCCACCCTTTTTCCTGTTTCCCTGTAGAATTTTGAGCTGGAGGCGAAGGAGGAGGAGGAGGAGGAGGAGGAGGACTCCCCCACTGAGGAGGCCAGTCAAGGGGAGCCTTCGCCCGTCCAGCTGAGCCCCGGGAACGAGTAACCGTGGGCCGCCTGCACCTGCACGGAGACCACGGGCAGCCCTCCCTGCTCAGCGGAGGCCACCAGGGACCTCCGAGAAGGCCAGCAGGGGGAGGTCAACTCTGCTGCCCCGGGAGGAGGGGGAGGAGGCTGGAGGACCAGGCTTCCTAGCCCAGAGAAGAGGGGCTGCCGGCTCTGGCCCCCATGTCACGTCTAGAAGGACCCTGAGCCTACGTTGTTGATGTTGTTGTTGCAAAGATTCCACCTGGAGAAATAAATTTTGGAAGTCTGGAAACCAGCCTGGTAGCTTCTCTGAGAAAGCACAATCGCTCCTCTGGTTGTGTTGCACCCTTGAGAAAGGGGAGGCGCTGAGGTGGCCACCGCTGGATTGGGTCTCCTGGAGCAGAACCCCTGGAGGGACACAAGCACAGCAGGCCCCGCAGTCTAGCAAAGTTGTGTGAAACAATCTCAGTCCGGAATGATGTCTTTACAGAGACTGTGATCCCCTCTGGAAACGGACGTCGCCTCCTGACTAGAGCAGTGATGGAGGACGTGTTTCTGCTTGGGTGCCAAAGGGGCGCGTGTCCCTACCCACAGCCATAATGCAATGCCCTCCCCTCCCCCCACCCACACATGCCTCACTGAAGCCTCCAGACCTCCAGTAGGCCCGTTGGGACGTTTTCTGCCCTCCCGGGGCTTCACAGAAGGGCAAGAAGGGGAGGGCAAGAAACGGCCCAACGGCCTATCGGAAGGTTGGAAACGAACTTTCGGTAGGCCCATTTGGCCTGTTTTTCGCCATCCGGAGGCTCCGGAGGCTTTCCTGAAGCCTGGGGAGGGCAAAAACAGCCTCCCCCCCGCCCTCTGGAAGGCCGGAAATCAGCTGGCGTAGGGCAACGCCTCGCGTGCCCTCAGATGCGGCTCCGTGGGCCACCTGTGGCATGCGTTGCACAGGTTTGCCATCACGGGACCAGACGATGCCAAGGCCAACCAGTTTGGCTCCCCTCCACAATAGATCGGGGTATGATATGTAACCGAAACTCTTGGAACGCAGTTAGTCCTCGACCTATGACCACCACGGAGCCCAGAATTTATGTCGCTATAAGTCTCCTAAGTAAATTTAGTCCCATTTTACGACCCTTTTTCACCACGGTTGTTAAGTGAATCACTGCAGTTGTTAATGTTAGTAACCCACTTGGTAAGTGAATTTGGCTGCTCTGTGGACCTTGCTTGTTGGAGGTTTGTGAAAGGCACGATCCCAGGGACACTGCGTCCGTCGTAAATGCGAACCAGTTGCCAAGCGTCCAAATTTTGATCATGTGACCATGGGGATGCCGCAGCAGTCGTTAAGTGTGAAAAACCTTTTTTTCCTGGGTCATCATAACTTTGAACAGTCACTAAATGGACTGTTGTAAGTCGAGGACTACCTGTATTGTATCGACATTGGGAACAACATATCCCATTGGATCCGTTTGCACACATGATTAGGTCATCGAGATCCCCCTCAGACAACCCATCCCATTTAGGGTTCGTTTGGATCACTCTCAAAGGCCCCCAATCGTGTGGATGGGGTTGTATTTACTATAAAGGTAGGTAGCAAAGTCCTAGAGAGGTCCTGTAAAACGGGTCTCCAACCTTGCCAACTTTAAGACTTGTGGACTTCAACTCCCAGAATTCCTCAGGCCGTTTCCCCCAATCAAGTTGTATTTACCACAAGGTTAGGTTCCGAGGCAAAGTCCTAGAGAGGTCCTGTAAAACGGGTCTCCAACTTTGGTAAATTTAAGACTTGTGGACTTCAACTCCTAGAATTCCTCAGCCAGCTTTGGAGTTGATGTCCACAAGTTGCTAAGGTTGGAGACCCCTGCTGTAAAGGGAAGCCCTCTCTAGGAATTCCAACACGGTCATCTTTTCCTCAAATGGCCAGTCCCCAGTTCTTTGGGTTTCACAGTGTGTGACCATTAGGTGGAGAAAGACTTCATGGTCAGCTGTAATGGGCTAAAATGGCCGCTGTTTCAGAGCTTTGATTTGTGATAGCTGATCGTTAGGAAATTCCGGACCTCAGCAGGAAGGGAGGAGGGACTCGCCTAAGCAAAGGGCTCTTGGCCTTTTCGGGAATGAGGGATATTGTATGGCAGTAAAAAAAAAAAACCAACAATAACTAGCATGGGTAAGTGGTCTTTATTGAAAAGGCGGGCAAGGTGAAGCTTCCCACACCCCGATACAAGGGCTGGCCTCAGAGGTGGAGGAGGTTGATGCTTACTGGCGATCTGATCATTGGTAGCTGTGCCATCTTCAGTTCCAGCAGTTTTGCCCTTTGGTCAAGCTGACCAAGTCTACCTTTGGGTGGAGATCCTCCTGTGATCTTCACCCAAAGCCAACCTTGGTCAGGTCGACCCAAGTGAAAGAATGGATGCTTGACACGGGTAAAGCTGCTGGATCTGAAGATGGCACCGCTATCGGTGAATGGAGCGCCAGTAAGCATGTTGTGCTGCAAGGAAAGGTGCCAGCTGTGGCGTTGGCCACAGGGCTGATTGCACCGCCCAACTAGACTTGGCTGTGGATGCTGGGCAGAAGCACCTGCCAACTCTTCAATACCCATCAGCGGTCTTCAGATGGTTCTTCATGGCCAGATGGAAGGGACAGCAGCGAACCGGACCAACTCCGTGGTGACAACTTGACCAGGGGTGGATTCCGGCAGTCATTACTCCGGTTTGCTCGTGGGCGTGCATGCACACACTTGATGCATGCTGTGCGTGCATGCACAGTGCAATAAAAATTGTTCTGTGCATGTGCAGAAGCAAAAAACAAAATGGCAGCGCCCGGAGAACCAGTTCAGGGGCGTGGCAGGCCTGGGTCACTGCCAGTTCCAGTGATCCAGGCCACCAAACCACTACCGATTCAGCTGAACCAGTCCGAACCGGTAGGAACTCACCACTGCACTTGACCGATCCTTCCATGCTTCAGAGAGCTGAGCTGGGAAGTTGTACAAGATGTGCAAGAAATCTCATCCCAGCAGAGCAGTGGTGGGTTGCAGGCAGTACGCCCTAGTACAGGCGTACTAGAGGCTGCCCGGAGCACCTGATACCGTTCTGGTACGGTGCTCCGGAGGGCCCACCTGCCCGCCTGAGCTCCTTACCTGTCTTTTAAGGCTTCTGCGCACATGCATGGCGCATCCAGTGCCTGCGCAATGGTCCGTGGAGCAGCTGGAGCATCACGGAGGCTCGTGGAGGCGCTAAGGTGCATGTGCGCGCTGTGCGCATCCATGTGGATGACGCCGGGCCCGTTGGAACAGGATCCGGAACCCATCACTGCCGCAGAGCAATCAGACACGTCACTATTAAGTCCCTACAGAGTCACGGTGAGGACACCTTCATGATGCTGTACTGTTGTTGTGTGGACTAAACCTGTCCGGAGTTTTACACAAAGTGCAACAGGGACCCAACAGCCACTGATCAAGTGTGTAGAACTGAACAACCTTTACAGACGCCTTGGCAAACAGAAGGTCTCCGTGTCAGAAAGATGGGTTTAGAGAAGTGGGGGAGGTGGGAATGGGGAAAATGAAGAGCCTCGGACCAGAACAGGTACATTTTGTAAGTACATTTTGATATTTACATTTTGTAAACAATAAAACACATTGCCAAACATCTGTCACAAGAAAATCAGGGGGGAGGGGGGAACAGGATTTAAACTTACAGGTATATGGATTCCAATTCTTAGCCTTTGTAGAAGCTGATTTCCCTATTAAGGGCTGCCTGTGTGCACAACAAAGTATTAACACAACCCAATGCAACCTTGTCTTCTCCAGACTGCTGAGGTCCCAGGAAAAGATTAAATGCCATGGCCTCTTCATCCATTTTCGTGCAGCCTACAGGTCTTGCCCTGTCTGTGGTCACCACTCCCCTGCTTCAGAAGTCCCAGGCATGGGTGGAGCTTGACTCACCACCCCAAGCTGTGTAAAATCGCCCCGGAGGCCCAGCACGCGTGAGATTAGCAGAACCCTGAACAAAACTTTCATTCCTGGTTATGGTAAGTGTGCTGGCAGAGCTCCCCAGAGGAGGTTGCTGGCATTGCCAAGAGTTTTCAACTTCGGTGGCACACCTGTGTGCTAAAGGCACGTTGGGTTTCCTTCCAGTTTACCAGGACTCGTCAGGCAGGTCATCCTCCGGTGGGCTTTCCGACTCCTCCTCGGGAGAAGCCACATCGCTCTCCTTGACAAGTTCCAGGTTCGACAAATCGGGCCAGACCCACACGGCGTCTTTCAACTTCCTAATGATGTGCAAGAACTTCTGAATCACCCTCAAGAACCTTAGCACTATGTTGTCGGTATGGGAGATTTCAATGATGGGTAGAATTTTATGCTTAGTGGTAAGGTGGGATGAGGCCTCGGGGTTTTGGTGGTTCGGATGAACTTTGTGGTGAGGTTGCCTGGAGGTTTCATGTTGAGGTGTGGTTTTTGGGGAGGACGGAGATGTGGGCGGTGAGGTTGCAGGCGTGAGTGTTATGGATGGAAGGGGAGTTTCAGGCTCCAGTTTGGGTTCTGTGTGAAGGGTCTCAGTGTGAGTTGTGGCTTCTAATGTAGTTTGAAGTATGACTACAACATGCGCTGCAGTATCAGATTCCGGTTCTGACGTGGTTTGAGGAGAAGGTTGGGTCTCGGAGTGAGTCGGGGCATCCATTGTAGTTTGGGGTACAGTAACATCATGAGCTGTGGTTTCAGAATCTGGTTGAGATGTGGTTTGAGGAGAAGATTGGGTCTCGGAGTGAGTCGGGGCTTCTGATGTAGTTTGAGATATAGCCACAGGCTGAGTTGTGGCTTCAAGTTCTGGTTCAGACTCTGTTTGAGGAGATGGGTGAGATGGAGCATTGGATGTAGGTTGAGATGTGGTTATAGACTCATGTGTAGCTTCAAATTCTGGATTTGTTTCAGGAGAAGGCTGAGATTCAGTTTCAGATGTGGAGCCAACTTCTGTTGGAATTTCAGGCTCGGGAAGAGGTTCAGTTGTGTGTTGAGGTTCGGTGTGGAGAGTGGATTGAATGACATGTGTGAATGAAGATGTGCCTTCAGGCTTCAATGTAGAAGGAGGTTGAGTTGGAGTTTTGGATGCCAGCTCAGATACGATTTCAATTTCAAGTACAGGAGTGGTCTCAGGTTGAGCTGTGGATTCAGGTAGGACTTTGGCGTGAGGGGAAGATGAAGATGGCAGAGTCTGAGATGTTGCCTGACTTGAGGTCTCAGTCTTGGGTAAAGTTGGAGATGAAGGTTGAGGTGATGTTTGGATTGCAGATTGAATGATAGATGCAAGTGGAGATGTGACTTCAGGCTTCAATGTAGAAGGAGGTTGAGTTGGAGTTTTGGATGCCAGCTCAGATACGATTTCAATTTCAAGCAGAGGAGTGGTCTCAGGTTGAACTGTGGATTCATGTGGGGCTTCGTCATGAGGGAAAGATGAAAATGACAGGAGTACGGATGTTGCCTGACTTGAGGTCTCAGTCTTGGGTGAAGTTGGAGAAGAAGCTTGAGGTGATGTTTGGATTGCGGATTGAATGATAGATGCAAGTGGAGATGTGCCTTCAGGCTTCAATGTAGAAGGAGGTTGAGTTGGAGTTTTGGATGCCAGCTCAGATACGATTTCAATTTCAAGTACAGGACTGGTCTCAGGTTGAGCTGTGGATTCAGGTAGGACTTTGGCGTGAGGGGAAGATGAAGATGGCAGAGTCTGAGATGTTGCCTGACTTGAGGTGTCAGTCTTGGGTAAAGTTGGAGATGAAGGTTGAGGTGATGTTTGGAGTGTGGATTGAATGATAGATGCAAGTGGAGATGTGACCTCTGTCTTCAAGGTTGTTGGAAGTTGAGTTGGAGTTTTGGATGCCAGCTCAGATACGATTTCAATTTCAAGTACAGGAGTGGTCTCAGGTTGAGCTGTGGATTCAGGTAGGACTTTGGTGTGAGGGGAAGATGAAGTCTGAGATGTTGTATGGCTTGAGGTTTCAGTCTTGGGTGAAGTTGAAAATGAAGGTTGAGGTGATGTTTGGTGTGCGGATTGAACTATAGATCCAAGTAGAGATGTGGCTTTAGCCTTCGATGGAGATGGAGGTTGAGGTGGAGACTTGGATCCGGGCTCAGATATTATTTCAATGTGAAGTAGAGGAGTGTCCTTGGGTTGAACTGTGGATCCAGGCAGGACTTTGGCATGAGGGGAAGATGAAGGTGACAAGACCTGATATGTTGTATGAACTGGAGAAGAAGATGAAGGTCCTGCAGGAAGTGAAGTTGGTGCTTCGGTTGTTTCAAAGAGGATTTCAATTTGGAGTGTGTTTGGAGATTTGGTTTGGGGTTGGGTTGTGGGCTTCGATGGGACTTCAGAGGTGGACGGGGACAAAGGTTGTGTTTTAGGCCAAAGCAGAGGCTGCACAGTGGATGGAGGCCAGAAGAAGACCAAAGGCCGTCTCTGAGAAGTGGTTTGCAACAGAGTGGAGGGTTCAGTTGTGGGTTTGATGGCTTCGGGAGCTGAAGGGGAGCTCTTGGGAGAGGTTGGGTGGGGAGTTGACTCACTCTGGAGTGGGGCCTTGATTGTGGGAATGGGCATGGGGGTGGGAGGGGGCTGAGGCATTGGCCCCGCCAACTGCTTTATCCATGGGTAGAAGTGTTGTGTGTCGGTATAGACACCCGGCTTGTGCGCTTTCCCACAGCCCTGCCCCCAGCTGGTGAGTCCAATGATCCAGAAGGGTTGAGATCCATCTTCCTGACACATGAGTGGGCCACCACTGTCTCCCTGGAACAAAAGCACAGGTAGGAGGAGGGAGGCGTGTGGGTCGGTCTCAGGCTCCAAACCCAACAAGGACACACCCAAAGGAGGAAGACGAGTATGGTGGGCGGTGAGTTAAGGGAATCCCCATCTCCCCAGGCATACAAAGAGATAAAAGAGGCAGACTTTGGATGGACATGGAAGAGGGAGCTCATAATACAGGCAGTCCAGGGCTTACAAGAGTTCATTTAGTGACCATTCAGAGTTACAACGGCACTGAAAAATGTGACTTAGGATCATTTTTCACAGTTACAACCATTGCAGTATCCCCGTATTGTAGTGAACAACCGTTTGTCCAGGATGGTAGAAGGACTCCTGCCTTTGGCAAGGGTTGGACTAGAGGACCTCCAAGTTCCCTTCCAGGCCTGGGAGTCTAGGATTACAGGGAGTCCTCCGGTTCGCTCAGGGGTGCGCCGCACTTGTGCATGCTTGATGCGTGCTGTGTGCACATGTGCAATACAACTAGGATTGATCTGCGCATGCACAGAAGCAGAAAACGAGACTGGGATAACCGGTTCGGGGGCGTGGCAGGCCTGAGTCACTGCCAGTTCCAGCAACCCAGGCTGCCAATCTACTACCAGTTCAGCCGAACTGGTCCAAACTGGTAGGAACCCACCACTGGTGCTGACATTGGGATCTCTCTAGATTTTGCTTTTGCAGTTCCCAGTTCTAAAAAGGCAAATCAGGAGGCCAGTACAAAAATTAAAAAACCCTTATTAGATGTGTAAGTTAAGAGAAAGAGGAGCCAACATGCAGAATAGGAAAGGTGCGTGGGAAAACTTGGGAAATGCACACAGGTACATGCAAGAGGCCAATATAGGGGAAGGAGTGGCAGGATCCAGGGGTGATGTTAAAGGAGGGATCAGCCCAGAATCAACACCTAGCCACAAACAAATCAAGTGCAACCCCCCTGGAATCCCGTTGACCGTTATCTAAGTCCTAGCAGGTGTTGCCCACTAGTAGAGAAGAACGGAATAACAGAGTTGCAAGGGGCCTTGGAGATCTTCTAGTCCAGCCCTCTGCTCCAGCAGGGGACCCTAGACCATTCCAGACAAGTGGCTGTCCAATCTCTTTTTAAAGGCTTCCAGTCTAGGATCAAAGATGTTTTTCTAAAGGCAATTGGACTTTCTGGGAGTTGTTGCCTTTTCCTTTCCTTGAAAATGCTTCATGTCTCATCCAAGAAGCTCCGAAGAACTGAAGAACCTCTCCAGAATGAAGACCTTCTCTGGAACTGAAGAAGCTCCTTGGATGAGAAACAAAACATGTTCAAGAGGGGGAAAAAACCCCATGAAAGTCCAGTTGCCTTTTGGAAAAGCACCTTTGGGACAACCATGGCCTGGATGATGGAGGACCTCCATAGATACATGAAGCGTGGTTGCCTCTTGCTATAGGAAGACCTGGTGCCTTCTTCAACCTGGTGCCCCATATTGGGGTGTCAACTGTGATGGCCCCACAGCCCTCCAGGACTGAACTGTGGACCCAGAAGGACCGTGTAAGGGAAGGGGGTGCGATGTATTCCCAGGCATCATTTGGGGGGCCAACATGGCTAGTAGATCTTGAAATCCAACATGCCTTGGATTTCAAGATCTAGAATAGAATAGAGCTGGAGGGGATCTTGGAGGTCTTCTAATCCAGCCCCTTGCTCAAGCAGGAGAACCTTGACCACTTCAGGCGAGATCTACCAAGCGGGTGTTCCCCGTGGGGGGGGGGCTTTACCTGGCAGATGTCAGCCCCTCCTTCCTCGTAGCCTGCGCAGAGTGTGTGCTCCTCAATGGCCCCGTTGTACCAGCCGCTGCTGTTGCACTGAGCCAGGGAGAAGCGATTGACCCTCACTTCGTGCATGACGTCCGAGACTTCCCTGGCTGCTGAAACGGAAGGCAGCTGCTTAACAGATGCAGCCCCACTTTCCCCTTCCTTCCAGGGGGCTTTCAGCCCTGGGCCTTCTTGGGGAGAACAGCGGGGTTTGGGCACTGGTGACCCCCAAGAGATTTAAGGGCAGAGTCTCCCAGGCTTTCCTAAGTGGCCTTGAAGAGGGGAGCCTCCTTGAGGCCGGGAGGAGGGAGAAGAGAAGAAAAGGAAGGAAGGGAAAATGGGAGAGGAAATCAAAAGAAGACAATGAAAAGATGAGAAAAAAATCAAGGATTTGAATGGCCAGAGGAGACGGGACAGAAGAGAGGAGAGGAGAGCTTTGTTGCATTGTCTCAGAGAGGAGAGGAGAGGAGAGGGAGGGAGGGAGGGAGGGAGGGGAAGAGAGAAGGAGAGAAGAAGGGAGAGAAGAGGCAGCACTGACAAAACCCCAAATGGTTCCAAGCATATGATGATGGTGGTGGTGATGGTGATGATGCATAAGAAGTTGGCAAACTGCAAAGAAATTATTTGCAGGAATGAGTTTTTGTTCCACCAAGATACACATGGACGGTACACAGCATCTGGGAAGGGGTGTGTGTGTGTGTGGCAGCCATGTTGTGAGTGCAGACAACTCTCACTCTGAACTTCTGAAAGAGCTCCAGATTCCACAACCAGTTAGTATATCACGGAACGGCATTTCAATCCCACCCAGCCACACCCTCAACACCCAGCAGGAAAACGCCGAGTGTGAAGCAACAGAGGAGCCGCCAAGGGCCCCCAACGACAGATGTGGCGGTGGAGAGCGAAGGAAGACCTTTCCTGGGGCTGGGCTTCTAAGGCCAGGGGACACACAGGAGGGACCCTCACCAGCTTTTCCCAGGATGCCCCAGCCGCTGATGTAGCAGTGGTTGAGGAGAGAGACGGTGACCGTCATGTCCGGCAGGCAAGCTGGCTGGATGTAGTCGCTGCATTTCACCGGCTGGTCCAGCTCCATCAGAGCGATGTCACTGGTCTCCGTGCTCCTCTGGTAGTCCTCGTGGATGACTATCCGCTTGATGTAGCGCACGTGGACCTCGGAGCCGAGTGCGGAAAGCTTCCATGCGCCAATCACCGCACGCCAGTGCGGAAGGTCCCTGAGGAGAGACGGAGGGTCAGCCCTTTCAGGCACCTGGACAGCTATGTCCCAAAGGGGCTTTATTTTCTTTTCCAAAAGGCAACTGGGTTTCTTGTTTTCCCTTGAAGGCTGTTTCCTTTGAGCCAACCGCTCAAGTAAGAATCCACACCCACCGTTTTGGCGTTCCGAAAAGGCCGAAGACCCAACTCTGGCAACGGGTTGGGGGCCCCAACAGGAACACGTCTTTCTGGAGCTGGTTAATGGACCAAGGTAGGATCCCACCTTTCCATCTTTGTCATTTGTCCTCTTCCTCTTTGGGCAGCCCCTCAAAAATTAGAAGATGTCCATCATGTTCCCCCTAGTCCTTCTCTTCGTTAAACTAGACACACCCAATTCCTGCAACTGTTCTTCATAGGTCTTTGCCTCCGGCCCCCTAATATTTCCCTACCCTAGGACTCCATATGAAGCCCATCCCTCTGGGGGATCCTCCCCCTTCTGACACTTGGTGCCGCCCACCGCGTGGGAAGGTCTCACCTTTTGTTCAAGAAGCAGTGGGCCGCCGTGAGAATCCACCGGCCAGAAACGAGGGAGCCTCCACAGCTGTGCTTGTGTCCTGTTATCGTGGGGAGCTGCAAACTGACGACCCAAGGCCACGCCCCAGGCTGGGAATCGGCTCCGCCCACCACCTGCTCACTTCGCCCATGTGTGGGCACTAAGGGGTGTCTTCCACAAACACTGGATGGAGAAACAAGCATTGATCCCTGACTAGCCGCTGGATGGTGACTGTCCGCTCATGTGCCCTCCACTCTCTGCAGCTAATAGCAAGGGCACCTAGACTTCTACACCACTTCACAGGCCTCTCTAAGCAGTTTACAAAGTCAGTTTGTTGCCCCCAACAATCTGGGTCCTTGTTTTACCAGCATTGGAAGGATGGAAGGCCGAGTCAACCTTGGAGCTGCTCAGAATTGAACCGAAACTGGCAATGGGCAGAATTAGCCTACAATGCTACATTCTAACCACTGTGCCATGCCTTCCCTCCCTCCCTTCCTTCCTCCCTTCACACTTAGCAATAGCCCTTAGACTTATATACCACTTCACAGTGCTTGACAGACCTCTCTAAGCTGTCTACACAGTCAGCCTCATGCCCCCCCCCCCCAACAATCAGTCAGTCAGCCTCTTGCCCCCCACCCCGACCTCGGAAGGATGGAAGGCTGAATCAATCTTGAGCTGGTCAGGATTGAACCGGAGTCAGCAGAATTAGCCTGCAGTACTGCATTCCAACCACTGAACAACCACAGCTGTATAACCCTACCCGTGCTAGCCAAGGTGGTGCTTGTCCCCACGTGTCCTCCTTTCTTCTCCCCAGCACCTGGTCTCCTTGGAAGCCTCACTCCAAGGGCTGCCTCTTGGAACTCTCTCTGAATGGGGCCCATCCCTCCTGCCCCCTTCTTCTCACTTACTTACTCGCAAGTATCAACTATGGTTTGAGTGGGCCAGACGGTAGCCAGAATCTGGAGTGGGAGCAGAATGCATCTCATCCTCTTGATGGCTCCAGAGGCTCCTCTGATTGCCACGTTCTCCCACCGGCCGTGACGTCACAAGCGTACCCAGCCCGATTGCAGCCAATCAGCACCCAGGCAGTATGACCTCACACGGAACACGCCAGCTCCAAGCCAGCATTGGTCTCCTTCCAAAAGCCTTGGAACATCTGGCCCAGATGATGGTGGAGACAAAGCCACGTCATTGGAGGACATAGCTAGCCACGATCTGGCCAGCATTTGGGGAGGAGAAGCACCTATCATTCATGGTCCTCCCTCTGTGGGCAGCAGGACAGAAATGGAGGGGGGACAAATATATGTGTCCCAGGATAATATTACAGGATCCAGTCTGGATCTGTCACCAGAACCAGAGGTTTACTCTCCCGAGCTCTTGGACTCAAGCTAGAACCCATCCTAAAGGAACTTCTCTTTTCCGGAATATGTTCTTTGGCCTATACCTTGAGTCATATATATGTGGGGCCTTCCTATTGGTTGATTGGTGTGTTGATGGTTACTGATTGGCTGCTGTTTCGTGCTGTCAAGCCCTCATCTCCTAAGTACCCGGTCAGCTGATGGTAAATCAGCACTCCTGTGGACTGACGAGGGTCCCGTTTCCCAGACTTCAATCACTTCCCTTGCTGTTTTTGTACCTGCTCGGCCAACAATCTTAGTAGCTGTGAAATTGAAAGTATGTCCTTGTTTACTGAGAAGGATGTTTATTTATTTGTTTAAGCATCTACAGAGGCCATGCCATCACTGATAAACAAATTTATTTTAAATAAAGCATTGCTCACTTCCTTTATACCGTAGCCTTATGTGAAACTTTAAAAGACCTGGGTTTTCTCACAATCTCTGGGAGAAGATTAGATGGCATGTTAGCCCAACTGGTGTCAGGTTTTTGTTGTTTTGAAAGTTTTAGGTTTTAACTGGTTGTTGTTTTTATGTTTTAAAAAATGATTTTATGTCATTTAATCTTTGGAGGAAAGGAAAGGAAATGAGAAAGGAAGGAAGGAAGGAAGGAAGGAAGGAAGGAAGGAAGGAAGGAAGGAAGGAAGGAAGGAAGGAAGGAAGGAAGGAAGGAAGGAAGGAAGGAACCAGAATTCCCCAGCCAGTATGACAACTTCAAAACCAGGAAGTTCTCAACCTTGGCAACCTGAAGATGCCCAGAATTCTCCAGCCAGCATTGAAACATATGGATTCTTCCCTCTATTTCTAGAAATCCCATCTGTGTGTCATAGATATGGCTTCAGTATTGGCTGGCTGGGGAATTCTGGGAGTTGAAGTCTGCACATCTTCAAATTGACAAAGTTGAGAAATGGGGATCTCCCACACCAGGGAAACAGTGCCGTGCTCGGTATTTCTCCAAACAGTATTCATAACTGGCCCTTCCTTTAACATCAGTTTTTTAAAAAATAGGCTCTTCAGCCAAAAAAAATAACTTTATGGAAATATTCTTCCTTTCTCGGTAGATCTCTGCAATCTCTGGCCAGGGTAGAGAACTCCTCTTCAACGCCAGCTGCACCATGGATAGCATTGATCCTGCCCGGTGAAGCATCTTAGCGTTCCTACCATGAAATAAACAAGAGACCTTTTCTGGAAGGAAGCACTTTATTTGGGATGTGTTTTTACAGGAGAACACCTGCCAGAATTCATGGGAGCTCAGCCAGCCAAGGTGACGGTGTGAAGCCAAGGGATTTCTGGTGAAGCGCTTCTCCTTCCAGAAATGGGAGTCCAGGCTGGGTAGATGTTCCCCAGAACATCGGCTCCTGGGCCCTGAAATCGGCCATTTGCCTGGGGATCATCTTGGGCTCATGAAGAAAGTTGGTAGCCGTGTTCCTGAGCCTTCCAAAATCTAGCCGGTGTGTGGAGCTTGGGCCAGGAGCTGGGTGCCAGCCCTGTTTCCAATGGCGCATTTATAAAAGTGGCTTCAGAAATCTGATAAATGATAAAACAAGGGGCAAATGAAAAAGAGGACGCAGGTGGTCAGAAATTCAGGGGCTGGGTGGTAGGGATTGTTACACCAGAAGGACACTGGTCGTGGCTGCTTCATCTGGGCCAGGATGAGATGGAAGTCCCTGCCATCCCTAAAGTTTGGGCCTATTCCAGTATTTAGGCCCAGGCCTCGACCAGTGAAAATATGTGGTGTGAGGAACAGCTGTGAACTTTCTCCGCCTATAGATTATGTTGGGCCCCTTGCCCCACCCATAGAAGGCGGTAGTGGGAGGGGGCCACTGGGTTGACTTCGGGTAGAAGGTGAAGGGTGCAAATGTCCTGGGGGGGCCCGTGTACCAGGGCCAGGTGGTGCGTCTGACTGGTGGTCTCCAATGGCGCGTTGGAAGGCTGTATGTGTTGGCTTCGGGGAAGTACCCAACTAGCATCCCGTTGACCTTTTTGTAAATGGGGTCGAGGTAATAGACTCCCGTGAAACGGCTGGGGGGTGGAGGGCTGGGGGTGCGGGGGGTGGTTGGTCTGAATGGAGGAGTAAGACCGGAGGCTGGGGGGTTGGCCAGGATCTCCTTGATCCAGCTGAGGAAGGACTGGGTGGAGGTGAAGACTCCCGGCGCTTTGCCACTAGAGCAGCCGGTGCCCCAGCTGTTGAGACCGATCAGCCAGTAGCGCTCGGTATGGGACTCCCTGCACATCAGGGGGCCACCGCCATCGCCCTGCAGGAAAGAGGAAGAAGACACATTGGGTGATGACCCCAGGCACGACACAGAGATAACACAGGCAGCTGGAAGGTCAAAATTGTTCCAAATTTCCCCAAATGCTCCCACATTTCTGGCAAGTCCCAGAGCAAAGTGATCACACACACACACACACACACACACACACACACACACCTCAAGCAGCCTCTGGCTGTATAGTCCAGCCCAACGCTGTGAGCACCATGGCTGCAAAGCAAAACATCCAGAAAGAATGCAAGGACTCTTGGGAAATTCAAATGTTGGCACTCAACACCTCAGGAATTCAGTGTTTATGCCCGACAAATGCCTCTCCCCACAGCATCTCCTTATGTCTCAGTCCCCATGTGTGCCGTGTAAAGAGGGGCGGGGTGCTCTCCTCCCGAGTAGTCTGATCAGCCTGCGCTGTTCTCTCCTTCTCTCCACTCTCCATGCTCTTGGATCAGGAGGGGGCTGTCCTTGCTCCTCGCCTGAGCTCTGTCTCTCATGTTCACTGCTTAGCCTCTCTTGGTCATCCTTTCCACCCCTTCCTCCCTGCCTACAAGCCGCCCCAATGCTGAAAGGCCCTGGCCTGACTGGCCCTGCTCCTCCCCATTTTCCTCCCAAGCCAACAAAGCCACCCCCTCGGATCTCCATCTGCTCCAGTTCTGACTCGTCTTCCTCCACGATTCAAGCTCTGAGGGGGGCATGTAGCATCACTTTGTCCACATGCATGCAACAGCCCAAGGCTGGAGTCTCAGCAAACACTTTTCTACCGCTTTAGAATTCCTTATAAACAATGGATAAACAGCTGCCCAATTTAATGGAGTTAGCAGAGACGGATAGCTTGGCTGCCTCCTGGTGATCACCCATTTGTGACCTCCTGCCAGCTTCCCTCTTAACTTTGTTGTTGGCAATCCAGTTTGCAAATAGTGATCCCATGACCATGGGATCCTGCTGGTGTCATAATTGGGAGTCAATTGCCAAGCACCTGAATTGTGATCTCACGATCCCAGGGATGCTCTGATGGTCGCAGCCATGAGGACCATCATAAGTCCCCTTCTTGCCTCCATCACCCAGGTCAGGGTTGTCCCAAAGATGCTTTTTTTCCCCAAAGGGCAACTGGACTTCCTTGGTTTTTTATTTGAAGACATTTTCCTTCTCATCAAAGAAGCTTCTTCGGTTCTAGATGAAGAACTAAGAACTGAAGTTAGAACTGAAGAAGCTTCTTAGATGAGAAGCGAAACCTTTTCAAACAAAAAAAAAACAACCCAAGCCTTTTTGGTAAAAGCATCTTTGGAAAAGTGTCCTAGTTCAGCACCGTCATAATTTCTTTTTTTTATATAAAGAGTTTTATTATTTTTCAGTTACATAAATAAACATTCCATCTTTCCTTGTTCAGCGTGTTGCCTGGGTACAAACCTCTCTGTGCAACATCGTACCTCTTTTGCCACATCTTTCACATTCACATTAACGTTATTTCCCTAAGTTTAGTATTATAATATATTGAGCATTTAAACATTATGAAACTCTCCATTTTTCTCCTTACTATCTTTTAGTAATAATATCATATCAACATTAAACATAATTATTCTCATTATACACATACTAACAGTTTCATCTTATTTAAATACAATAATACAATACAATGCAATACAATAGTAGAGTTGGAAGGGACCTTGGAGGTCTTCTAGTCCAACCCCCTACCTAGGCAGGAAACCCTATACCGTTTCAGACAAATAGATATCCAACATCTTCTTAAAGACTTCCAGTGTTGGGGCATTCACAACTTCTGGAGGAGGCAAGCTGTTCCACTGATTCATTGTTCTAACTGTCAGGAAGTTTCTCCTCAGTTCTAAGTTGCTTCTCTCCTTGATTAGTTTCCACCCATTGCTTCTTGTTCTACCCTCAGGTGCCTTGGAGAATAGTTTGACTCCCTCTTCTTTGTGGCAACCTCTGAGATATTGGAACATTGCTATCATGTCTCCCCTAGTCCTTCTTTCTATTAAACTAGACATACCCTGTTCCTGCAACCGTTCTTCATATGTTTTAGTCTCCAGTCCCCTAATCATCTTTGTTGCTCTTCTCTGCACTCTTTCCAGAGTCTCCACATCTTTTTTGCATCGTGGCGACCAGAACTGAATGCCGTATTCCAAGTGTGGCCTTACCAAGGCCTTATAAAGTGGTATTAACACTTCACGTGATCTTGATTCTATCCCTCTGTTGATGCAGCCTAGAACTGTGTTGGCTTTTTTGGCAGCTGCTGCACACTGCTGGCTCATATTTAAATGGTCATCCACTAGGACTCCAAGATCCCTTTCACAGTTACTACTATTGAGCACTGTACCACCTATACTGTACCTGTGCATTCCGTTTTTGTTGCCTAAATGTAGAACCTTACTCTTTTCATCATTGAATTTCATTTTATTAGATAGTGCCCAATGTTCAAGTTTGTCAAGATCCTTCTGTATCTTAAGCCTGTCTTCTGGAGTGTTGGCTATTCCTGCCAGCTTGGTGTCATCTGCAAATTTGATGAGTTCCCCATTTATTCCCTCCTCCTCATATCCCTATCTAAGTGTATTATCTACTTACTTTTTAGTTTTCTTCATTTCCAAACTCCTTTTTTATTCTCCAACCATTGGCAAAAGACGTCTCAAATCATATAATATTCAGTTTGCTCTTTCTACTTAATTGCTAATGTTAATCTGTTCATTTCTGCACATTCTAAGTACACCATCGTAACTTCTAATGATCGCTGAACAAGCAGTCCTTAAATGAGGACTGCCTGTGGTTCTTCTCTGTGACTCCTCTCGAACCTTGGAGAAGGCCAGGAGAGAGAGCCTGAAGATCCGATGGATCCGATGGAAGGAGATCCCTGCCCTGGGTGTACTTACCTTGCAGCTGCCCTTGGTGGGATCGTCAGAGGCGGCACACAGGTGTTCCTCTCGGATGAGTGTGGAATACTGCTCAGAGTTGTTGCACGCATCCTTGGCTATCAGCGACACTTCGGTCTCTTGCAGGATATCCGAATATTGAGCCCACTCTGTGAACAGAAGAGAGGACTGTATCACCCCACACAGAGGTGAAATCCAGCCGGTTCTGACCAGTTCTGGAGAACCGGTAGCGGAAATTTTGAGTAGTTTGGAGAACCGGCAAATCCCACCTCTGGCTGGCCACGCCCCCATCTATTCTCTGCCTCCCGAGTCCCAGCTGATCAGGAGGGAATGGGGATTTTGCAGTATCCCTCCCCTGCCACGGCCACCAAGCCACGCCCACAGAAATGGTAGCAAAAACATTTGAACTTCACCCCTGACCCCATCACTATCCCCTTCCTGGCCAGGGACCCCTTCCCATCAGCCTGGCCTCAGCAGAGGTCTTGACCCCCAGCTTCAGGTGGGCCAAACAGAAGGGCTGAGAGCCATTATGGAACGTCCCTCCGCTTGTACAGGAGTCCTCGATTTATGACCACAATTGTGGCCAACATTTCTGTTGCTAAGTGAGACATTTGTAAAGTGAATTTTGCCCCATTTTATCAGCTTTCTTGCCACAGTTGGTAAGTGAATCCCTGCAATTTTTAAGTTCGTCACACGGTTGTTGAGCGAATCCGACCTCCCCACTGACTTTGCTTGTCAGAAGGTCACAGAAGGGGATCATGTGACATGCACACACCAGGACTCTGCGACCGTCATAAATACAAGTCAGTTGCCAAGTGTTTGAATTTTGATCACATGACCACGGGGATGCTACAACGATCCTAAGTGTGAAAAATGGTCATCAGTCACTTTTTGCAGTGCTGTCGTAACTTTGAAGGGTCACTGAATGAACTGTTGTAAATCGAGGACTACCTGTGTTGTGATTACGCTCCCATAACACCATGGACCTTGTTACTGAATTAAGTCCTTCACTGGTTTCACACCATGCACCAAATCCTCAACTAACAAAGTTGGATTCACACAACAACCTAACCCTCTCTCTGGTTTAAATTAACCAAGTTGCACTGCACAACCATTTCACTGGGTTAAGGCTCCTGCCTTGAGTAGAGAGTTGGACTAGATGATCTCCAAGGTCCCTTCCAGCCCTGGGATTCTATTCTATTTCTAATTCTGTTTCTATTTTTAAGTTTAGAACGGGGTGTGGATGGCACCACTAACTCTGAAAGCTAGGGAGGGCAGCCAGGGGGACCATCGTTTTGGGTTTCCCCCAGTTCTTAGTCCTGCTCCTCAAAAGAATGCACTGAAATGTCAAGCTCAGCTCACCTCTGTCCATGCAAGAGAAGCTTTTTAAAGAAAAATATTGTTTTGGGCTCACTCTAGATCAGCTTCTGCCAATCTCTGAGCATGGCAGGCAGAGCCCGTGCCCCAAAGCAATGCCACACCCTTAAGGAGATGCAAGCAAAGGTTCCTGAGGACAGGACTGGCCAAACTCTGAGTCAGCCGTAGGACCATGTTCTCCTTCCTGCCCTCACTAGGACCAAGGATGCTATCAGAGAGAAGCAGGGAGTTTCTTAAGGGATGCAGAAGACCCATTGTTCCTCTCCCTGCTTCCCTTCAGTGCTCAACCTCAGCACCTCGTAGCTTTTAATACTTCCCAAAAGGCTGGTGGGATGCCTTCAAGAGCTCCTGGCCAATGACTCTCAGGCTTCCCTCCAAGGGGCTGGGGGTGCCTAGAGCCCCAATGCTCACAGGAATAGGGCTAAGAGGTGGGGTGGGATTTATGTATCCATTTATTTAGTTTTTGGAGGCTCTCACTCTTATTGATCACGATGCCCCAGCCGCAGATGTAGCAGTGTCTGAGCGAGTCTACGTCCAGATCTTCCTCCGGCAAGCAGGCGGGCTGGACATAATCGTTGCAAACCACGGGCTTGTCCAGCTCTATCAAGGCGATGTTATTCAGGTGCTTGTCATGGTCGAAGCGTTTGTGGTCCACCAGTCTCTTGATGATACGGTTCTGGGCATCCGGCCCAGGTTTGGAGCGCTGGGTGGCCCCGATCTGCACTCTGAAATACTCCACTTTCAGGTACCTTTCAGGGTGAAAAGGGGAGAGAGGAGATCCCGTTAGAGAAGACAAGGTCGGATTTGAAGAGGTCCAATGATGTCTTGGAACGGCCGGGATCCTCACCTCCCCGTAAAAGTCCCCACAGGAGCCTTTGCAGTTTAGGAAACTTGGGATGCCAAAAGGGGAGGAGGAGGAACAGTGGAGAACTCCAGGCTCACCTGAAAGAAGGACCCAATCATCTACCTGGCAAGGGGATCATGTAGCCTCTCATTCATTACCTGCTGGGTGAAAGAAGCCCTGAAGGAAGTCTTCGTGTGCTTCTTTCTAAGTTTATTTCTTAGGCTGAGGGGAGTGGGTGACAAGCATAAGCCCCTACAGCAGCCGAATAACAGAAGGGGGCGGGGGAGTCAGGGCCAACATCAAGGCAACCTGAGAGCTCCGAGGGGAAAGAGGGAATGGAGCCATCAGAGAGAGAGACAGAAGCAGAGCACGGGCCGTCTATCAGTCCTCTGATGGAGAGTCAACAGCCCCCAGGTCTGGAGGTGGCTGATGAGGAAGAGGAGGGACAGCTGGGTCCAGTGCATGATGCATGGATATGCAGATGGCAGAGGAGAGGAGAGCAGTGGAAATCTATGGGCTGGTTCTTGGGACGGAAGAGCCACCGCTGCTAGCGAAGCCCCACCCTCGCTCTGGGGATCAAAGGCAAGAGGTGGAGATGAATAGGTGTGGCAGACAACTATTCGTCTCCCGGCCCGCCAGACTTGTTAGCCTGCGGTGAGAGAGAGAGGGAGGGAGAGAGAGGGAGAGAGAGGGAGAGAGAGGGAGACTGTCTGCTGGCGTTCCTAATAAACAGAACATTTATTTAACTGCAGAGGGTTTTCCGTGTTTGGGAGCCGGGTCAGAACAGTGAGAAAGCCCCCAAACTCAAGAGAAGCCAAAGAGTTTCAGCCTCCTCCCCCCCCCCCACCTCCCTCCCCCCCCCAGCAAATCAAGCAATAATAATGGTGAGCCTCGGTTGCCAAAAGGGAAATCATGAAAGGACCTATGGCAGAAGACTTCCAGGGTCCCTTCCAACCATATTATTCTCTGTTCTAACTGAAATGGAATCTTCTAGAGGCATTTCTGGATTTCTGTGGCTTACTCTTCTCTAGAAACATGCCATGTTCCTACACTACTTCCTTTTGGGGGAGACCCCTTAGGATGCTCTGAGTGGAATCTAGTTTGAAGTTGGAAGAATGCAATTTTTTAGTAATGGTTGGACTACGATAACCATGCTTCTGGTGCTGAATGCTTAGAATGGGGGCATCCAGAGATCAAGCTTGGTCACCATGCTTCTTCCAGCAGTGAAGTAATCTGGAATGGTGGCATCCAGAAATCATTACGGAGGGCTCAGGCCTGGCAGAAAAAGGAAATAAGTTGGATCTCTCCTTGATAAGACAGTTGACGCAATACATTTTTTCTTAACGGTCCACTGGGCCAGTCTGGAAGAAGACGAGGCCAAGAAGGTGCCAATTAAATCCACTCCACCCACCCCTGCTATGGCAGCATCTCAACAAGAGGTTCCTCAACCTTGGCAACCAGAAGAGGCGTGGACTTCAACTCCCAGAATCCCCCAGCTAGTGCGACAACGTCTGAAGCGGGAAGTTCTCTACCTTGACAACTTGAAGATGTGTGGACTGCAACTCCCATAATTCCCCAGTCAGGCTGACTGGGGAATTCTGGGGGTTGGAGTCCACACATCTTCAAGTTTCTAGAGTTGAGGAACATTGTCCTAGAGACCACCCTGGTCCCCGTTTCTGAATTTGGGACGCCTGGACCTCCTGCCCTCTGCTGAGCTGGTGACCTGTTTTGGGTTTCACTCACTTTTGAAGGAGGAAGCATTGCGCTGTTGAAACCACCCAGCGAGAATTGATCAAGTTGCCGGCACAGAAATGTCGGAAGCCCTCCCGTGTCGGGAACTGGAAGCTAACCGCCCAGGGCCACGTTCCTGGCAGGGAATCGACCCCGCCCACAATCCGCATCATGGTATGGCTCATGGCTAGTGGCCGGCTACCACACACCCTCCTGCAAAGAAAGACGGGGTGACTGATTGATTGATTGATTGAGGGCTCCATAGAGGTCCTGCAATCACTGATACACAAGACTCATAAAACACATTGGACATCCAAACACAAATACAAACACAAATAATATATAAGGGTAAGTACAGATAATCCACACTTCAAAGTCACAGCAGCACTGAAAAAAGTGACTTATGACCAGTTTTCACACTTATGTCCATTGTAGCACACACACACACACCCATGGTCATGTGATCAAAATTCAGATGTTTGGCAACTGACTCATATTTACAACGCTTGCAGTGTCCTGGGGTCACGTGGTCCACTTTTATGACCTTCTGACAAGCAAAGTCCATGGGGAAGCCAGATTCACTTAACAACATTGACTAATGTAACAACTGTAATGACTCGCTTAGGGGTGGTGGCAAGAAAGATTATAAATGGGGCAAACTCCCTTAAATGTTTCACTTAGCAACACAGATTCTGGGCGCAATTGTGGTCATCAGTTATGGAATACCTATAGAGCATCCGTAAATACACACACACACACACACACACACACACACAAAGACACACAGTTGTAGGAAGCCAGGCCCCTGATGTGTCTGGAAAGGCAATTGAGCTAAGACTGAAAGGTGTCTGTGGAGATTCCCCCTCACTCAGGTCAACATTGTCCCAAACAAGCTTTTTCCAAAAGGACAACTGGACTTTCTTGGTTTTTTTCCCTTTGGCAATGGTCATCTTCTCACCCAGAAGCTTCTTTCACCAAGATGTTCTTCTCAGAGCAAGTTTTCTGTTAGAATAGAATAATAGAGTTGGAAGGGACCTCAGAGGTCTTCTAGTCCAACCCCCTGCCTAGGCAGGAAACCCTACACCACTTCAGACAAATGGCTATCCAACATCATCTTAAAGACGTCCAGTGTTGGAGCATTCACAACTTCTGGAGGCAACTTCTGTTCCACGGATTAATTGTTCTCACTGTCAGGAAATTCCTCCTCAGTTCTAAGTTGCTTCTCTCATTGATTAATTTCCACCCGTTGCTTCTTGTCCTGCCCTCAGGTGCTTTGGAGAATATCTTGACTCCCTCTTCTTTCTTTCTTTCTTTCCTTCCTTTCTTCCTTCCTTCCCCCCATCCACAGAATAGAATAGAGAATTGGAAGGGACCTTGGAGGTCTTCTAGTCCAACCTCCTGCCTAGGCAGGAAACCCTACACCATTTCAGACAAATGGCTATCCAGCATCTTCTTAAAGACTTACAGTGTTGGGGCATTCACAACTTCTGGAGGCAACTTCTGTTCCACTGATTAATTGTTCTCACTGTCAGGAAATTCCTCCTCAGTTCTAAGTTGCTTCTCTCCTTGATTAGTTTCCACCCATTGCTTCTTGTTCTACCCTCAGGTGCCTTGGAGAATAGCTTGACTCCCTCTTCTTTGTGGCAACCCCTGAGAAATTGGAAGATTGCTATCCTGTCTCCCCTAGTCCTTCTTTCTCTTAAGCTAAACATACCCAGTTCCTGCAACCGTTCTTCGTATATTTTAGCCTCCAGTCCCCTAATCATCTTTGTTGCTCTTCTCAAAATGGTAGGAAAGAAATGTGGGAGATCCATGTCTTTTCTGCCTCTTCCTCCTCGTGCAGGGTTCAATCATGGCAGTCTGGAAACTTCTGGGACAACCCCAGCAGTACCACAAGGTCACACTTCAACACTGTTGCTTTCCCTGTCCATCTCCAACAGCCATGCAGCACACTCTGGCTGAAGTATGGAAGTCCCATGGCCCCAGGACAACCAAAAGTCTCCAAAGGAGTGACTCACTTCCAGCTGTGGCCCTCACTTACGTGCACGTGTCCTCTGCATCATCATAGATTAGACAAAGGGCATCTACTGCCCAAAGGAGCAGAAGCAGCTTCTTCATCCTACATCGCTCAACAAATGTCAGGTCCCACCTCCTGCTCCCAGGGCTCGTGACGTCACAAACTGCCCTTTCAGTCCCCGGCCAATCAGCCAACAGACAATATGACATCACACTGAAGAACCACAATTCTTTGCTGCCATTGGCTATAGAAGGGTCTCTGTTTGGGCATCTGGGTGTGGCCCAGGGGTGGGTTCCAGCAATCACTACTGCCAGTTCGCTCATGGGGGTGCCATGCACTTGATGCATGCTGCACACGCATGCGCAGTGCAATAAAAATATTCTGCGCATGTACAGAAGCTGGTTGCAGTGACCCGGGCCACCAAACACGGGTGAAATCCAGCAGGTTCTGACAGAACCGGTAGCAGAAATTTTGAGTAGTTCAGAAAACCGGCAAATACCACCTGCGGCTGGCCCCAGAGTGGGAAGGGAATGGGGATGTTGCAGTATCCTTCCCCTGCCACGCCCACCAAGCCACGCCCACAGAACCAGTAGTAAAAAAAAATGAATTTCACTACTGCTGGTAAACCATTACCGTTCAGCTGAACCAGTCCGAACCGGTAGGAACCTCCCACTGGTGTGGCCTTCAAACTCAACCTTGCCCAGGAATGGGACCCATGGACGTTGGTGTCAGAGAGGGCTCAGGAAGGCCAACTGTCTTGCTGAACAGGACAACAACAGGAGTCGCAAACAAGCAACAAGCTGTGAAGGAAGTGGTGGCATGGAAGATGCTTTTGTAGATGTGGGATGGACAAGCAATCATGGTTTTGTAGTCATCAACAAACGTATTTTGCTAGGAAGTTGTTTGCACCATTCTGCCCATCAGAATAACAGAATAACAAGTTGGAAGGGACTTTGGAGGTCTTCTAGTCCAACTGCCTGCTCAAGCAGGAAATCCTAATGCATTTCAGACAAGTCTTTTCTTTGAAACCTGCAGTGCTGCAGCACCCAGAACCTCTGGAGACAAGTTGTTCCATGGATTAATTGTTCTCACACTCAGGAAATTTCTCCTTAATTCTAAACAGAACATAGAATCATAGGGCTGGAAGGGAACCTGGAGGTCTTTTAGTCCAGCCCCCGCTCAAGCAGGAGACCAGAGACCATTTCAGACAGGTGACTGTCCAGTCTCTTCTTAAAAACCTCCAGTGACAGAGCTCCCACAACTTCTGGAGGGAAGCTGCTCGTTCTCACTGTCAGGAAATTTCTCCTTAGTTCTAGAATGCTTCTCTCCTTGATTAGTTTCCACCCATTGCTTCTTGTAGTGCTGGTTTCCCTTTTGACAAGTGAAAAGAAGGTCTGTTTATCAGTGGTTTGTCCTGGGAAAGCCTCAAAGTGAGGATTCTCAACCTCGGCATCCTGAAGTCCACACAGCTTCAAGTTGCCACGGTTGAGAAGCACTACTGTAAGAAAATTGGTTGTGCAGCCAGTTATGTCTTCGCCTCACCTACTTTCAGTAAGGCTAGTACCAGGGCTCCCATTTCTGCAAGTTGAACCCAGGTCCTGCCATTCAGAGGCTACTGAGAGAGTGACCTGCGAAGCCTCCCAAAGTGCCTCTAAAGTTCTCCAGATGTGGGGGGCACAATATCCACACACCCCATAAGCTGCTAACCTTTGGATAGCCACCAAATAATGGCAACTTGAAACAAAACTGTTACCTCTTTGTTAATACCTCTTGGTTGTCTGGGTTTTCTGCAGCCCATCTACGGGAGCCCTGTGGTCTGCCAGATGTTGCCAAATTAGATCTCTGAGGAGTCCAAGCCAGCATGGCTAAGAGGGAGGGGTGATGGGATTTGGAATAATACATCAAGCTCTTTGGAGCCAGAGCTTCCTCACTCCAAGTTGAGTATACCAGCTAATACTTTCCACTTTCAGGATTAATAATTGAGAAGTAACATTAGACGTTAGATGTTTACCATGTGTTCTTCCATTGCCATTAAAGAGGAATTGCTCCCAGATCACAGTAGGTCACTGTGTCTTTGGATTCTTGGACTGTTCTTGGAGGACTTTGTCTACTTATATTTACAAAAAATGTAAAGAAACCGGAGCAGATTCAGAGAAGAGGGACCAAAATGGGAAAGAGCATGGAAGCCAAGTCCGTGGAGTGAATGGTGGAAGAAAACAGATGTTACTGATCAAAGAGAATATTTGTAACTCAAGAATGAACTGTGGGGTCCTTGATGATCTCCAACCTTTGTGGTTTTCTTGCAGATGTTTCATGACCCAACTTGGGAATATCATCGGTGCTAGAAGGGAAGAGGATTTGTGGGGGGGGGAGGAAGAGGAGGAGAAGGAGGAGGTCATCTGTGGGTCCTTGGTGATCTCTGACCCTGGTGGTTTTCTTGCAGGCATTTCATGACCAGGTAACATCATCAAGGCTCCCCACATCAGCATCATTAATGCCATTACTCAGTTGGGTCATGCAAGAATGACAGCCAAGGTTAGAGAGCAGCAGGGACACCACGAGGAGTTGGCTGAAGAGATGATGGAGGAGAAATATAATAGCAGTCTACAAATGGCATCAAAAAGGTGTCCCATGCAAGAGGACATCTTCTCTGTTGAGAAGGACATCTCTGCACCATCAACGTTCACCCAGCTTCTCATTGGCTTCAACTTTCTTGGGGGGAAGGAAAATGGGGAACTCCTTTCTCATTCCTAATCCGCGTTGTAATCATTTTGACATAAATCTGGAGGGCTAATTTCCCAGGGTATAATTCCAGACCACAAGCATCTTCACATGTCTGATATTAATTTTGGGGTTTTTTTTTATTTTATTTCAATGTGCTCTTTAAAGAACCAAGTATAAATATTAAGTCCTATGAGAAATTCCAAGGAAAGTCAGTTATAAGAAGGTGGAGTCCATGTTGCAAGATTGCCTAACTTCAACTGGGAATGTTGGAAAGAACGAGGGGCTGGGATTGGGGATCCCAGTGGAAGAAATGGCTTTCCCTTTATGGCCAAGCAAGGATGGGGAGCAGGCCATCATCGCTGGAGCCTCTTCCTTCCTGTTCTCTTCTGTCCTGCTTCTCTTAAGATATCTACTCCCTCTCTGGTCCTCTGGGGGGCAAGGCCATAGCAGACTGACTGCCAGGTTGGGCAAAACTTGGGTTCCAGTTGTAAGGGTCATAATGACCAGGGGGTGAAAAATTTGGGTCCGGCAGCTGTTGTAATTGATGTGAGGCCCAAGACACTCCAAACTGCCCAAAGGCCCTTGGCCTATGATACCACTTCATGGGAGTTGTCCTCAAAGGTACTGTCATCCCCCATTGGGCAGGCCCTGTCCAGGGACGATGAGTAGCATAGGTTCTTCTCCACGCAGGAGTCATGGTTCCCCACTTTGATGGCCTTGTCCCAGAAACTAAGTACCACCGTGTGGGAGGAAGCATGTACCACTGGGAGTGCTTCCACACAGGGGGAGGCCTGAGAGCGGTTGTGAACCGAGGGAAAGGTGGAGGCCTTCGGCCAACCGTGAACCTGGAGGAAGGGGGAGGCCTGTATGCAGGGGTGAACCGATGGGGAGGCCTAAACCCAGGTTGGGACCAAGGGGGAGGCTTAGGCCCACGGGTGAACCGAGGGGGAGGCCTGGGCCTAGCTGTGAACCGAGAGGAAGGTGGAACCATGGGCCCAGGGGTGAGCGAAGGGAAAGCTGGACGCCTGGGTGGGGGGGCCGGCTTGGGGCGCTTCCAAATCATATTTTGGGTGCTGGATTGGACCGGGGTTGTTGGCTTTGTAGGAGGCCAAACCTCAGCCAGTACCGGCCTGTGGGTAGCCTTGTAAAGGTTCTCCTTGGTGATGGTTGTGATCCAGTCAATGTAGAGTTGTGTGGAGGTGAAGACACCTGGCTTCCGAACTTCAGTACATTTCGCTGATCCCCAGCTAGTGACTCCAACGACCCAGTACCGCTCGGATCTTTCTTCCCTACACATGAGAGGCCCTCCGCTGTCACCCTAAAGGAAGAGGGGGAGAACATTCAAAATTAGAAGCAGGCTTCCGAAGAAAGGCCTAACATCCCAGAGGTCAACCTTTGATGCTGTACTCAAGACACTGAAAGCCCAACTACCTCATCAGCCTAGATCCACCTGCCTACCTGGCATGTTGCAATTTCTCCGCCCTCATGTCCAGCACAGATGTTCTCATCCCGGATACGCTTGCTCCACCACAATAAGCTGCTGCATGTGGTGTGAGGTACGAGTTTAACAACCCCCTCCTGCAACACGTCTGGCTGCTGTTTGGCTGTGAACAGAAGCCAGAAGAAATCACCAGCCTGCATTTCTCCCATGCCCAAGGACTCATGGGGTGGAAGACACTCAGCCATGGAGAACCAGACCAACAGAATAACGGGAGCTGGAAGGGACCTTGGAGGCCTTCTAACACAACCCACTGCTCAAACAGGAGGCTCTATACCAATTCAAACAAATGATTGTCCAATCTCTTCTTAAAAACCTCCAGCGTTCGGGCACCCATAACTTCTGGAGGCAACTTCTGTTCCATTGATCAATAGTTCTAGGTTGTTCTAGGTTGGTTCTCTCCTTGATTAGTTTCCATCCATTGCTTCTTCTCCTGCCTTCAGATGCTCTGGAGAATAGGTTGAAACCCCCCCCCTCTTTGTAGCATTAGGACCGCTGATTCAGGAGCTCAGCTCTAAAGTTTAGGGATCTGGCGTTTCCCACCAGGACGTAGCCTGGAGCTTTCTCACATTCAGGCAGCCAATATGAGACAGGGATTTCTGCAGAGGGTCTCAGAGATGATCTGGGAAGTCAAAAGCCAAAGCAACTTAAATTCTGTTGCAGAAGAATTAGTAGAAATAGTGACAAACAAAAATAATTAGGACAATCAGTATAATCCAACTTTTCTGGCTTGAGTTCCTTAAGGTTATCAACATACTTCTACAAATGTGTTCTGACTGAGGCTGCCTGAGAAAGCATAAATCACAGTCCCCCAAACCCTCTTTTATTTAGTGGATATGAGTTATGGCCATTCACAGCCCATAATGTTTCACAAACAGTCTGTAAAGAGTCCGACAGATGTCTGCTCGAGTTGCCGCAGCCTTTCAGGGTAATGTTGATAAGCACCCGCCTTTATCTCCCTTGAAACGCTGCCAGGGACCTCATTGCCAATTAGTTTTGCAAGGCCAAACGTAGCACAGAGTCAAACAGGACTTCTCAGAGCTTGAACCAACTAGATGAACTAATTGCTTCCTGCAAAGGCTCCCCTCCCCTTGCTCCTCTTTTATGTCCTATGGGAGGGGCCAATCATCTCCAAGCCTTACTCCCAAGTCGCCCCTTTTTGTCTTTACATGCCTTCTGGCAATTCTGCACATGCGCACACTGGGAACAGGCTCCCGCTGTTCTTCTGCCTCACTGATGTCAGGCTCCAGAGGCTCCAGAGGCAGCACGTAACTCCCAGATGGCCCTGGACCCTTCTCTGCCTCCGATGCAGAGCGCTTGTCTGAGCCTTCCCCAGACTCCAAGACTCCTCTTCAACCTCCTCACTGTATGACTCTGCTGCTAGCTCCGCAAGCCGCCAGCAGACCACAACAAAATGTGTAGGTCCACATTAAAAGGGAAAGGATTTGGACACGTGGCTGTGGCTTCCATCATGACTTCTCTGATCGACCAAAGAAGGTTCTGCACTTGGGACAAAAGAACCTCCATGATGTTTCTCTTTCTTCTACATCGCTTTGATAGCCCTTTCCTGGCCTTTGTCCAGTCCCACCATGTCCTTTGGACAGTCCAGTGCCTGACAGGGGGTGGTACAATTTCCAAGTGCAGCCTCACAGAGACATTGCATCACAGGTGATCTCATCTGTAACCCCTTTAAAGAGCTCTCAATAAGACCTCTGCCATTTGAAAGCAGTCAAGACTATCAGCACATCTGGTTCTTGAGGGTTGTTGAAAGGCTCGATGGGGGATCAGCTAATCGTTGGACTGGAGACAAGAGGACAGCAGGTTGGGAAGAAGATAATGTGCTGGAAGAAGGCAAAGGGACTCAACTTCCATACTATGGTCAAGAGAACGATGTTGGTCTGTCCAAGCATCTAGTTGAATTCCAGGGAATCTTTTCCTGATATGCCATCACACAGATGCAGAGTTAGGACGCTCGTCCCTTGTGTGCATCTCTTGAAGCTTGCTTGACTGGAGCTATTTCTTCCATCTTAATGCAGATTAATACACAGGCAGGACAAGAAGCAATGGATGGGGAATAATCAAGGAGAGACGCAACCTAGAACAAAGGAAGAATTTCCTGGGGGTGAGAACAATCAACCGTAGAATGGATTGCCTTCAGACGTTGTGGGTGCTTCATCACTGGAGGTTTTCAAGAAGAGATTGGACAACGCTTTGTCTGAAATGGGATCGGATCCCCTGCTGGAGCAGAGGGTTGGACTAGAAGATCTCCAAGGTCTCGTCCAACTCTGTTATTCTATTATTCCCCCTGCCTTCCCCAGTGTGGAACCATTTCAAGGTCTTCACACCTTGTTTTCATTATTTTCAAGGAGGAGAAAACAATGCCCAGTTACAAGAAGTCTCCCTGGGGACGCTGCTCCAGGTTGGAGATGCCGCAGACCCATGGACTCTGAGCCCCCGAGCTGAGCCAGCCTTTTTCAGGGCCCCTTTCCCCCAGGTTTCTCACATGAGACTTCCATGGTTCCCCAGCCACTGATCGAGCATTGGACCAGCTTTGAGATCGTCAGACTCTTGTCGGGCAAACAAGCCGGCTGGATGTAGTCATTGCAGCTGACGGGCTCTGTCAACTCCACCAAGCTGATGTCGTGATGGATCCCTCCGTCTGTGCTGTTGAGTTCGTTCTTGTAGTGCTTGTGGTTGATCACCCTCTTGATTAAGCGGTTCTGGGTATCAGGACCAGGTTGGGAGATCCGGTTGAGCCCAAACACCACCCTGTACCACGTGATATCACTGGAACAAAGAACAGATCCACGTCAGCAGAAGGTGGAGAGTCTGCCCATGGCACTGGACGCAGGGCAAGAGTCTCTGCTGCTAAGGACAACAGAAACAGAAAGTCTGGGCAGCCCTTCCTCCCTCCCTCCCTCTCCTTCCTTCCTTCCTTTTTTCCCTCCTTTTCTCTCTCCCTCCCTCTCCTTCCTTCCTTCCTTTTTTCCCTCCTTTCCTCTCTCCCTCCCTTCCTCTCCTTCCTTCCCTGACTTCCTCTCCTTCCTTCCCTCCCTCTCCACCCTTCCATAACTTCCTCTCCTTCCTTCCTTCCCTGCCTCCTTCTCCTTCCTTCCTTTTCCCCCTCCTTTCCTCCCTCTCTTTCTTCCTTCCCTCCTCTCTTTCCTTCCTTCCTTCTTTCCTTGAAACTAATCTAAGAGGAAAGAGACACTGAAGGCAGGTGCATAACTTTTATAAAACATTTGTGCATGAAAGAGAAAAAGAGAGAATGAGGGAGGGAGGGAGGGAGGAGGAAGGAAAAGAATTTGGGGGGAAATCATAAGTGGTCAGTAATCTGGTCGTTTCAGCCTGACTCCAGCGAGGGGCCTCTTCTTTCTGGAGATATCAAATCCCCGAATTAAAGAGGCCAGACAGAGAGAGGAAGCGGGAGGGGAAGGAAGGATGGAACCTTGATACCCCCAGGAGGCCTTGGGAGGAAAGCAGAAGAGGCCTGGATGGAGGTCTATTGGTGGACCATGGACTTAACTCCCGTAGGGCTCTACCTGGTTGGAGGCTCCTGCAGCATCCCACCGCCCCCCCCCCCCAACCAGAGGCAGCATCTCTTTTGCTCACTCTCCTATCTGGAAGCAGTGGGCGGCAGTCAGTACCCAGCGAGAGCTGAGAAGGGTCCCTCCGCAGGCGTTGATGTAGCCCAATTGCGATGGTATCTGGAAGCCAACGTGCCAAGGCCACGTCCCCGGGAGAGCATCTGTGCCCCCCACAACTCGCAGCAGGCTGTGGCTAGCTGCCAATGGACGCCGTCCACAGACGCCACTGAAGAGAAGCACAAAGGGAGAAGGGTCAGGAGGAGCCTAAGGCTGAGCTGCTCTCCCCACCCTGGAGCCCAAATTCTTCTTTCCCAGGGCTTTGATGCTCTTAATCTGGGACGTGTGCTTGACCCCATCTCTGGCTTCAGTCCCATCGGGCAGATATGCCCCCGTGGGACAAGGGTGACCGTGTTGCCCATAGGGCAGTCATACCGAGCCCTCCTTGGCCACTTACTCGCAGGTGTTCTGTTTGGCTGGCAAAGCACTTCGAGGCTGCAATGTGGCAAGGACCAGGATTGGCAAGAGCTGCCATCCCATCCCCTGGCAGGCTCGGGTGCTGCTTCTCCTCTGGCATCTTCCTAGAACCCATGACATCACAAAACCCAGGTTTCCTGGTTCTCTCTCCTCAGCAACCCGGCTGGACATCAATGCCCAACCTGGTAGGAGGAAAGTGGGCGATTGGACAAGCCAGATGAGGCAGAGCCACCAGGACGAACATGGGGAAAGCAGGACAAGAGAGCAGAGGCATCTCAGCAAGCCAAAGGGCTAAGGGTGCCAGGCGCAAAAGACCAGGCTCAGCCACGACGGTCCCATTTAACTGATTTATTGCTCAAAGCCTTTGTGCAGGCATTTTCCCAGCCACTTCGGCACCTGGTTAGAATTAAATAAAGGCCGATGGCCATCAAGAGCAGTTGGATTTAGTTCATTGGTGACTATGTAGCGATTCTAGGCTGATCCCTCTTTTCCTCGCTCCCCCTGGTTCTACCAGTCCTTCTCCTACAGTCCAGCTGTCAGGTTTCTGCCCCAAGTAAGGCTTGGAGGTGCCCTAATTAATTCATGAGCTTTAAGCCAAATTCCAAAAGAACACCATTTCGGCAATACCCCATTGCAGTCAGATCTGACCTCACTTAAATTATGGCTGAACTTTGCTCCTGTTTCTTCCCTCCCCTCAATCTGTGCCATAAATCACATTCTCCAACGAGGTGCACACATCACAAGCCTGCTGTGGTCATCTGAGATCCGACTCTAGCCGAAGGTATGCGTGGAATGCGCACCCCCTTTTCCTCACCATGGCAACTATATGAGTTGACAGCAGCCACATCCCATTTTTTTAGCAAAGTTTTTTTTTAAAGCCCATCAGATCCTATGAGTCTCACTTGCATCTGCTCTCTGGGGACTGTAGATTTGAGAAAGGGAAGTGAGAGGGCATTTGAAGAGCGCAAGTGAACACTCCCTTCAGGCCAAAATCTCCAAACCTTGAGTTTCCCAAATAAATCTGGTTTGGGAAAAAGAATTCGGGCCTACCCTTTTCTCAGATCAGAATCTGTACTGGTGAATTTGAGTCTCATCAGCCTTCCAGGGAATGTTCTCACAAAGCATTTGGGAAGAAAAGTGGCCAGAGGGGAAGCGAGTAAAATATCTGTAGAATCGTTTACTTAGAATGTGTTTTGCTTCCACACTCAAAGTGAGAATTCTCTAAGCATTTTGTTAGTGTCCTTGAAAGTTAAGGTTGCAAAGTGTCTCCATCTCTGCTCCACCTTAACAACCCTTTAAAGCAGTTTTTAAAGCAACTTTAAAATACATGGACTTCAATTCCCAGAATTGCTGGCTGGGGAATTCTGGGGAATTGAGGTCCACATATCTTAATGTTGCCGAGGTTGGGGAAAACTGCTTTAAAGCAATGCAGTGCAATCAACCTGAGATTGACAGAATAACAGAGTTGGAAGGGACCTTGGAGGTCTTCTAGTCCAACCCCCTGTTCAGGCAGGAAACCCTATAACATTTCAGACAAATGGCTGTCCAATCTCTCCTTTAAAACTTCCAGTGTTCATCTAGTCGTTTCAAGCTCTGAGAAGTCCTGTTTGACTCTGTGCTCCGTTTGGCCTTGGAAAACTAAATGGCAATGAGGTCTCTGGCAGCGTTTCAAGGGAGATAAAGGTGGGCGCTTATCAACATTACCCTGAAAGACTGTGGCAGACTTCTGTAGGACTCTTCACAGACTGGTTGTGAATCATTACGGGCTGTGAATGAACATAATTCACAACCGTTTAAATTTTAAAAAAAGGGGAGGGTTTGGGGAGTAAGCGTGTAGTTTCTACTGTCTCAGGAAGCCTAGGTCGGAATAGAACATCTGCAAGTCAGACCTGGTGTGTATCACAAATGGACTTGATCCACTCAGATAGATCGGGGGGGGAGGGGGGGCTTTCATCCAAGGTGCAAAGATCAAAGACAGCTAGAAAGTTCTCCTCTGTCATCCTCTTATGCCAAAAGCTACATAGTTTCTCCTTTCACCAACTCCGGGGCTTCAGCAGACTAACAGAGTTGGAAGGGATCCTTGAGGTCTTCTAGTCCAACACCAGAGGTCGTATTCTGCCAGTTCTCCCCAGTTCAGATGAACTGGGAGTGGTGGTGGTGGTGGTGGGAGGCTCCACCCACCTGCCCAGACGTCATCACGGATGCTCTGCGCATGCACAGAAGCCCCGTGCATGAGAGAAGTGAGCGTGTGTGTGCATGCATGCTCCGGGTTCTGAGCGCAGGTGACTTTCATGCCTGCCCAACACTTCACCTTTTCCTAGGCTGGAATTTCAACAAGCCACCATTTACTGCAGTGCCGTCTTTCCTTTTTAGCTGGGTGTTGGCCCCAGAAAGACAGGATGCCGATATTTTAAAGGACGTAATCAATGGAGATTATTGTGCAGTGGAATAAGCCGTGCGATGCATTAGAAGAAGAAGCACCACTTTATTGCTAATATAGAATTAGAAATGTTGCTCAAGAGAAGAGCAGCCGCGGGAAGGGTGCAGCCTCCGGTCTTCTCTTTCAGATGGTCGGCAGGCCTGGAGGCAGCGACTGAACGGTCCAGGTGTCTCCTTCTCCAGGTAGGATCTCCCCATGAGTCCTCCAAAACACCCGGGCCTCAGAACCAAGCATCCCAGCCAGGCCTGCAACGGGGGGGGGGGGGGTTACTACTGCACTCCTCCAGCATCGGTTGTGTCTCGTCTCTCGGTTCACCTCAATCTGTTAAAAGCCGACCATCTTCTCTTGGGCAACCCAGCTGGGGACCTGGAGTAGGAGGGAGGGAGGGAGGGAGGGAGGGAGGGGACAGCCCCCCCCCAACAAAACTGTGTGTTTTTGAAGCCTGCTTGACAGATGGGAACGGAAGGGCAGGAAACGACCAGCTGATTATGGCGTGTGGGCATTGTGGCTACTTAGGGGACCTGCTCCACCTGGAGTACCAGAGGTAATTCAAGGGCGTCGTTGGGCGAGACCATCTCTGGGCATGCCACACCAAAGGGACGTTGGTTCGAAAGGGAGGCCTGGCCATGTTCCAGTTTGGGTAGTATCCACCGTAATAGGGAGGTCTTGTCTGGGGCTGCTGTGGACCATATCCTTGCCAAGGCGCTGGGGTGGGCCTGGTTCTGTGGGGAGGCCGGTAAACTGGAACCCAGCCTTGGTTCCAGTTCTGCCCATTCTGTGAACCCCACGGGGACAGCGTCTGAACGGGAAGTAGGGGCGGGGGCGGGGGCATTGCTGGCAGTGTTGGTACCAGCGCCTGCGACGACAGCTGGTCCTGCGGCCAAGGGATGGTGAAGGGTGTGGTGGGTTGCGTACTAGGACTTGTCTGAGCTGCAGCCCAGTTCTCGTACTGTTGGATTTCGTTTGCGGAAGGTGGCCTTAAAGGAGGCATGGTTGGCCTCGGCCTGGGTTGAACCCAGCTCTCAAGCTGCTGGTTTGCATGAGAAGGGGGGGTTGGTTGCCACAGCTGATCAAGCGGCTTTCCTGGGGGTCTCATTTTGGGTGGGCGAGGAGTCTTGAAAAAGTTCTCCTTGGTCATGTCTTTGATCCAGTTCAGGAAAAGCTGCGTGGAGGAATAGATGCCTGGCCTCATAGCCCTGGCACAGCCAGCCCCCCAGCTGGTGACACCCACAAGCCAGAAACGCTCGGACCTTTGTTCCCGACACATGAGAGGACCACCACTGTCACCCTGCAAGAACAAGAAGGAGAAGGACATCAAGGACAGGTACTGACAGGTACAAGAATTCAGGAAGCCAGGCTGTTCAAGCACGTACAAGCTTAATCCGTGTTAGTTCTCTACAAGAATCTGATCTACTAACGATCAAGGCAAATTGGCAGAAGATAAGAGTTGAGGAGGACTGGGCTTAGATTTCTGGTGGGTGCAAAGGCAGCTGGCAGTCTTCCAATATCCTGAGGGGCTGCCACAAAGAAAAGGGAGTCAACCTATTCTCCAAATCACCTGAAGGCAGGACAAGAAGTGATGGAAACTAACCAAGGAGAGAAGCAACCTGAAAGCCGTTTTCACCCTCCCGGGGCTTCAGGAAAGCCTCCGGAGCCTGTGGATGGCAAAAAGCGGCCCAACAGGCCTACTGGAAGTCCGGAGGCTTCAGTGAGGCCTGCACGCATGCATGCAGAGGGGTGCAGGGGACTGCAGGGGGGAGTTCTGCACACATGCACGGGAGGGAGGGCATTGCATTATGGGGGGGCACACGCATGTACGCTATCACGGATGCACCCTTTTGGCACCCGAGCATAAAGTTGTTCACCATCGCTGGTGTAGGGTCTCCTGCCTGAGCAGGGGGTTGGACTAGAAGACCTCCAAGGTCCCTTCCAGCTCTGTTCTTCTGTTACCTGGCAAGTGTCAATGCCTCCTTCCTCATGCCCAGCACAGAGATTGTTGTAATGGATTTTCATGTTGTACCAGGCGGTGCTGTTGCAGATGGTTGTGGGGATGAGGTTTACTTTGGCTTCTTGCAGGATATCCGAAGTCGCCTTTGGCTCTGTGAGCAAAAAAGATTTCTTTATTTGTTAACTTTATCTATTACATTTATTTGCCTCCTAATTTGCTGTGAGTCCCCTCTAGGCGGCTTACAATAACAAAAAGGAAAGAAAATCAAAGGCCTGTGAACAGAAGCAAAATAATAATAATAATAGGACTATAAAGTAAGCAATGACAAAGGAACACATGTTCACCAGAATAAACGTCACAGGTGACACTTGCCTACACAATGCCTGTTACCAAGTTGACATTGGAGGAAAGGGGGCAGAGAAATCCACGCATTCCTTCGACAAGGGTCAGATCTCAGATTTCTACAGCAGGCTTGTGAGGCACGAAATTGTACGACCTGCTGCAGCCCCTTGTTGGCCAAAGTGATTTATCACACAGACTGAGGGGAGGGGAGAAACAGGGGTAAAGTTCAGCCATAATTAAATTGAGGTTAGATCTGACTCCACGCGGGTGTTGCCGAGATGTTCTTCCTAATAAATGACTGGGTTTCTTTTGAAACTTGGCTCGAGGCTCATAAGTTAATTAGGGCATCTTTTGGAAACCTGATACACAAGTCCATTCCCTCAAGCGTCACCCTAGAACAGGGGTGTTAAACTCAAGGCCGCAGGCTGCACCTAGCCCATGGGGGGGGGGTTAAGATCTGGCCTGCAGGGCCACCCTGGCAACAGTGAAAGACCGGCCCACCGTGCCTCTGCCAGCAAAAACAGAGCGTGCGGGGGGGGGGGGGGCTGGGCGTAGTCTCCTGGGGCCCTGTTTTCAGCCTAGATGGCGCCCTGCTGCCCTCTCCAGGGGAGCACGCCCACCCCAGCTACTCCCCCCCAGCTCCCCCCAGGTCAAACACAACCCTCATGTAGCCCTCAATGACATCGAGTTTGACACCCCTGCCTTAGAATCAGCATGTACACACATTCACACCAAACACAAGCCCTTTCGTACCCCATTCTCTCTGTAGCTACCTTCACAGCAAATCTCTTTGCTTTTGCGAATAAATAAATCTCCTTTCCTCACAACGTGTCTGGATTTCATTTTGATTTGCTCCTGCCCCGACCCCGGCTCGAGTTGGAACCCCAAATTATTATTCTGATAAAAGTTCTGGTTGGGGGAAGATCTCAGAGAAAATGAGATCTTAAAAACCCATTTGTGTGGAACAGCTTTCCAAGATCTCAGGCCTGGAAGGACCAGAGAGTCCCACCAGGGGAAAAGGCAGCTTCTGGTGTTGCGTTGTTGTGACGAGAGACTCCTCCTTGATGGACATGTGTTGGAGCACTCACTTGACACATCGGTCACTCCCCAGCCGCTGACATAGCAGTGGGTCAGCGATGAAATCTCCAAGCCCTCGTTCGGCAGGCAGGCAGGCTGGATGTAGTCACTGCAGTTGACCGGGTGGCTCAGCTCCATCAAGGCCACGTCGTTGAAGTGGGTGCTGCGTATGTATTGCTGGTGCTCCACCAGGTTCTTGATGGTGCGTTCCTGGACATCCGGGCCTGGCCGAGAGAGCTGAGCGGCACCAAAGACCAGCTTCCAGTGTTCTAGGTTTCTGGAGCAGAGAAGGAGACGGGAGGCTGCCATCACTGCGTATGGAAAACTGCCCCCCCCCCAAAAAAAGTGGGATTCAACCAAAACCGAGAAAGGGTGGGAAGAGGGTGGAGATAGTTCATGGGCTTTACTACAAGGCGTTGGGAATATCTCAGCTATAAAAGAATCAGCTACAAAAGAAGAAGCCGAATCTCTGTCTCTTTGGCTTCTGGGAAGGTGCTCAGACCATCAGTCTGTCCACTAAGAGTAGATTTGGTCCTACAGCCCTATTAGCTACTCAACTTCCAGCCCTATTCTTCTGTGCATGTGCAGAGTATCTGTGATGACATCTGGGCAGGTGGACGGAGCCTCCCGCCAGCACCACTACTGGTTCACCTGAACCGGGGTAAACCAGGAGAATACCACCTCTGGTGTTGGACTAGAAGACCTCAAGTGTCCCTTCCAACTCTGTTATTCTGTTGAAGTCAAGCAGCAGCAATATAGAGCTCCAGAGTTGGTGAAATGAGAAACTACTCAATGGCTGTCCAGTCTCTTCTTAAAAACCTGCAGCGATGACGCATCACTGGGACTAGAACTCACTGATACCTGGTGATCGGCAGTATTCTAGTATTTGAGGGGCTTCCCCAAAGAAGGGGGAGGAACTTGTTTTTCCAAAGCACCAGAGGGCAGGACAAGAAACAACGGATGGAAACTCATCAAGGAGAGAAGCAACCTGGAATTAAGGAGAAACTTCCTAACAGGGAGGACAATTAACCAGTGGAACTCCTTGCCTCCAGAAGTTGCAGGCGCTTCGTCACTGGAGGTTTTTAAGAAGAGACCGGACAGCCATTTGTCTGGGATGGCTTAGAGTCTCCTGCATGAGCAGGAGAGTTGGGGTTAGGGTAGAAGACTCCACGGTCCCTTCCAGCTCTATCCTGAATTTGAATTTGTCCCAAAGTCACCCAGTTGACTCCCATGCCTAGCTCACTGTCTTCCACTTTCTAGCCTGGTGCCTCAACCACTAGACCAAACTGTCACTTATTTCTCAGGTTGGAAAAAAAATGCAATAGTTTTCCTTTGAGAAGTGCAAATGCCGAAGCTGCCTGCAATCTTGTGTCTGAAAACAACTTTAAAAAGACAATGGAAAATTCCCAGCTCAGACCTGTTCAGATGCCATGTCTGTAACACACTTAAACACACCTGCACACTGAAAGGGTAGCGTAGAATTGCAGGAAGTATGCAAATGAGTGCAGAGAAGAGCAGCGGAGGTGATTAGGGGGCTGGAGGCTAAACTGTGCAATGAACCGTTGCAGGAGCCCAGTTGGTATGCAGAAAGATGGGTCGCCCCTAAAGCTTTATAGGATTTTTCTGATGGTTATTCAGATAGTTGCTTTAGTCTGGCAAGATTCCTGCCTATGGGCGAAGAGCGATAAGGAAACTATTCTGAGCAATGCACGGTGTCATTCCTGATTCCTTCTGCCTGACCATCTCCTCCTGCAAGCCTAAGCTAGATCCCCCCCCCCCCGACTCAGCACAGGAGGCCCTTCCTTCCCCTCACCTTTTGTTGAGGAAGCAGTGTGCAGCGGTGATGGCCCAGCGAGAGCTGATGAGGGACCCCCCACAGGTGTGCTTGTAGCCGGCCATGGTGGGTATCTGGATGCTGACAATCCAAGGCCATGTTCCTGGGAGCGTATCGACGCCACCCACGATCCGCAGGTTGCTGCTGTGGCTGGAGGCCAAAGGACGGCGGCCACAGATATCGCTAGGGAAGAGAGAAACGTTGGTTAGACGAGGGGCAAGGATGCCTGTGGGACAAGGGCTGGAAGGCTCAAGGTGCAGTCAGAATAACAGAGTTGGGAGAGTTGACCTTCTAGTCCAACCCCCTGCTCAGGCAGGAGACCCTACCCCACTTCAGACAAAGGGTCGTCCAATCTCTTCTTTAAAACATCGAGTGATGGAGCAACTACAACCTCTGGAGGCAAAAACTGTTCCACTGGTTAATTGCTCTGATTGTCAGGAAAAGTTTCTCCTTAGTTCCAGGTTGCTTCTCTCCTTGGTTAGTTTCCATCCGTTGCGTCTTCTCCTGCCTTCAGGGGCTCAGCCCCTTAGATATTGGGACACCCTTTCATATCATGTGAGCAAGGCATCACTGTGGACCTTATTCATGCAACGGAGGCCCAGGGTGGCAAGGAGACAGACGAAGGAGGTGTAAAGCAATGTGTGGCATCCTACAGAGTCATACTCATGGACAGCCGCATGGGAATCAAGCAGTTTAAAACCCTGAAAGGAGAGATCTGCAACTGGGAAAGAGTAACACACTCAAAATCAAAGCACAATCATGCAACATATTGAAGCTGCTTCGTGAATGAAGTCTTAGAAGGCTGGCACTACACTCTCAGCCAGGAGGTTACTAGACAAACTTAGTGTCAGGTTTCCGAAAGATGCCCTAATTGATTCGTGAGCCTCAAGCCAAGTTTTAAAAGAAAACCAGTCATTTATTAGGAGCACCATTTCGTCAATGCCCCATTGCAGTCAGATCTAAACCTCATTTGAATTATGGCTGAACTTTACCCCTGTTCCTTCCCTCCCCTCAGTCTGTGTCATAAATCACATTCTCCAATGAGGTGCACGCCTCACAAGCCTGCTGTGCTCATCTGAGATCCGACTCTAGCCGAAGGTATGCGTGGAATGCGCGCCCCCTTTTCCTCACCATGGCAACTTTATGAGTTGACACTTAGCATGTTGTCCAAACGCATCAGTTTGGTTTGTTGTCAATTCAATCATGTCGACCATGCTCATCAGCTGAGCATCCTCACAGTTTGCTCTGAGTGCTGGGAACGGAATGGATGCTGCCTTGAAAGCCCACAGGAAGGGGGAGACATGAATCTTTCCACCACAGGAACCCAAAAAACAAATAAGGACCAGGAACTGGATTGGGGGACTGGAGGCTAAAACATATAAAGAACGGTTGCAGGAACTGGGTAGGCCTAGTCTGGTGAAAAGAAGGACTAGGGGAGACATGATAGCAATGTTCCATTATTTGAGGGGTTGTCACAGAGAAGAGGGGGTCAAATTACCTGAAGGTAGAACAAGAAGCAATGGGTGGAAACTAATCAAGGAGAGAAGCAACTTAGAACTAAGGAGAAATTTCCTGACAGTGAGAACAATCGGTGGAACAAGCTGCCACCAGAAGTTGTAAACGCTCCAACACTAGAGGTGTTTAAGAAGGGACTGGACAGACATTTGTTTGGAGTGGTGTAGAGTTTCCTGCTGAGTCAGAGGGTTGGACTAGAAGACCTCCAAGGTCCCTTCCAACTCTGTTATTCTATTCTAACGTATTCTTAAAAGACAGCAATCTACTGTTACAGAAGAACAGGGCAGAGTTCTCCAAGAGAAGCCGTATGGCATTCATCCACCTGAGAGCAGTGGTGGGTGGGGAAAGTGCTCAGGGGCAGCCATGGCTCCTCCCTCTACTTATGGCCACGCTAGTTCTGGGTGGGTTCCAAGGAAGGTGGCGATACAGGAAGGGGAGGGGAGGGGGACTGCAGCAGCCCGCCTTCCATGCGCTGCGTGGACATCGGCTGCAAAGGAGGCCCGGAGTTCCCAGGATTTCTCTGTGGCCCAAGATGGATCCAGCAGGCCTGAGCAGAGAGGAGCAGGCACCGCACAGCATCACGACCACTTCCTCTGAGCAACCCCTGGATTTGACACGACTCACCCACATCTGTTATCGTACGCATGTGTGGACCCTAGCAGGAAAAGGGCCAAAATATGAAGAGGTAACGGCTTCATCCTACATGACTCAAGAAGAGCTCAGTTCCATCTTGGGCTCACGACATTCCTCATGACATCACAAACCATAGGCCGCTTGCCTTCCTCCAATTAGCACGCAGCCAATATGACGTCACACCAGTTCTCTGCTCCCTTTCCAGCCGAGAGCCTCAGTGAAAGTTCCCCAGGGGGCCGGCCTGGCGCCTGGTTGCTCAGCAACTGAGATTGACAGGCAGTAGGCAGGCTCATTTGATTTCCCTGCCACAGACCTGGTGGTCAGAGTGACATTTTCAGTAAGACTCCAAGCTCAGGTCATGAATCAACAAGAGAACATTGAGTGGGCTGGACCCTCTTAGTACCCCTCCTCTTAAGAGGCAGCAGTGGGTGGATAGTGACCACCTTAGGCCCAGGACTCTTCAACGTCTTCATTAATGACTTAGATGAGGGACTAGAAGGGGAACTCATCAAATCTGCAGATGACCCTCCGCTGGCAGGAAGAGCCAACACCCCGGAAGACAAGAGCAGGATCCAAAAGGATCTTGGCAGACTTGAACAATGGGCCCTATCCAACACGATGCAATTGAATGTGGGGAAAAGTAAGGACCTACACGGAAGCAGGAAAAGCCAAAGTTACGAGTATAGACTAGGCAAAACCTCTCTCAAAACCTGCAAGAGGGACCTTGGAGTCCTAACGGACGATCCCTTAAAGGCGAGCCAGCCGTGTGCGGCAGCAGCTGAAAGAAGCAGCTGATACAATCCTTGGTTGTATAAACAGAGGCAAGGAATCAAAACCACGTGAAGTCTCAGTACCCCTTTATAAAGCCTTCGTAAGGCCACCCCTGGGACACTGCATCCCGTTTGGCTCAACCCATTGCAAAAAAAAAGACCCTGAGGCTTTGGAAAAAGGGCAGAGAAGAGCAACTAAGATGATTAAAGGCCTAGAGATAAAAATATATGAAGAACCGTTGCAGGATTTGGGGTTGGCCAGTCTAGAGAAAAGAAGGAGCAGGAGTGACATGGTCGCAGTCGTCCACTATTTGAAGGGCTGCCAGAAAAGAGAGATGGCTCAACCTACTCTCCAAAGCACCAGAAGGCAAGAGAGGAAACAATGGATGGAAACCAATCAAGGAGAGAAGCAACCAGGAGTTAAGGAGAAACTTCCTAACAGGGAGGACAATTAATCAGTGGAACAGAAGTTGCCTTCAGAAGTTGTGTTTGCTCCATCACTGGAGGCTTTTGAGAAGAAACTGGACAGCCATTTGTCTGAAATAGGGTCTCCCGCTTGAGCAGAGGGCTGGACTAGAAGACCTCCAAGGTCCCTTCCAGTTCTGTTATTTTGTATAATAAGCCTATGAGGTGGATTGGGCTGGGAAAGAGGGACCAGCCCAAGTCAGCCAGTGGCTTCTGTGTGTGAAGTCTTGAATGTAGATTTTGCGCTGGTCCAAGCTGTTATAGCCACGGGAGGGGAATGTTTATATGTGATTCTGAGTCACGGATTCCAGAGAGTTTTCCATTTGGTCCAGGCCAATTGTCAGCTAGCTCGAATGGCCCAGCTTTCTCCCGGGCTAACAGCAATTCACTTTGGGGGAAGACACCATGCTGGCTTCTTCTTAGATTCCTTATTTGCCTTTCTCGGTAGTATTGTGGTGGGCTGGGCCTTTGTAAGCAGAGTTTCCCAAGCTTCTTGTCTTGTTTTCCCCGCTAAATTTTTCATCCATGGAATTCATCCCCAAGTTCTCTCTAAGTTTGTTGAAATCAACTCTTTTAAGGTCTAAGATGCTGGCTGGATTATATTATGTTGGTTTGTGTCTGCATTTTATTGAATTCCAATGCGACACAGTTAGGTTTCCTGCAACTTCAAGCCCCTTTATCAATTTCATCTCTGATATGAGAATTAAGTCCAGTATAGCTGGCCTCCTAGTTCCCTCCTCTTCCTTTTAGGTGACAAACTTGTCAGCTAGGCTCATCATGCCCCTCTTTCAATCTGCCACTTGATACAGAGTTTGTCTCCCAGTTGATGTCAAGAATAATTAAAATCCCCCATTACTGCTGTGGTGTGTTTCCTACATTTAGATGAAAACGTTCACCTATCTCTTCTGCTTAGTTGGGTGGCCTGTAATACACACCCATGGCAATGTTATTCTCTGGCACTGCCACAGTGCATACTTTGACACAACCATCAAAATTCCTGTCAGTGGTCTCAGCCCAACTTCTAGGACCAGAAAGAGATAAAGCAGTTGCCACCAAGACAAGCAAAAGCAATGCAAAAGGAGGAGAGGAGAAAAGGAAGGAAGAAGGAAGGAAGGAAGGAAGGAAGGAAGGAAGGAAGGAAGGAGGAAGGAAGGAAGGAAGGAAGGAAGGAAGGAAGGAGGAAGGAAGGAAGGAAGGAAGAGGTAAGGGAGAGAAAGAGAAGGAGAGAGGGTAGGAAGGGGAAGAGGAAGAGTAGGAGTAGGGTAGAGCTAAGGGAAGAAAGAAGGGGAAGGGGAGGAGGAAGGGAGGAAGTAGAGAAGGGAGGGAGGGGGAAAGGAAAGGGAAAAGAAAGGGGTGGTGTTAAAACAGGCGGAAGGGATGGGAAATAAAGCAACCCAAACTGTATATTATAACCTTTTAAATGGAATGACAAATGTAAAGGAGAAGAGAACTACTAGGTGAATGGACACTATAATTGTATGTAAGAGAATAAAAAATAAAAAAAACTTTTCAAGGAAAAAAAGCAATGAAGCCTTGTACATTTTTACAAAGGTTTATTTGAAGGACAGGAATTTTCATCATTTCTTGCGTTCATTGGATCCCTTGAAAAGTCCCATTGCGCAGAAGACGTCATCTGCGTAAGGGAAGAAACCCCCCCACCCCCACTTAAGCAAATAAAGTGGCCCACTGAGCGGCAACCGTTGTCTCTGGGTTCATGAATGGGGGCGCCTGAAAGGCCAACGCTTAATCCAGTTTAAATCCCCACTGTAGCCGTAGAAGGCGCCTTGCGTAATAGTCTTGTACTCCCGTTTGGGCTTGGCAGGTGGAGCTTTGGTGGTGGTGGTGGTGGTGGTGGTGGCGGTGGTGGTGGTGGAGGTTGTACTACTTTCAGTGGTGGCTTCAGTGGTTTCTTCCGTGGTGGCTTCAGTGGTTTCTTCCGTGGTGGCTTCAAAGACTTCTTCCGTGGTGGCTTCAAAGACTTCTTCCGTGGTGGCTTCCGTGGAGGCTTCAATGATTTCCTCAGTGGTGTCTTCGGGGATGGTTTCCGTGGTAGTAGCAGTGGTTGTTGAAGTGGTCATCAAAGAACGAGTAGTAGTTTCGGTTTGTAAGGGAGGCCATGGATTCTGCAGTGTTGTGGTGGTTGGAAGGGGGGTTGTCTCTGTTTCGGACGTTGGTATTTCTTGCTTCCTTGGAGTTTCTTCGGGTGGAAGTGGGCTTGTTTCTTCTGTGGACGTTGTGGGTTTAAGTGTGGATGGACTGGATGTGGCTGATGATGTTGTCCCTCGGAGCACCTGTGGCACAGGGGTGACCTTCTCCTGGATGGTCTTTTCTTTTGTGTAGCCTAGGATCCAGTCATAGAAGTTCTGGGTAGAAGTGTAGACTCCAGGTTTCTGGGCCCTGGCACAGCCCAGTCCCCAGGCAGTCACTCCCACAATCCAGTAGCGTTCGGACCGGTTTTCCCTACACATCAGAGGCCCTCCGCTGTCACCCTACAGTAGGAAGAAAGAGAAGCAGTGAAGGGAGTAACTAGGAAGAGAAGGGAACTTGCTGGTGTGTTGGAAAGAGATGCAACAGAATGCAGAACATGGAATAACCAAGTTGGAAGGGACCTTAGAGGTCTTCTAGTCCAACCCCCTGCTTAAGCAGGAGACCCTGTAGCATTTCAGATAAATGACCATCCAAACTCTTTTTGAAAGCCTCCAGTGATGGAGCACCCACAAGGTCTGGAGGGAAGCCATTGGATTGGCCCTGTGTATGTGGCCCATCAATCAATGTAGCTTTGTGTAGATCATAAATCATGATGATCTCCTGAAGACCATGTTATTTACCCACGGAAGAGGATCTTTGTAGCCCAGGGCCAAACTGGTAGTCCTGTCTTTGCACTATTTGTAAGCTACCCACAACACTTATAACTCTGGATGACCAACAAGGCAGAACATGAAAATCATACAGCGTGTGGTTTTTAGAACATTGTCATGAACATTAAAACAAAATTACCCACGTCTAAGATGAACAATCGGAATCAATCAATCAGAGTAACAGTGCAGAATGGGTGGGGGAATGTGACCTGCTCACACACCTGGCAAGTGTCAACGCCTCCTCCTTCAAATCCGGCACACAGGTTACTGGGGGAGATGCTCCCGTAATACCAGTTGCTGCTGTTGCACTTCTCTGTGGTGATCAGGTCCACCTTGGCCTCCTTCAAGATTTCTGACGGAGCCTTGTCTGCAGAGGAAGAGATAGTTGCTGAGTTTTCCCACCCAGATTTCTTTGCTGATGGAAAAGAATATCTGTAGATCAGGGTTGAACATTGGGGGGTCCCTGGTGCTCTGTGAGCTGGGTGGTTTTCCTGCAGATGTTTTATGGCCCACATAAAGAGCACCCTCAGTGCTTGAAGGGAGGGGAAGCAGCGGGAGGAGGAAGAGGAGGAGGAGGAAGACTGTAGGGCCTTTACTGCTCTCCCACCTTGGTGGTTTTCTTGCAGATGTTTCATGGCCCAACTAGATAATATCGTCAGTGCTAGAGGGGAGGGGAGTATTTAAACAAAGAGCAAACCCACTTCCTTCCAGCACTGATTATGTTCCTTAGCGGGGTAGTGAAACGTCAGCAAGAAAACCACCAAGCTCAGAGACGATCAAAGACCCCACATTCCTTTGCATTGAACTGTCTTCTTCTTTTCCTTTATTATTTAAGCTGTCCCCCATGTTCCACTGCCAAGAATCAGCGGGCCTTCCTCTCTCCCTGTTCACTGGGGTAGTGATGTTCAGTGGGCAGTTATCTCTTATGGGAGCATCCGTTGGCAGGAAGCCCTGTGGTGAAATCCTCCTACAGTCACTCCTGCAATTGTGCCCTGAAGAACCACGTAGCCAATCTGAACTCTGCGCGTGGTGCGGGGTCTGGCTGTTTGTGCCTGGTAGAGACTCTCACCTTTCTCCCTCGTATAGCCCCACCCAGCAATGTAGCAATGGACCATGCTGGAGACGTCCACTGAGCTGTCTGGCAAGCAGGCGGGCTGGATGTAGTCGTTGCACTTCACAGGGTCATCCAACTCCACCAGGGCAAGGTCATTGATCTGCTGGCGAGGCTGGTAGTTCTCGTGCTTCACCACCCTCTTGGGGAAGCGGACTTCTGAATCGGGACCCGGGTGGGATAATTTGTTCGTGCCGAACACCAGTTCCCAATTGGTCAGGTGCCTGGTGGGAGAGAGAAGAGTAGAGAAGCTTCACGGACTCCTGTCCCACCGTTACTGTACTGTCCACATCGCCATAAACCTCACAAAGCAGGAAACTATCCCAAGAAAACCCTCAGGGTGGAAGGAGAGAGGGCATCTTCAAGCAGCCTCAAAATAATGGCCCCAACCAGTGGCTGGAGATCAAGGAGCCAGCAAGGACAGAGCCAAGCCAGAAGAGAAGAATTGAGAAGTGGGTGCTCCAACACTGGAGCCTTTTAAGAAGAGGCTGGACGTGAAATTGGATACAAATTGTAAATGGTGATTAAGAAAGGAGGTCTAGAAACTTTGTTATTAAATATAATCATCTTTTTTTAAATTTAGAACGTGTCATAAAGATGTAATGTTACCGGATGATGATGGAAACAGTTAATGCCATTTGGAATATTTTATATAAAAGAACGTACAAACAACTATAGTCAAATGAAGGTTGAGGTATGATGATAGTAATATATATATAAATATATTTGATTTAAAATATATAACTTGATATGAATTGTAGGTGATGACTGTGGAAGGGATGCACAGAAGTTTTTTGTAACCAATTGACACACTTTCTACAATTTGTAATGGAAGATGGTTTTGTGGTGTTTTTTGTGTTTTGTTTGTCTGTGTTTATTCAAAAATAAAAAAAAAATCTTATATTGAAAAGAAGAAGAGACTGGAAAGCTAACAGAATGGCATGGGATCTCCTGCTTGAGCAGGGGGCTGGACTAGAAGACCTCCAATCTCCCGTCCAACTCTGCTATTCTGTTTTTATGTGGCTGTGAGGAAAGATGCTGTTGGGGAATTCCCAGCCAGGCGAGGAGGGAGGAGGCATCAAGTGGGGAACTAGCCTTGAGGCACTGTGCATCTGCCAGAGATTAGGGCTTACTAAGATCCGTGGAGCCTTATCTGTTTGTTCCCCAGAGAAAGAGTGCAGCCTGGGGAGATTCTTGTACTACAGGTAGAACAGAATAAAATGGACAATTTGAAACTTTCACACATTGATCTGGTCACTTGGACCTGGTGGACGCTGTGCTCAAAGACACCAAGGCCCCCAGGGAGGCAGCAGCACTCATGGGGGTTTGCTCCCTCCCCTTGGCCAGTCCTCAGGGTCTTTTAAGCCCCAAACTGCATCAACATATACTCATTAGACACTCAGGGGTGGCAGCTGTGATAGTGTAAATGAAAGCGTTACTTATTTATTTATTTGCCGTATTTAGCCTATGGCATCTACAGAGGATAGACTATCACTGATATACAAATGAGTTTAAATAAAGCATCAGCAAATTAGGAGAGGGAGAGAGATGATAGAAATAGAAAGAATAGATAGATAGATAGATAGATAGATAGATAGATAGATAGATAGATAGATAGATAGATAGATGATAGATAGATAGATAGATAGATAGATAGATAGATAGATAGATAGATGATAGATAGATAGATAGATAGATAGATAGATGATAGATAGATAGATAGATAGATAGATAGATAGATAGATAGAAGAGAGAGTCACACACACAGAGAGAGTACAATACAATATACAAGATAAAATGTTAAATTAAGATAAAACGATAATAAAACCACCATAATATGGCACCACAGCGTAGCAATGGGATAGAGAGGAAATGCAGATTACCTTCACAAGGGGGCACTTCAGGCAGCCTTCTGTCTTCACTGGGGCTAAAAGGCTACACATGCAGCAACTGAATTGGCCATTTCCTCCCTTGTGGTCAAAAACTACCGAGGCAGCCATTGGATGACTTGGCTTATGGGCCCACATGATAGTCCTGCAAAACAGGCACGCTTCCCGCAGAGCCCCTGAGCTGTGCACCTGGCCCCTCCCTCGCCTGCTTTCACTCACCTGATGTCTCTGAAGCAGTGGGCTGCTGTGAGGATCCACCTGGAGCCGATGAGTGACCCTCCGCAGGTGTGCTGGTAGCCAGACTTGAACGGGGTCCGGATGCTGACCATCCAGGGCCAGGTGCCTGGCATAGTGTCGATGCCCCCCACAACGGGGAGGGAGTGGCCAGGTGCCAAGGGGCGCCTGCCGCAAAGACCTCTAGAAACAGCAAGAGCAAGGAGACCTTGGGACCTCCCGGTAGCCTTGGCAGGTACTCCTCCACTTATGACCAGGTGCTTGGTGACCGATAGTCTCCAGAGCTACTTCCAACCCATTGGGCCATAAGTCCCAGTGGCCATTCCTCTCCCAAGAACACGTGTCCCAAGGGGGCTTTTTCAAGACCGTGGTTTGAAAGAGGAGTCACGGAGGCCGCCTATGCTAGGGTTGAACAGCCCTCTCTCAACAGAAGGGGGGGGGTTGTGCAGTACCACCTGTCTGCTGTTTACAACACAGTCCTTTCAGCAGTTTCCAGAAGATTCCACACCCATTTGCACTCTGGTTCAGGTGACCCTGAGGGCATAGATGAACCTCCAAGTGGCCTCAAGGTCTCTCAGGGAGAGTGCAAACGACCAGATGACTGCAAGGAATATAAAGCCTTCCTTTCTCCACCAGTCAGTCAGAACTGAAGAAGCTTCTTGGATGAGAAGTGACGCCACTTCAAGGAAAAACAAGGAAGTCCAGTTGCTTTTTGAAAAAGCACCTTTGGGACTCCCATGAACAGGTGATTGCATTTTGGGCATTTCACACCCATTTCTTGTCTTTTTGTGTACACTGAGAGCATCTGCACCAAAGACAGTTTGGTTCTGCTCTGCTCTGCTCTACTCTACTCTACTCTACTCTACTCTACTCTACTCTACTCTACTCTACTCTACTCTACTCTACTCTACTCTATTTGCATTTATAGTTATATGTGGTGTCCCATTGTCACATGACCATGATTTTTGCAATTATTTTTCCAGAAATCAGAGTTTCCTTCCAGTTCCCAGCAAAGGACAATTGTTGGATATAATGGATTCTCTTGAACAGCTTCGTGGCTTGAAGGACCCCCATCATTGGGAGCAACTAGCTTGGGGAATGAAGGGGTGCTGAAAGTGGTGATGCAGGAGCAATGATGGCTCTACAGAGGGCACTCTTCCAAAAGCCATTCCCTTGCTGAGCTGCTGAAAACCCACCACTAGGGGGCAGAGGAGTGCAATGCACCAGTTGGTTGGTGGATTTACCTTACTCACAAATCCTCTATCTCTGCATTGATGTCTCTCTCTGTGTGTGTGTCTTTGTGTACGTTCTTGTAGCAACACACATCATTGCTCCCTTCAAATCAAGGAGCTATCAGCTCTTCCTCAATGTCATTGGAATAAAAGGATTGGAAAGGGACCTCGGAGGTCTTCTAGTCCAACCCTCTGCTCAAGCAGGAGACCCTGTACCAATCTGGACACAGGGCTGCCCAGTCTCTTCTTAAAAGCCTCCAGGGATGGAAACTGGGGGCTTCAGAATCATGGATACAGAGGGGGATCTTGGTGGAAAATGCCCAGAAAGGTGGACAAGAGGGGAGAGGAGGAAACATAGATGGAGGAAGACCTGCCCCCTTTTGCTCTGCAGCTTCTGATTTGATGGGGGGGGGGGCTTCATTCCACCTCTGGGCAGGTTGGAGAAGATCCACCTGTCAGGCCATGCTGGAAGCCTCCTGGGCTCATCCCAGCCTTGGGCTGATGCTCTCCATCGTATTCCACAGCCCACGCTATCGGGCTTGGCCTGCCCCTCTTTGCCCCACCACAAAATCTGGGTGTCAGGCCTGCAGCCGGTTCCTTTTGGGACCTTTGGCCTGCCACACTAATATTCTTTTCTACTACGCAGTTTCATGAGTGGGGAATTGGGGGCGGGGACAGTAAGGAGTAGAAGGTGATGTTGTCAAAATAAAAATCCTTTCTAGAAAGCCAAAGTCATCCTTTGTCTCTGCACCTGGCCGGAACTGGATGGGTGGAACTGCCAGCGTGGCAGGGGAAGATTGTGCCATGGGATGGACTTGGGGGTGGGGGGGGGGCAAGATCTTGAACTTTCAACTGGGAGGGGGGGGAACCAGGAAGCTTTCAGATTCAGGTTTCCCCAGATGGGCCAACGTGGCTCTCTTCATCAATTGGAACTTTGAGCAATACTTTGCCCTGGACTCTGATTTACTTTTGGATGCTATTTGGAACACTGACACTGGGATCTGACTGGGCTTTTTCTTGACCGACTGGTGGTAGCTGAGGAGCCTGAGCCTGCCTGCCAATGGATCTCCAAGTGGGCAGGGGTTCTGCCTTGTGACCTGCGGAACTGCCAGCCGTCTGTTCCTCTCCCTCTGCAGAAAGAGGGGGCTGGGCAGGGACCCCAACCTGCTTGCCTTGCTGCCACCTACCTGCAATTGTCCTCCTGGGCATGCACCATCCAGATTGTGAGGAGGGCCAGAAGGCAGAGGAGCAGCCTCCTCATCCTCCAGGTCTCTGGGGCTTGACATCATAGAATGTGGGCTGTGTGACATCAGGCCGAGCCCCCTGCGGTTCCTAACATTCTCTGTGGAATGTGGGAGCCAGGGAGGCCAAGCGGCTGCATGGAGGCCTTCAAGGCTGGGCACGGGAGACATCCAAGCGCACGGGAGACCTCCAGCCAGGCTTCACCACACGCCGAGACAAGGTTGAAGGAAAAGGCCTGGAAAGCGGGGCTTTGTTGATGCTTGGTGCTCTCTGAGCTGCGTTGTTTTCGTGCAGACGTTTCATGACCCCACTAGGCAACCTCCTCAGTGCTAGAAGGGAAGGGGGGTTCAGAAGGGAGGGGGAGGAGGAAGCTGTTCTCACCGTCCTCTGGTGCGGGGTCCTCAACTCCTGTGCCAGGGGCCACTACCGGGCCATCACCTATTCGCAATTGCACTGGGTGTACACTGGGCTGGTACGTGCACGCACGCATGCGCTTCAACTGGCACGAGCAGCCTACTGGCCCAAGTGCATATGCACCTCAGCATGTGGAAGTTGAGCTACGGGCGCAGATGCATGCAAACCAAGCCGATGCACCTGGAAGTTGACACTGGGTGCAGCCTGGTTCCCCTCTCCCGCCCTCCGTCAGGTAGCCAAGATGGGGGTGGCGGCTATCAGCTTTCAGGGTCTCCAGCCCCCCATGTTCTTTGGTGGTTTCCTTTGACTCCAAGTCTCTCCATCACCTTCGCTTGCTCTAGTGAATTCCCCCGCATGGCTTGGCCAAAGCAACGGAGACGCAGGGTTGCGATTTTGCCTTCCAGCGACACGCCTGGTCTTGTCTGCTCCAGGAGTTGCTTGTTGGTCACCTTTGCTGTCCGAGGGAGACGCAGGGGCCTCTTCTCCAGGATCGCAGCTTAAACCAGTCGATTTTCTAAGGTCCAGCTTTTACAGCCATCGGCAGCTGCGGCAAACACGATAGAGTGGACTATCCTACATTTGATGGCCAGGCTGACGTCCAGTTGTGCACCTCTGCATGGCTGCATTTCCAGCTGAACTTGTGCAGTTGCCTCCCCAGGTCACCCTCCACATCTCCATGCTTACTCCTACGGATGGCAGCTGCCCCCCCCCCCGCTCCGCCCCCCCCCCCAGCCAGCAATGAAGGCTCTGGAGAAGAAGCTTCCGAGGCCAGAGTGACAGGATGTAGGCAGGCTGGCTCTGCACATACCTGTCCAAGGTGCCTGGGCTGCTGATCTCTATCAATGCAATTTCACTGACCTTGATATGTGCCCTTCCCACCCTCTCCCAACCCTTCTCTGTCTTCCCTTCCCTTCCTGTCTTCCATTCTCCCTTTCCTTCTCTCTTCCTTTTCTTTTTCTCTTTCCTTCCCTTCCCTACACTACACTTTCTTTTCTTCCCTTCCCTTTCACCTTTCTCCCTCCCTCCCTCCCTCCCCCTTTCCTTCTCTTCTCTTCCCCTTTCCTCTTTCCTTTCGTATCATCTCATCGTATTCTATTTTTAATAACCTGGTGCTTTGATCTACTCCAGAGGACGCGTCCTCTCCTTCTCAGCAGGCCCAATTAAATCTGAGTGCATCAGATTGGAACAGCTGCAAGGACCTGAAGAAATTCATTGCTGCAAAATGTTAATTATTTTAGTCAACTGGACCAGACCTCTTTTCTCCCAGGAGAAAGGGAACCAAAACCACAGAGATGGCTTCCCCTCCCCCACCCCAACTCTTTCCTCTACAATGGGACCTTGGTACTTCAACTGCTTTGAAACTCATTCAATTTTGTACGCAACGCATTTTGATGTGAACATTTTGTTCCAGTGCTTGTTTATTTAATACTCAAGCTAGAACATGTTGGTATCGGGTATTTGGGACTCACTACATTATTTCCTATGGGAAAAAAATTGTTTTGTGCTCATTGTTTTTGGGACTCATTGTGCTTCCTGGAACCAATTAACAATGAGTATCAAAGGTACTTGCCTTGGGTATTTTTGCAAAGGAAGCATACTTCATGTTCAAACAACAGAGAATCATATTTAATTACACAGGAGATCCACAAATGCTTAAGCACCAAACAGGCCTTTTTGGGCCGTTTTCTGGTCTGTTTTCCAGGCTGTTTCCAGACTGATTTTCGGGTCAGAAATGGCTTGAAAAACAGCCTGAAAGCAGCCCTGAAAATGGGCAGAACTGGCCAAAAAGCCGGCATTCATGGGCTGGCCAGCTGGTCTTCGGGTTCCCACATGCATGCCTGCTGCTCACATGCACATACATTCCAGTTTGGGCACTTGATGCCGAAAGGGTTGGCCATCCCTGCTCCCTTGGGAACCTGGGCACGAACATTAGTTTTGCAGAGTCTCCGGGGGTTGCCAAATGCCAGGATACTTTCAGAAGATGGATGGACAATATCAGGTTTCTCCAGAACTTTCCAATGCCAGCTGCCTCTGAAGAAACCTCTGGGGACCTTGGAGAATGTTTGATGACTCTGCCGTAGTAGACACGCCACCCACCAAGAGGCAACGACTCCTGGGGAATTTGGATGGGTGAGCCGGTGCTTCAGAGTCTCTCTGGATATTTACGGATCCTCCAATAAAGCAGCTCTGACATGGCTCTGGGGTTGCCACGTCATCTTCTACAACGGGGGTGGGGAACCTCGGCCCTTTTATGACTCGTGGACTTCAACTCCCAGAATTCCTGAGCCAGCATGGAAGGAGAAGAATTCTGGGAGTTATACAATACAATACAATACAATAGCAGAGTTGGAAGGGACCTTGGAGGTCTTCTTGTCCAACCCCCTGCCTAGGCAGGAGACCCTATACCGTTTCAATACCGTTTCAGTTGAAGTGCTGGGGTTTCTCCAACCCTCTTCTATGTAAAAGCTCTACAAACAGCATCAGCAAATGGTGGACTTTGGGGTCTGATGGAGCTTCTTCTGACAGAGACGATACAGATTCGCTTTGGAGGGGAATGGATGCTTTGCTCTCACCCTCCCTGGGTTCAGAGTGGGCGATGAAGGGACTTCGGTGGGCAGAAGCACCCTATCTGTCTCATAGGTGGTGCCAGGGGCTGCTGGAGGGCGCTCTTTGGGCAAAGGGACGGCATTCACCTCTGGAAGTTCAGTCTCGGGAAAGTAGATGGGCTCTTCCTTCCAATATTCCTCGGGGAGCTGTGTCAGTGCAAGTTTGAACGGTGGAAACATTGTGGCGTGTTTAGACCAAGTTTCATTTGGGGGTCTCTTCTCCTGCAGAGGCTCCCCTTCCCCCTCCGAGATTTCCCCAAGGACCCACTCGAGGAAGGGCTGCGTGGAAGTGTAGACCTCTGGATGGGTTCCCTCACCACAGCCCTTGCCCCGGCTGGTGACCCCAACCACGTAGAAGGGGGAGGTGCAGGAGGTCTTGCACATTAAGGGTCCCCCGCTGTCCCCCTGGAGAGAGAGGGTGGGAGAAAGAGAGAGAAAGAGAGAGGGGGGTATCCCCTTGGGTGAAGGAAACACTATAAAGCATTGAATGCAGTATCTTCTCCAGCTGTGGAGAGTTCAGTCCTTGGGAAACAAAACATCCACACAACATGTCTGGGTCTTTCTTTCTACAAGCTGAAGGGCCCAACTCCTTGGACCAGGGGTGAAATTCAGCAGGTTCTGGAGAACTTGTAGCAGAAATTTTGAGTAGTTTGGAGAACCGGCAAATGCCACCTCTGGCTGGCCCCAGAGTGGGGAGGGAACGGGGATTTTGCAGTACCCTTCCCCTGCCACGCCCACCAAGCCACGCCCACAGAACCAGTGGTAAAAAGATTTGGATTTCAATCCTGACTGACTGGCTCAGGGTGGACTCAGCCTTCCGTCCTTCTGAGGTCTGTAAAAATAGGAGCCAGACTGTTTGGGGGAGGGGAGGGGGCCAAGAGGCTGACTCTGTAAACCGCTTAGAGGGGGCTGTGAAAGCCTTGTGAAGCGGTCTACAACGGAAGGGGCTGCTGACCCATAACTTTAACCCCCATCTCCCTGAGAAATGGGAGAAGGCAGCCTGCAAGCAGATGGGAGAAGGTCCCAAGGGAATGGGACAACTCGCTCTGGGACCATTTAACAATTCCATTTAATGATTTACAATAAATAAAAATTATTTTAGTTTCTGCCGTTGGCATTTCCTTCTGTCCCTCCTTTTGCGTGATTCTTTCCCACCGTTTCTTTGATACCACTGTAAGTCTTCTCCTGTGGTGAGTTGACATGCAGCTAGTTGGCCATAGGTGAACTGGGGTGGGGCCAGTCCTGAGCAGAGCTGCTGAGGTGTCCCCAGCCACACCTGCTGATCAGGAGGCACAGGCGGCCCCTTTCCTCCCCACCGTCCCTGTCTTACTCTTTGGGCTGCTGCTGTGTGTGTTGCCACCAGCTGCAACAAGGCCCCGGCCAGCCAAAGCCACCCGCCTGGCACGGGCATCCTGAGCGATGGCTCCGGGCATCTTCCACATTGCTCAGGTCATGCCCAGCATCCGGAGGCTGACATCAGTGGGTTCTCCTGCAGGGTTGCTAGGAGATGGGGCTGGGCTGGGGCAGCCGATGGGGAGGCCCGGACTCTCTCCCAAGTGGGGACTGGCGAGGGCACAGCCCAAGGGGCCGCCCTCTCTCGTTCACGGCTGGCAGGGTCCCTACGCCAGTGTAGAATCACAGGCTTAGCTGCCAACTCTGGAAGAGTCCGGGGAAGAAGTATGCTCTGTTATATGAAACTATATTCTTATATCTTTTCTCTGTGAGTTTTCTTCCTTGACGCTCTCTGAGTTTGGTGGTTTCTTTGCAGATATCTCGTCACCCAATATCCTCAGTGCTAGAAAGGAGAGGGTTTGCAGGGAGGAGTGGGAGGAGGAGGAAGGGGACAAGGTTGAAGGAGAGAGGAGAAAGAAGAGGAGGAAGAGGAGGGGGAGGAAAGGAGGAGGGGAGGAAGGGGAGGGGGAGGAGGAAAGGAGGGGGAGGAGAAAGGGGAGGGGGAGAAAAAGGAGGAAGGAGAGGAGGAGGGGAAAGGAGGAGAAGGAGGAGGAAGGGGAAAGGAGAAAAAGAGGAGGAGGGAGGAGGAAAAGGAGGAGAAGAGGAGGAGAAAGAGGAGGAGACATTTGCAGACATTTCATCACCCAACAAGGTAACATCATCAGTGCTCATTTGCAAACCCCGTCTTGCCTTTATTGTCGCCCTTGGCAAAGCAGAGTGGGGGCCCCGTTGGAAAAGAGCCCCCCTGCCCTGGGACACCGAAATGGGGTCAGGGCCCAAAGGAATTATCCGGAAGCGCTTGAGCCCCCCAGAGAGGAGGAGGGGAAATCAAAGCAGCCGCAAAGCGACCTGGGAAGAGCTCAGTGGGAGGGGAAGAATGGCAAAGACGAGGCAGGACGAAGTCTAGGGAGCCTCAGAAAGGGAGAGCTGAAGACCTCCAAGAACACAACGTTGTACACGGCACACGGAACGGCTGTGGTGGGTGCGAGGATGGTTTGCAAGGTAGACAAGCACAAACAGGGATCCTGGGTTGCCCTGGTTTTCATGGCGTTCGTTTAGCTAATTGTCCCCGTCTTTGTTGTTTGACATTATTTCTTTTGCCTTCCTGCTACTCCCCGTTTCTCTACTTAGCACTGTTTAACCTGAAGAGACTATCTTAAGTCACTGCACAGAATCATAAAATCCTAGGGCTGGAAGGGACCTTAGAGGTCATCTAGTCCAACCCCCTGCTCAAGCAGGAGACTCTATACCATCCAGGCAGGTGGCTGTCCAGACTCGTCTTCAAAACCTCCACTGTTGCAGCATTCACAACTTCTGGAGGCAAATCATTCCACCATTAACTGACTGTCCGGAAATTCCTCCTCAGTTCCAGGTTGCTTCTCTCCTTGATGGGTTTCCGTCCGTTGCTGCTTCTTCTCCTGCCTTCGGGGGATTGGAGAAGAGGCTGGGCCCCCCCTCTTCTTTGGGGCAGCCCCTCAGATATTGGAAGATGCCATCATGTCGCCAGTTGGTCCTTCTCTTTGTTGGGCTAGAGTCATATTTAGTCAGATCAACTCACCTCTTTTTCTCTTTATCCTCCTCAACACGCCTGACCCCTCCTTTCTGAGAGGGTTTTGGGGGTCACCGAAGGAGCCTCCCATCTGCCTGCAGGGCTTCTTCTTTGCACCCCTGCTAAGAATTAAACGTAGTCCTTGTTTAGCAACTACCCCATTTACCAACCAACCAACTAAACCGAAGCAAAGCTGAAGTCAGATTGTGTGCAGTTGTGTTTCTGCTTAACGTCCCAATAGCTGGTTTCGATTGTAGTTGCTAAATGAGGACTACTTGCGTTCAGAGGCTGGTAGAAGGAGTTCCCTTGCAAACCTGTTAGGATTCTGAGCGTTATATGTGGGCTGTTCCTCCAGCTTCCATGGAATTTGTACTGTCCATCGCTGGATGATGGGCTCCAGCGAGGATCCATTTGATCCCAAAGGCCAACCCTCTCTAGAAATGCAAATAGCACCATAGCAAGAACCCTTATGCCGCTTCATAGTGCTTTGCGGCCCTCTCTAAGCGGTTTACGGAGTCAGCCTCTTGTTCCCCCCCCCCCCAACAATCTGACTCCTCATTTTACTGACCTCGGAAGGACGAGTCAACCTTGAGCCTGATGAGATTCGAACTGCCAAATTGCAGGCAGCCGGCAGGCAGCAGAAGTAGCCTGCAGTATTGCGCTCTAACCACTGAGCCACCATGGCTCCAAAATCAGCAGAAGACCTGGAAGGTATTTGACCGCCTGGGATATAAAGCGAGCATTTGCAACTCACAACTGCCAGACTCAAGAACAGAAGCAAGAAAGTACTTCAAGATTAGATTTGTTGGTTTATATACTTTCCGTTTCAAAGGTGTCCCAGGGCAGCTTGAATAGCCTCCTTTTAAAAATAATAATAATTACAACAACAACAAAGTCCATTAGGAGAAACAGAGGCAGCTTTGCCTAAACGGAAGCAGCGATGGTTGTAGCTGGCTTTTTTTGGGGGGGGGCTCACTGGCACCGTGATGGGGTTATTTGAAGGGGCCCCAGCAGGCAGGAGCAAAGTTGGCTGCTCCTTCCCCAGCCAACCCTCTGATTGCTTGAGTGCCATCGTAGGTCCTCTGGCTGACGGGGGTCTCCAAAGTTTCCAGTTGAGAGGCCCTGTGCGCCACCTAGTGTTCATCCATCACATCTGGAGAAGAGGCGAGGATTTCAAAGTTTGCCCGGAGGAGTTTCTTGCAGCTGTTGGAGCTCAAATATCTCTGGGTTGAGATATGGGGCCTTCAGGTCCACGGGCCCGTCCTCCTTTCGTGGGTCAGCTGGCGGACCAGCTAGGAGCTGCTGGGGGGCGTCCCTCAGGGGCATCTTTGGTGGCTCCAGGGAGCGGGTTTTCCTTCGGTGGGCGTGGAAGGGCTCTAGAAAGCCCCCCTTCTCTGGAGGAGCCTCCATGAGCTCCAGAGGGGCCTCTCTCTTCACAGAGCGGTGTAGAAGCCACGTGGGAGTCAGGAGGGGCTTCGGAGGAGCACGGGGAAGCCTCGCGTAGGGAGGTCTTGCCGGAGGAAGATACGGTTGCTCCAGGAGAGCGGTTTCCTCTTCAGGAATGAAGGGGGGCTGTAGAGGAGTGTAGGGGGGTTGCGGGGGGGTGTAGGGATGCTCCAGTGGCGTATGGCTCTCTGTGGGAACAAAGGGGGGAGCTGGAGGAATGTATAGGTCTTCTGAAGGGGTGTAAGGGGGCTCAATGTGGTGATGTGTCTCGGGAGGAACGTACGGATGCTCCAGGGGGACCTGTGCCGCTGGGGGTTGAAGCTGAAGCTGGCTTGGAGTGTAAGGGGGGTCTGGAAAAGTGTGGGGGGGTTCTGGAGGAGTGTAAGGGAGATCTAGAGGGACGTAGGGTTCCTCAAGAGAGTGGGAGTTTTGCGAGTCACCATGGTGAGGTTCTGGAGCTCTTCTAGGAGAGGCCTGTTCAAATAAAATGAGGTGGTCCTTTGTCTTGTCGGCTGATAGGTGGGAGACATATTTGGGCTGTGTGGGGAGGACGGGGGGCTCCGGGGTGATGTAAGGCTGCTGTTCAGGAACGAACGGAGGTTCCAGACTGATCTTGACTTCAGGGGGAATGAAGGGGGCCTTAGGAGACGTCGGGGGGATTTCTCTAGGGATGTACGGGAGAGGCAATGCCGTCGGAGTGAGTTCCTTCGGATAGAAGGGAGGCTCCAAGGTGACCAGTTGCTCCATAGGGACGAAGGGGGGTTCTAGAGAGGGCGGTAAGAGCCTTCGAGGAACAAAGGGGTCCTGAAGAGCGATGGTGGGCTCCGTTTCTCTCAGCAGGGCCTTCCGAGTGGCCTCCTCTTGCTGACCCTCCTCCTCCTCCTCCTCCTCCTCCTCGTGGGGGAAGGGTTCCGGAGACCTCTCCATGAAGTTCCCTTCCAGATCTCCTACTGGTTGGGAAGTGGCCCTCTTGAGAGGAAGGAGGGTGACGGCGCTCCTCGGCCGATGCTCCCCCCCCTGGGACTTTCCTTCGTCAATTTCAATCATCTCTCCCAGGATCCACTCCAGGAATTGCTGGACAGACGTGTAGATCCCTGGGCTGTTGGCCTCACCGCAGCCTTTGCCCCAGCTGGTGATCCCCAGGATGTAGAAGTGAGAGGTGGGGGAGGTCTTGCACATCAAGGGGCCTCCGCTGTCCCCCTGCAGAGAGAGGAAAGGGGGAGGCGTCAGTTGGGCAAAGGGAAACGGGGCAGCCAGGGTGAGAGTAGACCTCCACTTACGACCACAATGGAGCCCAGGATTTAGGTTGCTAAGAGGGAAAACTGTTAAGTGAGTTTTGTCCCATTTTATGGCTTTTCTTGCCACAGCTGTTAAGTGAATCACTGCAGTTGTTAAATTAGTGATACGGTTGTTAAGTGAATCCGGCTTCCCCCTGGACTTATCAGTGGGTCACCCAAAAATGGTCACATGACCCCAGGACCTTCATAACCATCCTGTGAGTCAGATGTCCAGCATCCAAATGTAAATCACATGGCCATGGGGATACTACAATGGTCGTAAGTGTGAAAAATGGTCCTAGGTTCCTTTTTTCACTGCCACTGTAACTTTGAACGTGTCAGGGTTCCAAATAGCGTCCAAAATGAAATACGAATCCGAGGAAAAAGGTTCCTCAAAGTTCCCATTTATGAAGGGAGCCACGTTGGCACATCCAGGAAAACCCAAATCTGAAAGTTTCCCCCACCCAGTTGAAAGTTCAAGATCTCCCCACCACCACCCACAAGTCCATCCCATGGTCCAATCTTCCACTGCCACAAAGACAGAGTGCACCCAACCAGTTCCGGCCAAGTGCAGAGACAAAGGGTGACCTTGAGTTTCTAAGAAGAATGTCATTATGGCTACATATCACCCAACTCCATATAATCTCCCCCTCCCATTTTCCCACAGTAGAATGTGCGGCAGGCCTGAAGTCCAAAAAGAAAAGATAACAGAACAGTCAGTAAACAAGTGGTAGCAAGTCAAGGACTATTGGTACCGATATTCATAGGCACCTTTGGGATAGGTGCAATCCCAGAACATCTGGAGCAATCCTTGAACACCATCATTGGCATTGACAAAATCAGCCTCGGTCAATTGCAAAAGGCGGCTTGGCTCGGAACAGCTGGCATCTTGCATTGAGACCTTTAACACCACTAAACAAGAACGTTCCCCTGTCCCTTGGTCTTTGGGAAGGACCAAAATGCCAAATCCAGTCAGAACATCTGGCTGAATGTGCAACAAAAAATAATAATAAGTACCAAAGTATTAGGAGCCTTGGGTGCAATCCCAGAACACCTGAGCACCCCTTGAACACCATCAGTGTGGACCAATCCACCCTCAGTCAATTGCAAAAGGCTGGCAGCAGCTGACATCCTGCGACGATAGTTGTCTCTCCGTCGAGCATCCCCACCCGCCTGTTGGAGGTCCTTGGAAGGACTCGATAGGTGGACAAAAGGGCCACATCCAGCCTGAACCTCTGACTGACAAACAACAATATTTCCATTTTCTTAAGGTCTCTTATTCCTTCCTATCATCCTTTGGGGGCTATTTTCCAAAAATTGAACATTCTATACCAGTGATGGAGAACCTTTTCGGCACCGAGTGCCCACTGGAACGCTTGGGCGTGGGTGTGGGCGTGGACGTGTGTGGGCCAGAAACCTGAAGACCAGCTGGCCGAAGCACATGTGTGCCCCTGCCAGCTGTTTGTCGGGTTTTCGGCACACGCATGCGTGCCAGCCACCTGGTCTTCACACACACCGGAGCACCAGAAACTTGAAGAGTAGCTGGCCGGGGCGCATATGCCTGTTTTCTTGGCAGTTTCTCAGGCAGTTTCTCAGGCTTTTCCCAGGCCGTTTCGTGGGCCATATCCTGGGCCATTTTCAGGCTGTTTCCCAGCTGTTTTTGGCCCAGAAAATAGCCTGAGAAACGGTCCAGAAAATGGCCCGAAAAATGGCCTGGTTTTTTGGCCATTTTCTGGCCATTTGGGGGGTGTTTTTCAGCCATTTTTCAGTGCTCTGGCACCCACGAAGGCCAACCAAGCAACCAGAAGAGCAGCTGGCAACGGTGTGCGTGCCCACAGAGAAGGCTCTGCGTGCCACCTCTAGCACATCCAGCCTTAGGTTCGCCATCATGATTCTACCTCTTATCTGTATCTTGATCTTATGTTCCAACTGCACCTCCTGAGGCCCAGCCTCCCTTACTTCAGTTCATGGCCAGTTCTATGCCCCAGGAAGCAGCCTGGCTGAGTAACTTTATTCTGCTGATCCGTTTCTCCAATGGCCGCCTTCCAATCACCCATCCCTACTTCTGTGCCCCGTAAGGATGCTGGTTTTAGCACCTCTTGCCACTTCCTTCTGTGAAGACTGAGGAGAACAAAGGGTAATAAAGATGGTGTCTGCAAGTCAAAGGGTGTGATCAAAGCGAAACTTAAAAGGAAAGTATTTGTTAATTGTTTGTTAACGTTGTTAAAAGACTCAAGATTAAAGAAAACAGTTTTGCTTTACTAATGAGCTATAAGATTTAATAAATTTGGAGATTAAGTGGACTTTTTGGATTCAATAATTTGGTTGTTGGAAAGTGTGATTTGAATATTCGGAAATGCCTTCAAAACAAATCAAAATAAGTGCCTCTAAGAGTGCAGGAAGTCACCCGGCTCAGCCACCTAAATTGCAGTCTTTATTATCTTTAGCGAATACACAAACAGTGACATTTGAAGCTCTCCAAGATGCTTTAAAGGCACAAGCCTCGTTTCTGAAAGAAAAAATTACATTTGCCCTTAAAGATGTGTCTGATGAAATGTCCGAAATTAAGGACTTAATTCAAACCCATAATCAACAAATAAGAGAAGATATAGTGGATGCGTTTAAGGGTTTGTTTGGTTTTGTAACATCATTGGACGACAGGGTTGAAGAAATTACCCAGTAATGTGAATTTGGAGAATAAAGTTGATGAGATTCAAATCAAGATTGAAAAATCAGAGGCAGAAGTTACAATGATACAATACAGAGCGATGGAATTTGCTTTGAGAATAAGAGGCCTGAAAGAAGATAACCAAGAAAATTTGAACGAAATCTTTGCAGAAGCTTTCGCTCAGTTAATTGGTGAACCAAAAGCAGAATATGATTGGCAGATTGAAAAAAATTATCGTGTTAATTCATGGATTGCCAGACAGAGACAACTACCAAGAGATATTGTAATCTACTTTGTTACCAGGAAAACAAGGAATGGAATATTACAAGCGACTTACGGAAGCAAACTACAGGTGGCAGGACAGGAGGTGGCAGTACTAGAGGAAATTCCATTTAAAATATTGAGATCCAGAAAGGATTATGCATTCCTAGTTGATGAACTTAGGAATCGCCAGATACAGTATAGATGGGAGGCCCCAGCCGGATTGGTGGTGAATTATTTAGAAGAAAGATTTCGTCTTAACTCAGTTTGGAAGGCAAAAGATTTTTATAGTAATGTACTAAAGGCTGGATTCCCACCATCTCCAGAAGAATCAGAAAAATAACAGGATGTGAGATAGTAAAAAAGGTTATCCTCTTAGGACTCTATATTACAATTTTAAATGGGAGATTACATAAGTATAATTATGACCATTATGGCACAAAATATAGATAGAGATGGATAAATGGGAGAACTTTTACAATAGTAGTAAAATGAAAGTCTTGTTTGAGTTTTTATTTTTTCTTTAAATGATACCAAGATTTTTTTAAAAAGAAAAAAAAATAAGATGCAAATATGGAAGAATGGAAGAAAGGTATTGATAAATTTGTCTAATAATGATGGGAATATGGGAAAAGATTTGGGTAAGAAATGAAAAATTTACGCAAGATTAAAACTTGAGAGTTTTTATAAAATGTTTTATAGACTGTCTTTAGATCTTAAAAAGTTAGCTTGTGTGTATCCCAATTTATAACTTAAATGTTGGAAATGTCATTGTGTTGATGCTATGTATTATTATGTATGGTGGATTTGTAAAGAAGCTAAAGCATTTTGGATAAAAACATGGTGGATTATTTAAAATATTCTCAAAAAGAGGATAAAGTTCACTCTTCAGTTGTTTTTGCTAGGTATAATTACAGACTGCACAATTATAGAAACTAATTTGATTCTGAATTTGATAATGGCAACAAGATTGCTGGAAGAAAGAAGAATTGCTTACTATTCAAGATTACTATTAATTTAGCAGAGACGGCTAAAATTTCAGCATATTGGAAAGACTATTCAGAGGAGAAACACAAGTTGGAATGGAGAAGATGGATTGACTATATTCAAAATAAACATTGGACTAAGGAACTTCACTTAGCTTATGAATGAATAAGGAATGTTATAGTTTATCCAAATTTAGCTCAATATAAGGGGAGTTAAAGTACAAGAGGGAGGTAAGATCTTATAGTTAGTTAGCTTATGTTAGTGTATGATTGTTAAATGTTTAGACCCTGTATTTTGCTCTGGGAAGTTGGGGGGAGGGAGGGTTGGAGGGGTGGCAGGGTTGGGGTGGAGGGAGGGAAGGGGAAATATCTGTAAATTCTACTAAAACTTTTCAATAAAAAAAAACCTCCAGTGATGGAGCATTCACAACTTCTGGAGGCCAGCTGTTCCACTGGTTAATTGTTCTCACTGTTAGGAGGTTTCTCCTTAATTCTAGGTTTCTTTTCTCCTGGATTAGTTTCCATCCATTGTTTCTTTTCCTGCCTTCAGATGCTTTGGAGAATAGGTTGACTCTCCTCTTTTTTCTGGCAGTCCCTCAAATAATGGAAGTCTGCTATCAGGTCTCACCTAACCCTTCTTTTCTCTAAACTAGCCATACCTGGTTCCTGCAACCGTTCTTCATATGTTTTAGTCTCCATGCCTTTAATCATCTTAGTTGCTCTTTTATTATATTTATTCATGTACACTATTTTTTTTTCTTTTTAGAACTTTTCCATTCATTCATCTGGGCCCATGCATGTATCACCAGCCATCTGATAGAAAGTGGCCCATTCAAACTGATTGTTAGGTGGAAACCTTGATGAAATAAGCAGAAACAGATAATAAAATGCAGGCTTGCATCTCGAAGACTGTGGGGAAAGGGTCAGTTGGTCATAAAATAGGAAGGAACGCAAACCAGATTGACCACAAGACCGAGACGGCCTCCGCCTGACCACCATATTGTAGATATTGTTAAGGGGGCATTTCCTGATGTACTTGTTGCTGTTATTTTATGCCACTTTTTTTTAAATGAACGACTCAAGGTGGAAATCAGGCCTAATCTCCCTGCAAACCTGTGAGGTGGTCTCACAGCCAAAGACCACCAAAGACCTCCAAGCCAAAGACCACCCCATGGAATCCAATCCTTCATTTGCCTAATGGACAGAATCTTGCCAGACTGAAGTTGTCACCTTTTATAAATACCAGATATGGGAGACTCCCCGCAAACCTCTTCCTCTCTCCCCATCCCACTATCTTTAAAGCGCTCCATGGCTTAGGACCTAGTTACTTGCGGGATCGTATTCTGCCCCATACATCCCTGCGACCAATTCGCTCGCACAGAGAGGGGCTCCTCCAGGTGCCGTCCGCTAGACAATGTCGTGGGGCGGCGCCTAGGAGTAGAGCCTTCTCTGTGGCGGGTCCAGCCCTGTGGAATGACCTCCCTCCGGATATTAGGAATACCTCTGACCTCCGCTCCTTCCGTATTAAGCTTAAGACCCACCTTTTCCAAGCAGCTGGCCTGGCTCAACTTTGATTTAACCATATCGCTCCTGACGGGTTTTTAACTGGGTATTTTAATTATATTTAATTTCTAGGGGTTTTAAATACAGTATTTTAATTGTTTTTATCAATCGATCTCCTCCTTATGTATGTATGTATGTTTTAGTGTACCTTTGTTATATGTTTGTTTTGTTTACATATTTATTTCGAATGTTTCGTTGTACGCCGCCCCGAGTCCTTCAGGAGAGGGTGCGGCTAATAAATAAATATATTATATTATTATTATCCAGCTTAGGACTCTGCAGTCCGTTGTCTCGGGACCCTCTCTGGAAACCACGGCAGTCCTGTCAAGATACCCCTCCCCCTCCTCTCTCCCCAAGGGCTCCTCCCATCACAAGGAGACTAGGCTGGGAGGGAGGGACTGGTCCAAAGTCCAGTTTCCATGCTTAAGGGAGGGGGAGGAAGAGGATGGCCCTCCTGGTTTCTAGCCCAGCACTTTCACTTACACCCGTGACGTGGAACCTATGGCACACGTGCCACAGGTGCCATGCAGAGCCCCCTCTACCAGCATGTTAGTTGATGCACCAGCCCAGCTCCATTGCGCATGTGTCTGCGCCTCCCGCTGGCCAGCTAGTCTTCAGGTCTCTGCTGCGCATGTGGGGGGATGGGATGCATGGGGGGATGCGCATGCGCAGGGGGCACTCGCAATGCAATTGGGGTCTTGTGCAGCACCCCCGCGTGCCATTTTGGCTTCCAGGTTGGTACAGGAGGCCTTCCACACCCGAAATGGTGCAGGGGCTCATCCTTGCACCCCATTTTGGGCCTGGAAAGCCTCCGGCACCAACCTGGAAGCCAGAAATGGGCGAGGGGGGTGGGGAGCATGCGTGGGAGGGGGAACCTGGGGGGGTCACACACGCATGCACAGGGGGAGGGGCGCTGGGGGTGGTGCCATGCACGCATTGCATTACAGGTGCAGGGGCACGGGCGCTTTCGGCACGCAACGACAAAACGGTACCCCATCACTGACCTACCTCAAATGGGTAATGAATTATCGCTTGTTTTCCATGCCCCTTCGCTCTCCCGGACGGATCCTCTGCCTGTCTTTTGTCAGGACTCTCAGTCACCTGGACTGGCAGCCCAGGGATCCCCCGTGAGGGCGGTTTCCTAACATTGTTGTTGTTTTGTTTGTTTGTTTTTTAAACCTGTTGCTTCGAATCTCTGCCGTTTGGCTTCCTATGAAAGCAAATTGCATTTCATAGCCACCGGGCACAGCGTGATCTAGACAATGCAGGGCTCAGGACGTCTCTCCGCCTGCCTCAAGCTATTTTCTCTGATGTACACACACACACACACACTTTTACCTGGAATTATTTGAAGATCCTGGGTGGAGAAGCATAGAGGACTCTGAAGGAGAAAGTCTGAAGTGCATAAAACTTCTCCACATTACAAAAAGGATACGGAGACTCTGCAAAAAGTGCAGAGAAGTGCAACGAAGATGATTAGGGGACTGGAGGCTAAAACATATGAAGAACGGTTGCTGGAACTGGGTATGTTTAGTTTGAGAGAAAGAAGGACTAGGGGAGACATGATAGCATCTTCCAATATCTCAGGGGTTGCCACAAAGAAGAGGGAGTCAAACTATTCTCCAAGGCTCCTGAGGGTAGAACAAGAAGCAATGGATGGAAACTAATCAAGGGAAGAAGCAACCTGGAAGTAAGGAGAAACTTCCTGACAGTGAGAACAATTAACCAGTGGAACAGAAGTTGCCTCCAGAAGTTGTGAATGCCCCAACACTGGAAGTCTTTAAGAAGATGTTGGAGAACCATTTGTCTGAAACTATATAGGGTTTCCTGCCTAGGCAGGGGGTTGGACTAGAAGACCTCCAAGGCCCCTTCCAGCTGTATTCTATTCTAAAGAATTGTCACATCAGTCTAAGTGCCAAGGAGACTCGTTATAAAAGTGCCGCTCTATAAAACCTTAGTAAGACCACACGCCTGGAACGCTGCATCCAGCTTTGGTTCTTCCCGTTTTTCTGATTCTTTTGACCCTTCCGAAACAACCCTCCCCCCCTCTGTCCTAAGATGGTTTCAACCTATGACTCAGTTGAGTCACCCTTTTATGAATCTGGCCCTTGTTGGCGAGGGAGAAAGGGAATGCAGCAACATGCAGTTAATTAAAAAGTTACAATCCTTTAAAAATAGATTTCCACGTTTAAGACATTGATTTTTCTGTTTGATCCTGTGTCAGCGGAAAATTGCCTGGCCCTCAGACAGAGGCTGGCATTCAGGCTGCCCTTTAAACTGATTGTAATGGGGACCCCTTGATTAATGAAGCAGACACAGATAAGAAGATGCAAGCTTGCATTTCAAGGACTGGGGTGGTGGTGGAGAAGGGGCACCTCATCATAAAGCAGGAAGGGAAGGGAAGCAGGATGGACCACAAGTCTGCCCAGATTCTCCGTCCTCCAGGTCCTGGTGGTCCCAAAGGTGCTTTTTCCGGAGGCAACTGGACTTTCTTGCTTTTCTTTTGAAGACGTTTCGCTTCTCATCCAAGAAGCTTCTTCAGCTCTGACTGGATGGAGGGGAATGGGAGGATTTTTATTCCTTGCAGACAGTTGTTAATTTGCATCCTTAATTTAGAGGGTCGTTGGGAGAGGAAATAGTTGCAGACCACAGGAACCATTTGCACCACTCAGGTGACCCTGAGGACACAGAGAAACCTCCAAGTGGCCTCAATGTCCCTCTCAAAGGATGCACCAGCTGTCTGCAAGGAATATCAATCCTCCCATTCCCCTCCAGCCAGCCAGAGCTGGAGAAGCTCCTTGGATGAGAAGCAAAACATCTTCAAAAGAAAAAAACAGAAAGTCCAGTTGCCTGCTGAAAAAAAAGGACCTTTGGGACAAGATGGACCACAAGACTGAGTCTAGCAGAGTAAGAGTAAGGGGTTCCTTACCTGGCAAGTGTCAATCCCTCCTTCCTCATAACCAGCACACAAGGTATGTGGGCTCATTGCCCCATTGTACCAGTCACTGCTGTTGCATTTCTGGGTGTCCAAGATGTTCAGTTTGGCTTCCTGCAAGACATCAGAGGTCTTCACACCTGCGAGCAAAGGGAGTAGGTTAATTTGGCTTCTGCCAACTCGTGGGTGTTCACAATTCCTCCCTTCCCAACAGCCCCCACCCCACATCATTTAAGAACCGATAACAAAAAACCCACAAGTGTCTAAAGAACAATAACACTTTATGAAGCCTTGGTAAGTTCAGACCTGGAATACAGCATCCAGCAAAATTACAAAAAAGACGTTGAGTCTTTGGAAAAATTGCAGAGAAGAGCAACTAAGAAGAATAAAGGTGGACAGTGATTAATGTTTATATGTATTTATATGTGAGGGTGTAGGTATATACATATGTACAGCACGTACGTAGCATATCTATATGTGTGTGGATGGAAACCCATCCAGGAGAGAAGCAAGCTGGAATTAAGGAGAAACTTCCTAACAGTGAGAACAATTAACCAGTGGAAGAGCTTCTCTTCAAAAGTTGTGGACGCTCCTTCACTGGAGGCTTTTAAGAAGAGACTGGATAGCCACTTGTCTGAAGTGGTTTGGGATCATCTGCTTGAGCAGATAGTTGGACTAGGAGACCTCCAAGGTCCCTTCCAGCTCTACTCTGATTATAACTTATTGGAGTTACTGTGTTTCCCCGAAAATACGACATGTCCTCATAATACAGCCATGCCACATTTTTGTGGTGGGCAAAAATATAACACCGCCCCCCCGCATATAAGCCCCCTGGACAACCCCCCACCTCTGGCCAGGCTGAGCGCCGCTCCCCAGCCTAGCAGTATGCTGAAGGTGCCAAGCCGTGGGAACCTGGGGGGAGGCAAAGGTGATGGCATTGCTTGGCGCCTTCGGGATACCGCTAGGCTGGTGACCAGCACTGTGCCCAGCTGAAGAGGGGGGTTGCCTGGCGGCTGCTCGTGAGCATGATCACTTCATGGCTGTTGTGTTGCCGTTCGCCCATAAGGCTGTGCCCGGCTCTTTGGGAGCCCCCTCGCAAGAGAGCAGCCGCCTGGCAACCCCAAAACAATAAACCCTCCCCCCATAGTAAAGCCCAAGCCATATTCTGTAGGTAAAAAGAAAATAAGACCCTGTTATATTTTCGAGGAAAGACGGTATTTAGCTCACGGTATGAGCTAAAACTTTATAACATCTTCTCAAAATTGCAAGAACTAACTAGAAGAGACACCCTCCTACACACACACACAGACACACACACACAGACACACACATGCAGCATACCCTTTGGTTAACCCTTGCTCTGTAAACTCTGAAGGGAGTGGAGTAAGTAAATATTGCCTGCTTCAGGAGGAAAGAAAAGCTCTTTAGGAACTTAGCAAGGTGTGCCCTGCCCTTGTTTGGCCCTGCGCTTGTCTGTCTCCTTACTGTTTTCAGCAGTGATCCCCCAGCCAGTGGCAAAGCAGCTGGTGAAGTTGGTGCCAGAGCCCATCGTGACCTGAGCCAAGCAGGCCGGCTGCACATAGTCGTTGAAAGTCACTGGGCCGTCCAGCTCGATCAGCGCGATGTCGTTTTCCTCCGTGAGAGGATTGTAATCTTGATGGAGGACCACTTTGCTGACGGCGTGCGTCTGCACGTCCTCGGGCAGCTTAGAGAGGTCGGTGGCACCCACCACAATCCGCCAAAGATGCAACGAGCTGCAGAAAAACAGGGCGCAGTCAGTGGGAGACCCACCGGAAGAGGGTTGTCCCACGGTTTCACTGAGGGCCGCATCAGGGTTGCCTTTGACTCCCCATTCCTCTACTCCAGCCTCTGAAGACGCCACGCGGAAGGCTGATTAGGTTATGTCCATGCCCAGAAAGATGGCCTATTCCTCACCCAGGACTGACGCCTCAATAGGTCAACGTTAAATTCATATCTCCCCAAGAAGTGACCCTGGGGGTTTACCCGGGGACAGCCTCACCAGCCCCTCCGTTACAGAGACCCGGCAGATGCCAACTTTGTACACACCTCTTCTTTGTCTTGAAGCAATGAGCCGCGGTGAGGACCCAATGCTCGGCCAGGAGGGATCCCCCACATGAGTGCCGAGGTCCACTGGAAGAGGGGATCTGGATGCTGACAAGCCAAGGCCACATTCCTGGCATGGCATCAATGCCACCCACAATCCGCACATTTCTGCCATGCTTGGGCGCCAAGGGCCGCTTCCCACAGGCTGAAAGGGAAACAGAGACAGGAGTCAGATTGGGACTGAGATGATCCCATTCCAGCTGTGTGGAACTGGCAGAGCAAATCTTGTTGGAAGCCACCAAACCACCATGGGATGGCATGGCATGGCTAGGGAAGAGAAGGACCAGGGGAGGCACGAGAGCAGTCTTCCAATATTTGAGGGGCTGCAACATTGGATTGGCTGTGAAGTCGGATGGACAGTGGCAAAAATAGCATTGACAACATCCAGAGGTTTCTGACAGTGGCCTTTTAATGGGAATGGCTCTCCCAGGTCACTTAGGTTCCCCTCTGTGCTCTGCATGTTCAGAGCAGGAGGCGTCTGACAGTGGCGTAGCGTGGGTTGTCAGCACCCGGGGCAAGGCAAGTAATTTGCGCCCCCTAAAGCGAGGGCGGCCCAACTGCAGCTGCCCCTGGGTCGGCATCAGTCAAGTGAGGCTCTCCATGCTGGCCTCCTGCCTTCCTCCCGAGGAGGAGCTCGAAGGGCAGCGGGAAAAGGCTTGACTGAAGGGAAGCAGGTGCCGCGGGGGTGGGAGGCGCACCGGGGGCTTCGGGAAGGCGCCGGCTTCCCGGGGCGCTCCAGGCGGAGCGGGAGGACGCGGTGGCGTTGCAGCGGCGGGCAGACGGAGCGCAGCGCCGCTCTCCTTCGGCTTCCGCGGGGGCGGGGCGGCGGGTCCGCTGGGAGGTAGGCGGTGCCCAGGAGGGGCCTGGGCGGGCCAGGGCCGGGGAGCTTAGTTCGCGGGCCGAGCCGGGCGTGGAAAGAGACGGCCACAGTCCGGCAAACGGCGGCGCAGGGCGAGTCAGGGCGCCCCCCCAGATGTTGCGCCCGGTGCAGCCGGCCCCCCCTGCACCCCCCACGCTACGCCACTGGCGTCTGATACTCTGGTATGAGCTGTGGTGGCACAGTGGTTAGAGAGCAGTACTGCAGGCTACTTCTACTGACTGCCGGCTACTGCAATTTGGCAGTTTGAATCTCGCCAGGCTCCAGGTTGACTCAGCCTTCTGTCCTTCCAAGGTCGGTCAAATGAGGACCCTGGTTGTTGAGGGCAGGAGGCTGACTCTGTAGACCATTTAGAGAGAGCTGTAAAGCACCTAAGGGCTATTGCTACTCCAGTTACTGCCAGACTACAGTTCCCAGCATTCCTTTCACTGGCCAAGCTGTCTGGGGCTGCTGGGAGTCGTAGGCAGATGGAGCTGGAGGGCCACTATCTGCTGAGCCACTTACTTAGAAATGGGATGAGTCTTTACTAAGCATTCCATTGTGATTGGGAATGCCTGCTTCTTACATCATGTCCAGTGGTTAATTTCTGGCTGAGCCACTGAAAACTTTCCTGACATGCATGGTGTGCTCTCAACAGAGTTTTTAGCCCTTCTCCATTTCCAGGAGATTGGAGCAGAGCAGGCTGTCCATTGAATCCACATCTGGATGTATTTGTATTTTTGTCTCTTCTGTTTCCTGTGGCTTTTATGCTTCTTATGGGAAGTTGCAGAAGTTATTATTATGATTTTATTAGGAAATTTATTTTGCTGCCCATCTGGTATCCAACAACTCTGAATGGCTCTGAATTATTACGATTTATTCAGAGATAATTCCTCAAGGGTTTGGGAGAAAGGACACATGGATGGGGCTTTCCCTGCTGCATTAGTCCCATCGCTGCTCTCAGCATTTATAGAAGGAGAGGTGAGCGGTGTTTTTCAAAGCATCTGCGAAGGCCTCGGGGTGGGTGATGCACAGCCCCCGGCCCCTGTGGTTGCTAGAGATAGCAAACCTGAACTCTGGATCTGGAATTAAAAGTAACAACTGGACTTAATCAGATAATTAACCTGAGCTGCATTTAAGGGTCCCTCAAGCAGCAGCATGGCTTCTCTGGGCACTGAGACAATCTGGGCACAAAATTGTCACGTTTGGTCTTTTCATGGCTTCAGAGGATGGTTAGATCAGGTGAGTCCTCCTTAGTTCTCCCCAGTTCCCACAACTGGGCAATGACCTGTGTCCCAAGGATATTGAGAAGTCCCAGGTGGGCTTAAAACAGGACCCTACTGGGCAGTCAACAGTGTGGGCCTCAACAGGGATACCCTCCTCCTCCACCACCTTTTTCTCTTTTTTCTCCTCCTCCTCCTCCTCCTCCTCCTCCTCCTCCTCCTCCTCCTCCTCCTCCTCCTCCTCCTCCTCCTCCTCCTCCTCCTCTTTCTACTTATGCTTCTCCTCCTTTCTCCTCCTCTTCCTCTTCCTCCTCCTCCTCCTCCTCCTCCTCCTCCTCCTCTTTCTACTTATGCTTCTCCTCCTTTCTCCTCCTCTTCCTCCTCCTCCTCCTCCTCCTCCTCCTCTTTCTACTTATGCTTCTCCTCCTTTCTCCTCCTCTTCCTCCTCCTCCTCCTCCTCCTCCTCCTCCTCCTCCTCCTCCTCTTTCTACTTATGCTTCTCCTCCTTTCTCCTCCTCCTCCTCCTCCTCCTCCTCCTCCTCCTCCTCCTCCTCCTTTTCTCCTCCTCCTCCTCCTCCAGACCCTACTCACTCTCCGGATTGTAGCCCTGTGTCCCCCACAACTGCAACAAGACCACGACTGGCAGGAGGAGCAGCCCTGGCTGGGTCTCCATCCCCAGCTATGGCTCCTGGCATCTGTTCCCCATTGTTCAAGCCTTGCCACAGCAGTGAGATGTCGACATCAGTGGGTTCTCCTTCTGAGTTGCTAGGAGACGGGTCTGGCCCTGGTTCATGAGCGCAGGCTGGAAGGAACGGGCCACTCAACCACTCCTGGCCCAAAGACTCGTGGCCTTCAGCCTGGGAAGAACTCCTTGCGCGAAGTCAACCCTGCCTTGCGTTCACACAGCACCTGCCATAATGGTGGCTCCAAAGAACTGCTTAGAGGATGGCTGGTGGTCATGGCAAAGCTGGTGGAATGTCTACACACAATAGAGCGAGGCTGACTGGGGAACTCTGGGAGTTGAAGTCCACAACTCTTAAAGTCACCATGTTTGAAACCTCCTGCAATAGACGTTCCAGAACAGTGGTGGAGAATCTCTGCCACGCATGCCAGAGGTGGCACTCAGAGCCCTCCGTGGGCACGTGTGCCGTCGCCCCAGCCCAGCTCCATCACGTTTCTCCGGGGGAGGGGGGGAAAGAACCTCAGTATTCAGGTTTAATTGCCATCTTGGCACTTTGCGATAAATAAGTGGGTTTTGTGTTGAAATTTGGGCACTTGGTCTCTAAAAGGTTCGCCACCACTGTTCTAGAAGCTGGAATACCTTTGCTGGGGGGGGGGGAGTGACTCTTGCTAAAAGATCTTCCTCTGCAGCAGGGGTGTCCAAACTTGGGAACTTTTAAGACTTGTGGACTTTAACTCCGGGAATTCTGGGAGTTGAAGTCCACAAGTCTTAACAGTTCCCAGGTTTTGACAGGCCTGCTCTACAGAGTCCACCAGCTGAGATCATCGAGGATTTTAAATTGGAGGAAATGCTACTTCACCTGCATACGTCGTCCTTGGCTTACCAAGCTCACTTAGTGACCATTCAAAGTTATAACAGCACGGGAAAAAAATGACCTGACCATTTTTTCACACTTACGACTGTCGCTACAACCCCATGGTCAAATGATCAAAATTCGGAAGCTGGCAACTGACTCATCTTTATGACCGTTGCAGTGTCCTGGGGGTCACGTGGTCCCCTTTTGCGACCTTCAGACAAGCAGAGCAAAATAATCCATCGCAGCCGTGTTACGCAAGCAGCCAGAGAGGCCACTTCGGAGCCCCCCAAATGGGATCCCTCAGCTCAGGGGGGGGAGCAGCCGCTGGGACTTTGAATCTGGATCTATAGTACTTTCTGGGGAGGGTCCATCATAACCTTGCTTGAACGGTCGCTAAGAGAGCCGTCCTAACACAAGTATCTGAACAAAAAAAAAACATTTTGCATATTTAAGAAATCAAGAATTTATTTTCCAAATGCAGGAAAATCACACATTCTCTTTGTCATAATGTCCACAGTATAAAAGTATCTTTAAAAAATTAAAATTAAATTTCAAATTAAATGATTAGCATTTTACGAACTTTGAAGGAAGGCGTTAGAAACCCCACGTCACAGATGTCCGTGCCTGGAGTCTCCATTGGGGCTTTTTAAAAGTGCTTTTCTTAGATATAACCCTAGAGGTTTTGGGAAAGGCTCCTAGGGGTGGGGGAGAGGGGAAAAGGGGAGGGTGGAAGTTCCTTCTCTGAGCTTGTGGGGGGTTTCTGAACGTCTTATCACCAGGCTAGGCGACGCCTTCAGTGGAGTTGAGGGGAACTCTGTCCTCTTCTCCTGCTTAGAGTGGCTTCGTGTGGTCAGTAGGTGTGGTGAAGGTGAGATGATCCATCTCTAGAGCCAGCAAAACCCCAAATCAAATCCTATCAAGAATGAACCAAGAGGCCTTGCTATGAGATCCCACTGAGCGAAGGACTGAAGAAGGGCCGTCACATACCTGACCCAGTTAAGAAACAGGACATGCTCACCCAAGGGAAGGAGCTCCTTCCATGACATGATCCACACAAGATCCCTCACAAGACCCTCACCTGGCACGTCCTTCCCATCACAAGGTCTACTGACCACACGAAGCCCTTACAAGCAGAACAACACCAACACTGACCTCCCTTCAACGCCGCTAGAGAGGTTACGGCCAACCTGGAAGGGCACCTGGCTGAGGCCACAACGATGGGAGGAAGGAAATAGCGAGATGGGTTTTTGTAGCCAAAACAATAAAGCTTTCCTGTGGGAACCAAGGGCATTCTCACAGGGGGCTGGCCAGGGGAGGAGCCAAGTAACCAAGCAACCGGCCAGCCACTGGATTGGACAGCAGTGACCTGGGGGGGGAGGGGGAAACTTTTACTTTGTCATTAGGCGAAAGTCCTGGGAACTCTCAGAGTCGGCTTTGGCCAGTTGTGCCATAAGGATGCATCCAATAAAGCCTTTGAGGGAATCGCCTGCCTGGAGTTCTGCTTTCTTTCGGTGGGTGCCTCCCTTGGAAGGCTGATAAGGGAACCTTCGGAGACCAACCCCCACCCTCACGGAGAATGAGCCCCCACCCGCATCCTCCACCCGAGCAACAGGCGATCGCCCCCACGGCAGGGGGAACGACCTTCTGCAACACCAGAGCCCAGGAAGCAACACGGCAGCCTCAACCATCTCTGCATCCCAAGACCCCTGCGGGGGCTCCGTCCCTGGAGGCTTTCAAGGAGAGCGTGGACCACCACTTGTCTGGAATGGTTTCGGGCTGTGATGGAGAACCATGGGCCACAGGGGGGCTGCACAGCCCTCCCTGCTGGCACGACAGCCGTCCCCCCCAGCCCAGCCCCACCGTGCGTCCGTGCGTGCATGCCTCCCGCCAGCCAAGTGGTCTTTGGGCCTCTTCTGCGCATGCGTGGGGGACAGGGTGCATGAAGGGGATGGCACCTGCGCAATGAACAGGGGGCGGGGGGGCATTGCATTTTGGGCCCTTGTGTGCCCCCCCCATTGCCCATTTTGGGCCTGGAAGGCTCCCTGCAACAACCTGGAAGCCAAAAATGGCTGAGGGGGGCAGGGCACATGCATGGGGGTTGGGGGAGCATGGGGGGATCGCGCACACACTGCATTATGGGTGTCCGTGCACATGCCTTTGGCACACGACAAAAAAGGCTAGCTATCACTGGTTTAGGGTCTGCTGGACTAGAAGACCTCCAAGGCCCCTTCCAACTCAGTTGCTTCGTTATTATTCTCTCTCCAGCTTGATGGGGCTGCACAACCGCCTGGCAAGGAGAAACGGCATTGGCTGCAGATTGCAGGGGGGGCAGGGGGGGTGAGAGCTGAGGCGGCTTCCAAATGCAGAGTTTCCTGATTTCGTGCCTCCCCCGGGCTCCCTTTCCCCCCGAGTGGGAGTTGCCCCTGGGGCTCCGGATGCTCCCTGGCCTCATCCTCACCTCCCAAAGAGGGATCCTGGCTAGGGATCCTTGCCGAACTCAGCCTGAGAGCTGGGCCGCTGCTTAAGCAGGAGCCGGCCGTGTGCTGCAGCGGCCAGAAAGGCCAAGGGGAGCCTGGGCTGCACCCACAGGAGAACAGTTGCAGCTACTTTGCACCGCTCTGGTTAAGGCCACCCGTGGAATCAGTGGGGCTTCCCAACCGCTTTACTACCAGTTCGCTGGGAGGGCGTTTTGCGTGCAGAGGCTGTGCGTTGCTGCACAGGCGCAGTTGACTGAAAACTGTTCTGCGCATGCGCAGAAACATGTTGCGGCGGCAGAAGAGACCGGGGAACCGGTTCGTGGGCGTGGCCGGCCTGGTTTGCTACCGGTTCCAGCAACCCGGCTGCCAAAGCACTTCCGGTTCGGCCAAACTGGTCCAAACCAGTAAGAACCCCCCACTGCTTGAAATGCTGCCTCCAGTTCTGGTCCCCACAACACAAAAGCCGGATTGCGAGGCCAATCCCTTCAGCCTCCGTCCCCCCATAGCCTTTGAGGGGGGAGAGCGGAATGCCTTCCCTTCGGTCCTGGGGCGTTGGGGGTTTCAAGGCAGAAGGGCAGCAGCTGCAGGACATCCACCGCCCCCCCCCCCCGGCTGAGACTCGGCACCCAGCAGAAACGGCTGCTCAGCATCACGGGACCTGCCTGATTCGGAAAGCAAAGGGGGGGGGGATTGGTTTCCTCCCCCGATTAAAACATAATTGCAAAGCCTCCTTGGGAGTGGGCCATACCGAAGCTGCTCTCCCGTCCAGGGGAAGAAGAGGAAGAGGTGGGTTACGGGTGGGGTGTGCGAGGAAGGAAGGATGGGGGGGAGGGGGCTAAGGGCCACAGTGGCAGCAGGAGGGCTTGGGGCTGCACTGGGGGCTGCAGCACGGTTCAAGCGAGGGGTCGATCCCCAAGGCCAACTGGCTTTCCCCGAACATCATGTCCTGGTCGAAGGCCGCTTTCAGCAGGCGGGCCTCCTTAAGGACCCTCAGAATTTGGGGCTTGTGGGCCCCGGCTGGCAGGAGGTTGTAGTTCTCCGCAGGGTCCATCTCCAGGTCGAAGAGCAGGGGGGGCTCATGGGGGGTGAGAGCACTGAAGCAGGCCTGGTCAGGGGTCGCGGCACTGCTGAAGGCTCCTGGAGATTGGAAAGAGAGAGAGGAGGCTGCTTGGGTGGTGCTCCTTTTGTGGTGCATGGGGGGCCTTGGGACGTCTTTATCTTTCTAATGTTGGAAACCACCCAGAGGGAGGATGGGGATAAATAATGAGAGAGGGGGGGAGAGGGAGATGAAAGAGGGACGAGGGAGGGGAGAGAGAAGGATGAGAGGGGGGGAGAGAAAGGGAGGAGAAGAGAGGAGAGAGAGGGGAAAGAAAGGGAGGAGATGGGAGGAGATGAGAGAGATAGTGTACCTATCTACCCATCTTTCCCTCTCTCTCTCTCTGCCTCTTCTGCTTGCCCATCTCTCCATCTCTATCTCAGCATCTTCGTCTCCTCCCAACACTTTAGGCAGGCAGCAAAGAACCGGTTGCCAGTTTGCTTCCGGGTCCAATTCAAGGGCTTGGCTGAGACCTTGAAAGCCCCTTGTGGCAGGGGTCCCAGGGATCTGAGGAACCGTCTTGCCCCAAAGGCATTGGCCTGCCCCACTGGTTCCGACCGAAGAGACCTCCTGCAGACACCACCACCAGCCCCGGTCAAGGAATCCCTGCTGATGGCTTCCAGGAGAAGGGCCTTTCCTGCTGTGGCTCCCTCCCGCTGGGATCCCATGCCCCTCGAAGGGGGACCTCCCCCACCCTCCTGGCCTTCCAGAAGGGCCTTAAAACCCGGCCCTGCAAACTGGCCTGGGGTCCCCCTGGGGGCATCCCATGCTGGGGCTAGTTGGTAGAACAGGAAGAACTTCTCACTCCCCCCCTTCCCCCCCCCCGGTATTCTGTCTTTAAACTTCATTCATCTCTGTTCATGTTGATGTCCCGTTTTCAACGTCTGCTTTTGGGATGAGGTCAGGCACCCAGAGCCCCTTGACCAGGAGACGTCCAGCAGGTAAATTTAAGAAAGGAAGGAAGGAAGGGCTAACCTTTGGTGAAGAAGTGAGCTTTGTACTTTCCATAGCGGACAGCAAAGACCCCAAACAGCTCATCAGGCGCTGGTGGGTAGAAGAACATGGTCTGACGGGGGCTCTGTTGGGAGAAGCGGAGAAGACAACGTCACCCTAGCCCTGATGAAGTTACCTAGTTTGGTAATGAAAGGTCTGCAAGTCAACAACCAAGAGAGCATCAGGACCCCCCCCCCCAGTCCTCCTCTCCACAAAACCCATTCCCTTCTAGCACTGATGATGTTACGTAGTCGGGTCATGAAACGTCTGCATGAAAGGAGCCAAGCTCAGAGAGCTTGTAGGGCAAGGGCCCTCCGTCTCCTCCTCCTTTCCAGCACTCATGACGTTACTTAGTTGGGACATGAAAACAGCCCAGAAGAACTGAAGAAGCTTCTTGGATGAGAAGCGAGATGTTTCCAAGGAAAAAAGAGAGAGCCCCTTTGGGACAACCGTCACCTGGAGGATGGAGAGACTCCGGGAACATCCAGGGCATGGAAAGCCAGGCCCTCGCGGCCCCCAGGCTGCCTACCTTTCCTTTCCCAAGGAGGACGGGGCTCAGGTCGTATCCGTCCAGCGTGACGTTGGGGAGACGCGCCCCAGCCAGCGCAGCCAGCGTGGGCAGGATGTCCAAGGAACTGGCCAGCTCATGGGTCACCCCTGGCCCCAAAAGAAAGCAGTCAGGGAGGGGCGCATGGAAGGAGCACCCGCTCTGACCCTGCCCCCTGGCCAGATGAGCTCCTCCCACCCCACTGGCTCACCTGGCGCAATGCGACCCGGCCAATAAGCCACAGCTGGCTCCCTCATGCCCCCCTCGTAGGTCGTCCCCTTCCCACATTTGAGCAAGCCAGAATTTCCTCCTCGGGAACCGCGCATCGTCTCAGGACTGTCGAGAGATGAGAAAGGAGAAATTTTAGCAACCTCAGCAAGTTCTCAAAAGTCAGCAGCTTATCAACAGTTTTGCTTTAATCCCCAATTATTGAAAACCTGTTTGACGGCTCCTGCATTTATATAAACTCTGGGCCTGTTTCGCAAGGGGCGGGGAAAGTGTTATTGTTGCCATGCATCTATTGGTATTCAACTAGGGGGACAGGCGATAGATGTATAGGGGTCTTCGCCTTCTTTTTTTAGTGCACAATTTCTTTAAAAATGTTTTGTTTTTCAAGTTTGCAAAAAGGCAACTAGACTTCCTTGGGGTTTTTTTTTTTCCTTGAAAAGGTTTCACTTCTCAGCCAAGAAGCTTCTTCTATTCTGAAGAATGGAAGAACTTCTCCAGAACGGAAGAAGCTTCTTGGGTGAGAAGCAAAATGTTTTCAAGGGGAAAAAACCCAAGGAAGTCCAGTTGCCTTTTGGAAAAGCACAACTGGGAAACCGCCATGAGGTTCAGCTAAACTGGATTTTCTGGTGTTATGAGAATCCACCCAAGCGCTGTAGAGATACTTTCGTGGCAGCAGGGTCCATCACTCAAGGGTGGCCTGGCCTTTGCCAACCGTTGATGCTAAACTGACCGCCCCACTGCAGCCCTCCCTCCATTCCTGACCCTAAGGCTGGCCCCGGCTGCACACACTTACCCATTGTCGGAAGTGAAAAACACCAGAGAGTTTTTGTGTACCCCGGCATCCTGCAAGGCCTGCAGGAGGAAGCCGACGGTTCCATCCAACTCCAGGAGGGAGTCCCCAAAAGGTCCTCTAGCAGATCGCCCAGCGTAGTTTTCGCTCCCGAACTGGGGATAATGGGTATGCTGGGGAGAGGGAACAATAGACATCGATATTGAAAGCCTCCCAGAGTAGCTATAGAATTTGGGTGGGTGGGTGGGTGGGTGGGTGGGTGGGTGGGTGGATGGATGGATGAACAGAAAAGCCTCAAAAATGATTTGGGGACTGGAGGCTAAAACCTATCAAGAACGGTTGCAGGAATTAGGTACGCCTGGTCCAATGAAAAAGAAGAACCAGGGGAGACACGATAGCAGTGCCCCAGTATTTGAGGGGCTGCCACAGAGAGGACGAGGGGGGGGGGGGGTCAAGCTATTTTCCAAAGCACCCAAAGGCGAGAAAAGGAACAATGGATGAAAAGTGACCAAGGAGAGATTCAACCTGGAAATAAGGAGGGATTTTCTGGCCGTGAGAACAATCAACCCATGGAACAGAAGTTGCCTTCGGAGGTTGTGGGAGCTTCATCCCTGGAGGTCTTTGGACAACCATTTGCCTGGAATGGCATAGGGCTGTGATGGCGAACCTATGGCACGCGTGCCACAAGTGGCACGCAGAGCCATTTGTCAGGGCACGCGAGGCGCTACCCTGTCAGCTGAGTTCACCTTTTTAAAAGCTATCTTTCGCCTTCCCCAGGCTCCAGAGGCTTTATAGGAGCCTGGGGAGGGCGAAAAGAGCCTCCCCCGCCCCCCCAGACGGTCCCTGAAGCCTTCGGAACGCTTAAAACCATCCTCCGAGCAAACCGGAAGTGACTTCTGGGTTGTTCAGAGGGTCGTTTTAAGCGCTCCGAAGGCATCAGGGAAGCCTCGGACGGTCCCTGAAGCCTCCGGGGGGGCGGGGGAGGCTCTTTTCGCCCTCCCCGGGCTCCTATAAAGCCTCTGGAGCCTGGTGAGGGCAAAAAAAATGTAAAAATGGGGCATGCGCACTGGGGGGGTCGTGCGTTGCATTATGGGTGCGGCACGCACGCCCTCGACCCCCCTGCGCTCCCCCCACTTGTGGCACGCGAGCCAAAAAAGGTTCGCCATCACTGGCATAGGGTCTGTTTGAGCAGGGGGCTGGACTAGAAGACCTCCAAGTTCCCTTCCAGCTCTATTCTGATTGATTGATTTATACCCTACATCACGGTTTCAAATATGTTTAGTGAATAAAAAACAGCCACAGGGCTCCGAAATGTTCTGGGAGAAGCTTCTGTTATGCTGTGATTCTACGTTGGTGTGGAAAACTGAAGGAACGTAAGGAGATTTCTGCTTTCCACACCCAGCAACGTCAAAGGAGCTCCGGAGCAGAGCATGGCAGGCCCGGAATTTATGTTGCTAAGCGAGACAGTTGTTAAGTGGGCTTTACCCACTTTTTACAACCTTTCTTGCTACCGATGTTAAGTGAATCACTGCAGCTATTAAGCTAGGGATGTGGTTGTTAAGTGAATCCCTTGACTTTGCTGATCAGAAGGTCGCAAAAGAGGATAAAGTGACCCTGGGAAGCTGCAACCGTCATAAATGGGAGTTGGCTGCCAAGCGTCTGAATTTAGATCACATGTGACCACAGGGAGGCTGCAGGGGTCATAAGTGTGAAAAACGGTCCTAAGTCCCTTTTTCAGTTCCACTTGTAACTTCGAAGGATGCTAAGCCCCTGATGGTGAACCGGTGCCATGCCAGCCGTTAGCTCTGCCACCTGAGCCTCTGCCCTTCCGGAGGGCTGGGGGTGGAGGGGCGTTTTCACCCTCCCCAGACTTCAGCAAAGCATCCGGAGCCTCAGGAGGGTTCGTGTGTGCAAGGCGGCGGGGGGGTTTTGCGTGTGCGCAGGTGGGCGGGGAGGAGTGAATTGTTGTGCGCAATTTTGGCCCTCCATAAAAAAGGGGGGGGGATTGAGCATCACTGTCCTAAGCGACTGGTGCCAGGCCCAGGGCCGCCTCTGCCTCACCAAGCAGATTCTGGGGTGCTTGTGGCATTGCAAAGTGTGGGGAGATGGAGACCTCCAGCCCCGCTTCCTTCAGCAGGGCATTTCCTGCTCAGGGGGGCCCGTGAGAAGCTGCCGGATGAAAGGAGCCCAGGAGGACTTTGCTCTTGCTGTGGCTTCCGCAGGACGTGTGGGTGTGGGTGGGTGTGGGTGTGTCAGTGGGTGTGGGTGTGAGAGGGAGGCGAGAGGAAGAGCAGAGACAGAAGTAGCAACAACCTCCCCCCAAAAGTGAGGCGGCCTCTGCCGGACCCCGAGGGCCAAAGGCCATCACGCTTTCCATCGGGCCCTCCAGGTGAATGGAGACCGCAGGTCGTCCTTGACTTACGACGGTTTAGCGCCTTCGTTTCCTGGGACTCTCTCTCTGTTCTACGGTCCCACTTGCAGGCAAACGGTGTTTTCTGCAGATCTTCCAATGCGCCAGGTAATCCTGGACTTACAGCACTTCATTTAATGACAGTTCAAAGTTACAACGGCACTGAAAAAGTGTGACTCATGTCCGTCTTTCACACTTATGACCGTTGCAGCTTCTCCGTCGTCACGTGATCAAAATCCAGATGCTTGGCAACGGGCTCATATTTATGACGGCCGCAGCATCCCGGGGTTACATGGTCCCCTTTGGCAGCCTTCTGACAAGCGAAGTCAAGGGGGAAACCAGATTCATTTAACGACCATGTCACTAACTTAACGACTGCAGTGATTCACTTAACAACGGTGGCAAGCGAGGTCGTAGAATGGTGCAGAATTCACTTAGCAGCTGTCTGGCTTAGCCACAGAAATGTTGGGCGCCACTGTGGTCGTACCTTGAGACCTGCCTGTATACAAATGGGCTGGGGTCACCCCACCCCACCCCACCCTGCTCATGCCCCCCACCCCTCCGTCCCCCCGCCCAGGAGACTCACGTGGGAGGCATAGTAGAGGAAGAAAGGCTGCTGGCGCTGAGCAGAAGCCGTGATGAAATCCCGCGCAAATGCGTTGTAGTGGCCCTCCAGGTGGGGGAAGTAAACTGGTTGCTGCTCGATGCTCCCATTCAGGAAGAGGGGGAGGGGGACCACCCCCTGGTCACAGGCCCCAAAGCACCGGGTGCTGGGTGGGAAACAGGTCAGGTTCTGGCAGGGGCCCTGCGAAAGAGGCGGGAGGGGTGAGGAAGGGGGAGGGACGCAGCAGAGCCCTCCCTGCAAGCCACATGGACCCTCCCGCTCCTCTGAGCAAGCCCCACCCCACCCCCACCCAATTGGGAAACTGACAGCCAGGCTAGGAGGAGGAGGAGTCAAGGAGGGAAGGAGCCTGGAGTCTATGCACAGCCACAAGAGGTATAATCATCCCTACCGCCCCCTCTCCCCTCCTCCTCCCTCCTCTTCTCCTTCTTCCCCTTTCCCCTCCTTGCTGCATGACAAACCCCTCCCTTCAGGGAAAAAAAAACCCATAATTTGGATAGATTTGAGAAGGAAAGGGAACAAGAAATGATATCCAACTATTTCTGGGTCTGCGGAAATACCATCCCAAGAAAATAAAAATTAAGCCCCGGAAGAGACGCCTACAACAATAGAAAAAGAAAGGAAGAGAGGAGATGAGATGAGAGGAAGAGGAGGGAAGGAAGGTAGAGGTGAGGAGAGGAAGAGGGAAGGGAGAATGAGAGAGGGTAGGAAGGGGAAGAGGAAGAGTAGGGGAGAGGAAAGGGGAAAAGGAAGGGAAAGGAGAGAGGAAGGAAGAAAGAAGAGAATGAAGGAGAAAAGAAAGGGAAAAGAAGGTCAAAACAGGCGAGGGATGGTAAGCAAAGCAACCCAAACGGTCATGTTATAACCCTCTGAATGGAAGGACAAATATATAAGAACGATGAATGTAAAAAAAAGAATAATAACTATGTGAATGGATACCTATAACTGTGTGTAGAGAACAAAAAAATAAAAAAAAACTTTTCAAAAAAGAAGAAAAGAAAAACCCCTCCCTTCTAGCATGGATGATGTTCCCTAGTTGGGTCACGAAACATCTGCAAGAAAGCAACCCAGCTCAGAGGGCAACAGGGACCCCACCGCCCCCCTCCCCCTCCTCCCACCAGGACTGATGAGGTTCCCTCGCTGGGTCACGAAAGCCCAGCCCTTCTCTTCCACCCGAGGAGAGGCCAGTCCCCACCGCCTCTCCCCTGCAGCTTCTCACCTGGTCGTGCGAGTAGGGCACCCCCAAGAAGTGGTCAAAGCCTTGGTTGGTGGGCAGGAACATGCCCTTGGGACCCAGGCCCAGATGCCACTTGCCAACCATGGCCGTGGCATAGCCGCGCTCCTTCAGCACTTCGGCCACCGTCACCTCGGCCAGCGGGAGGCCTCCCAGGGAGCCGGGATAAAAGACGCCCGGATAGATGCCGGAACGGGTATGAAAGCGTCCCGTCAGGAGGCCTGCCCTGCAGAGAGGCAGAGAGGGCAGGAGTGGGCAACAGAGGCACAGAGAGTCCTTGACTTACCACCATTCATTTAGGGACCATTCAAAGCTGCAACAGCACTGAAAAAAGTGACATAGGGCCGTTTGTTCTGAGCCAGCTCCCCAAACACGGCCAAACCCTCTGAAGTGAACTCAGAAGATTCCTTGATTAAAAGCCCCGGCAAAAAGTTTCTCTCTCTCAACGCAGGCTGACAAGGCCATCCGGCAGGGAGATGAATAGCTGCCTGCCACATCTATTCATCTCCACCCCCTGCCTTTTATCCCTAGAGCTAGGGTGGGGCTTCGCTAACAGCAGTGGCTCTTCCGTTCCAAAAACCAGCCCATAGATTTCCACTGCTCTCCTCTCCTCTGCCTTTTGCACATCTGTGCGTCACACACTGAATGTTCCTCTTCTTCCCCATCAGCCACCTCCAGACCTGGGGGCTGATGGACAGCCAAGCCTCTGCCTCTGTCTCTATCTCTGACAGCTCCATTCCCTCTTCCCCCTCGGAGCTCTGGGGTTGCCCTCATGCTGACCTGGATTCCCACGCCGCCTCCTCCTCCTCCTCCTCCTCTCATTCGGCTGCTGGAGGGGCTGGCGGTCGACAGGCCACCACACCATTGCTCACACTGACGACCCTTGCAGCGTCCCCAAGGTCACGTGATCAAAATTTGGATGCTTGGCAACTGACTCATATTATGACAGTTGCAGTCTCCTGGGATCACGTGATTCCCTTTAGCGACCTTCAGACAAGGAAAGTCTGTGGGGGAGCCAGATCTGCTTGGCAACCATATAACTACCATATTTTTGGAGTATAAGATGCACCTTTTTACCCCAAAAAAGGGTGAAAATCTGGGTGCATCTTATACACTGAATAGAGCATTTTTGGTCTCACGAAACCCCGCCCACTTCACCAAAATGGACACGAAGAGGGTTTGGGAGGCCTGCAAAGTGCTCCTGGGGGCCGGGGAGGGCAAAAATGAGCAAAAAACAGCCTGTTTTTGCACTCATTTTTGCCCTCCCCAGGAGCACTTTGCAGGTCTTTCTCTCTGCATGCCCCATTTTTCACAAAAACCGAGGTGTTCAGAGGGTTTAGGAGGCCTGCAGAGTGCAAAAACTATTTTTTTAATTTACCTCTTCAAAATCCTGGTGCGTCTTATACTCTGAAAAATACGGTAACTTAGCCACTTAAAAACGGTGGTGTCAAAGGTTTTAAAGTGGGGCAAAACTCACTGTCTCACTGTCTCACTGTCTCACTTAGCAACAGAAATTTAGAACCCAACTGTGGTCGTAAATCCAAGTCTATCTACCTGTGGATGGTTAGGTCCAATCATCCTCCGAGACGGATCCCAGGGAACCCAAGAGCTGGAAGGTCTCCACCCTGGGCGCAGGGGGCATCTCAAGAGGTCCGGCACACCTCGCAATGCCTTTTCCCTCTCAGCCTCTGAGGTCAAGAGCTCACGGACAGCCTTGAGCCGTCTTGACCAAAGGCTCTTCTGAGCGGACTATGGGAAGAAGGACACCACCCTACCTGGAAGGGCTGCAGACGGGGCTGCTGCTGTAGAAGTCCGTGAAGCGCAGGCCCTCCGTGGCCATCTTGTCCAGGTTGGGGGTGGCAGAGGTGGGGTGGCCATAGCTGGCCAGATCTCCAAAGCCCAGGTCGTCTGCAAAAATCAGGACGATGTTGGGGGGTTGTTGGTTGGCTGACCCGAGGGACGCCAGCAGCAGCCCCATGGAGCAGAGGACGGGGAGCCAGGAAGGGGGCACGGCTGCCATGTTGTCCGGAAGGAAGCAGGAAGTCCGTCCCAGCCACAAGGTCACCAACTTGAGTGGGGGTCCAGGGGGTCCAGCCCACAGCGTGCTCCACTGCTCTCCAATCAGAAGAGCATTTCTGATCCAACTCTCGCCGGAAGGATCTTCAGCCTGAGGTTGACTCTTTCAGGAGGCCCAAGGCTGCAAGAGAAGGGAAGACTCAGGCAAAATAGGGGAAGCCCCCAGGAAACAGACTCGTAAAGAAAATAACAGATATTTCAGGAAGCAAGCAGGGAACTGGAAGAGCTGCTGGGTGAGATCCAGAAATGGGTTGGGGGGTTTGTTTTTGTTTTTAAAGCAGCAACATGAGATCACCAGCAACCACAATGAACTTGACCGAGGAAAACAAGGAGACAATGGGGGCTAAGAAGGAACGTTCTAGAACAGGGATCCCTACCCGATGGGTCAGACTACATCGCCCAGCACAGCTCACCCAGCATAGCCATGATGGGAGTTGTAGTCAGCCTTGGAGGTGATGGGTTTAGCTCCTCTTGAAAAATGGAAGCCGCTGATCCTTAAGAGGAGCCAAGGAATTGCTCATAATAATAATAATAATAATAAATTTGGATTTATTAGCCGCTCCCTTTCCGGGCAGGACTCGGGGCGGCGTACACCAAGACATATATAAACATACATATATACAAAGACATACATGCACGGAGGAGGTAATAGATTAAAACATTAAGACAAATTAAAACCATTAACAAATAAAAAATCCAATATACAATAAAAATTTAAAATTTAAAAAAGACAGTCAGGAGGAATATGAAAAGATTACGGTTGAGCCAGGCCGGATGATTGAAAGAGGTGGGTCTTCAACTGTACACGGAAGGAGCGGAGATCGGAAATAATCCTGATGTCACGGGGGAGGTCATTCCACAGGGCTGGGCCCATCACAGAGAAGGCTCTGCTCCTGGATGTCGCCCCCCGACACTGTTTGGCGGACGGCACCCGGAGAAGTCCCTCTCTGTGTGAGCGAATTGGTCGTAGGGATGTGTGGGGCAGGATGCGATCCTGCATGTAACTAGGTCCTATGCCATGAAGCGCTTTAAAGATCATAATCAAAACCTTGAAACGCACTCGGTAGACCACAGGAAGCCAGTGCAGCTCGCGCAGGAGAGGTGTTACAGGGGAGTATCTAGACCTCCCCATAATCACCCGCGCGGCCGCGTTCTGGACCAACTGTAGTCTCCGAGTGCATCTCAAGGGAAGCCCCATGTAGAGAGCATTGCAGTAGTCCAGGCGAGACGTCACTAGCGCATGGGTGACTGTGCGTAGGGCATCCCGGTCCAATAAGGGGCGCAATTGGCGCATCAGGCGGACCTGATGGAACGCCCCCCTAGCCACGGCTGTTACATGGTCATCCATGGACAGCCGGGCATCTAGGAGGACGCCCAAATTGCGCACCTGTTCCATGGGGGCTAGTTGCACGCCCCCAATGGCCAGAGATGGAAGCACCTGGTTGAACCGGGGGGCCGGAAGCCACAGCCACTCCGTCTTGGAAGGGTTGAGTTTTAGTCGGTTGCCATCCATCCAGACCCGTACGGCCTCCAAACACCGGGACATCATTTCGACGGCCTCATTGGGGTGGTTCGGGGTGGAAATGTATAGCTGAGTATCATCAGCATACAGATGATATCCCACCCCAAAGCCACGGATGATCTCGCCCAGCGGTTTCATGTATGTGTTGAACAGGAGAGGCGAGAGCACCGATCCCTGTGGCACTCCACATGTGAGTGACCTCCGGGTCGAACTCTGCTCCCCTGCCAACACACGTTGCGTCCGGTCAGAGAGGTAGGAGCCAAACCACCGTAAAACGGTGCCCCTGACTCCCAGCCCCTCTAGCCGGTGCAACAGGATACCATGGTCGATGGTATCGAACGCCGCCGAGTGATCTAATAGGACCAGGATAGAGGAACAACCCCTATCTCTGGCCCTCCAGAGATCATCAACCAATGCGACCAAGGCCGTCTCCGTGCTGTGCCCGGGTCGGAAGCCGGACTGGCGCGGGTCTAGATAATCATTTTCCTCCAGGTGACGTGGGAACTGCTGTACCACCACATTCTCTACAACCTTCGCTAAGAAAGGAAGGTTGGAGACAGGACGATAATTGGCTAGGTCCGTTGGGTCCAGGGAAGGCTTCTTGAGCAGGGGCCTCACCACCGCCTCTTTCAAGGCGGCCGGTAGAGATCCCTCACCCAACGAGGCGTTCACTAGGCCCAGGAGCCAGTCGCGCGTAACCTCCCAGGATGCCAGTACAAGCCAGGAGGGACACGGGTCCAATAAACATGTGGTGGGTCGCAGACGTCCACGCAACCTGTCCAAATCCTCGATGGCAACCGAGTCAAACTCCTCCCAAAGCGGTCCCTCAAGACTCGCCACGGGCGTCTCTACTGGACCACTGGAAGGGGCCCATCCCATCCGGATTTGAGCGACTTTGTCCTGTAGATATTTCCCAAACTCCTCTGCTCTGCCCTGTAAAGGGGCTTCCCGCGGTCTCTCAAACAAGAGGGAGCGAGTCACCCGAAACAGGGCGGCAGGGCGGTTATCTGCGGACGCAATAAGAGCGGCACAATATTGACGTTTGGCCGCTCTTAGTGCCACAAGGTACGTCCTCAAATAGGCTCGTGCCTGTGCTCGGTCAAATTCGGAACGGGAGGATCTCCAACGACTCTCTAGGCGTCTCTTGTGGCGTTTCATCACCCTTAGCTCCTCAGTAAACCAAGGGGCCAGGGTGGTTCGTCGCCGTAGGAGAGGCCGCAAAGGCGCCACCCGGTCTAGGGCCCCGGTAGTCGCACTGTTCCATGCGTCTACCAGGTCCTCTACTCGAGGGCGGGTCAGATCCACAGGAGGTGGCCCAAGCTCCGTCTGGAACCTATCTGGTTCCATCAGGCGCTTGGGGCGGAACCATCTAATGCCTTCCGGTTCCGCCTCCTCGCGGTGGGGGGTAGCACCAGGGAAGTCAAGCCGGAGAAGTGAGTGATCCGACCATGACAGGGGAATAATAGCTAGATCCCCTATTCCCAGATCACTCGTCCATTGGCCAGAGACAAAGACAAGGTCCAGCGTGTGGCCTCCCTCGTGAGTAGGCCCCTGAATTAACTGGGTCAGGTCCATGGCTGTCATGGAAGCCATGAACTCCCGAACCCCCTCAGACGCTTCTCCCATCGACGGCAGATTAAAATCCCCCATCACTAACAGTTTGGGGGTCTCAACCGCCACCGATGAGATCAGCTCGAGGAGTTCAGGTAGGGCCGCTGACGTATAGCGAGGAGCCAGGTATACTATCAGCAGGCCCAACTGCCTCCCTGGGCCCCATCTCACGACAAGGGACTCACACCCGGATGTCTGTGGCACAGTGAACTCTCTCGGCTCTAAGTCTTCCCGGATAATCACTGCTACCCCACCGCCCCTTCCCTGGGCCCGAGGCTGGTGAAATGCTCGATAACCTGGCGGGCACATTTCCACGAGGGGTAAACCACCCTCGTGGCCCAACCAGGTCTCGGTTATTCCTGCGAGGTCCGGCACCCCCTCCAAAATTAGATCGTGGATGAATCCCAATTACAGCATGCAACATAAAGTCCCAGGGCTGGAAGGGACCTTGGAGGTCTTCTAGTCCAACCCCCTGCCCAAACCAGACCCCCTGATGCCATCTGTTATTCTGTTATCCCAGACAAATGGTTGTCCAATGCTAATTTCAAATTGACATGTGTAACATAGAAGTTGTAGAATCTTAGGAACAGAAGGGACCTTGGAGGTCTTCTAGCCTAACCCCCCTGGCCAAGGCAGGAGAACTTACTCCATCCCAGACAAAACGGCCGTTCAATCTTTTCCTGAAAACTTCCATGATGGAGCCCCACAACTTCAGGAGGTAGGCTGATCCATTGATTCATCTTTCTCACATCTGATCCCTTGTCTTGGCAGGGACCTCAAACTCCAGTATCTGAGGGGCTGGAGGGGGGTCCATCTCTTCTCCAAAGCACCAGAAGGCAGGACAAGAAGCAACGGATGGAAACTAACCAAGGAGAGAAGCAACCTGGAACTGAGGAGAAACTTCCTAACAGTGAGAACAATTAACCAGTGGAACAGAAGTTGCCTCCAGAAGTTGTGGGGGCTCCAACACTGGAGGCTTCTAAGAAGAGATTGGACAACCCTTTGTTTGAAATGGTATAGTCTCTTCTTCTTGAGCAAGGGGTTGGACTAGAAGGCCTCCAAAGTCCCTTCCAACTCTCTGGTTCTATTATTTTGTAGGAAGCACAGCTGCTTCAGAAGCATCAGGAGAAGAAATAATCTTAGCAATGGAGCACAAGGTGAGGAGGGATCAGTCGTCTATCCCACATATGGTCTGTGTCTGTGCTAGGTAGAGTTTTAAAGTGAGGACTAGCACCTTGAATTGCACCCAGAAACTGAGCCCCAGATTTCTGTTCTTAAGTGAGACATGGTTAAGTGAGTTTCACTTCATTTTACAACCTTCCTTCCCAGTCATTAAGTGAATCGCTGCCGTTGTTAAGATAATAGCACGGGTGTTAAGTGAATCTGGGTTCCCCCATCGACTATGCTGGCCAGAAGGTCGCAAAAGGGGATCAGGGGATCCCAGGACGCAGCAGTCGTCATAAATACGAACCAGAGGCCAAGCATCCGGTTTTTGACCCCGTGGCCATGGGGATGCTGCAACAGTCATAAGTGTGAAAAACGGCCATAACTTCCTTTTTCCCCAATGCCGTTGTAACCTTGACCGGTCTCTGCATGTAAAGGTTGTAAGTCCTTTCACGGAGTGCCTGGCCTCCGGGTGCCTGGGGGGAGGGTCCCCCAAAGGCCCCCAAACCTCCAGCATCCCCACGAGAAACCCCTTCCGGCCCTTGAAGGTTTCCCAGCTGCGGCTCCCCGGGTCCTGCCTTGCCCAGACAGACCGCTTCTGCGTCCGGCCCCCAAGCCCCGCACATCGGGAGAGCAGCAGGTTGGCGGTGGGGAGGCTGGAGCAGCGCTAAGGAAGAAGAGACGGCTGGCTTCATCTCCCCGCGGCGCTGCGGGGAGGCTCGGCCAGACTAGGACAGGAAGGGACCCCCAGAGGTCTTCTAGACCACCAGCAGCCCCCCGCCCAAGGCAGGGGGTCTTCGAAGCGGGACCGAGCCCGGACCCAAGACGGTCTGGGGAGGAGTTTCCAAGCAGCCGCCAAGACCCCCGGGGCTCCCCGCCGCCTCCCGCCTCGCCTCCGAGACCCAACCCGGCTGCAACCGCCCTCGCCTTGCCTCGGCCGCCCCGCGGAAGCCCCGCTCCTCCAGCGCCGCCGCCGCTGCCAGCTGTGCCAGCCGCTCCCGGCTCAAGTCACGCGGGGCAGCGGAGGCCGGCCTTGAAGAGCGGAGGTCCGAGCTCCGCCCGCGTGGAGGGGAGGGGCTTCCCAGGGAGGAGGGGAGGGGCCTCGGGGCTGGCTCGGGGCTGCAGCTGCACCTTCGCCGCCGCACCTGTGCACGCACGGAGCCGCCACGCAGCCCCCCCCCGGGCCAGCTGCAGGGAGATGCCCAGCCCAGCCCGGCCCCGCCGCCGCCCCTCGGCCTGGAATAGAGGAGGGCTCTTCCGCCCCTTCCCCCGCCCGGAGTCTCCGAGGCCGGGCTGCGGGAGGGGCTGCGGGCGGGCGGGCGAGGCCGGGGGGTTCTCTCTCCACAGCTGGACCGAATTGCTTTGCCCGCGGAGGGTCCGGGGCTCCGGCCAAGGGCGGCAATGGTTCTTCGCTGCCCGAGGCGAGCGTGCTGCCTGCTTTGCTTCCCCGTCGGTCAGCGTCGCCTCTCGGCAGCGGCGGCCGCAGTGGCACCCCCGAGGACGCCCCGCCCGCCCCCCTCCGAGAGCGCGGCTCGTGCGGCCCTCGGGGCGCTGTACGGGGGAGCCCCTCTCCAGAGGCTAGTGGGGACCTTTTTAAACAACCCACAAACACACGGAGCGTCTTCCCACCTTTTCCCCAAGGAAACTGCGAGTGGGCACGGCCCATCCCACGTTGCCAGCTGCACAGAGCCGGGACCGAATGGCGAAGGTGGCATTGACAGGCGGGGCACGCAGCGCAGCCAGAGGAGGGCCGGGCCGGCCAGATCAGGGGCCAGCCGGTGCCCCGAGGGAGGCAGCACCAGACGGCTAATGAGAGGCCAGCTTCGCTTCGTTTCTCCTCTCTTCTCAGCCTTTCTGGAGCTGCCTTGCCAAGTCTGAGCACAGCTGCCCGGGAAGCGGAGGGGAGGCGGCCCTTTGGATGGGGCAGTCAGTGGGGCAGGGGCAGGAACACCAGCTTGGAGTGGGGTGCCCTAGACGCTGTTACAAACGTCTCCTGATTCATAATTCTGGGTAAAATACCTTGGTCTCATCCAGTTGCAAGTCTTGTTTATTAATGTCTTATTAATAGACATTAATAAAAAAAATCTTATTAATAAAATTCTTATTAATATCTCCTGGATCTACAACTTCAGAGCAAGAGATTTCATAGATGGAAAGGGCGGGGGGGGGGGAGGCAGAGGAGCAACCCTCCTGCTTGAAAAAGGAAGAATCAGAAGGGCGAACACTGAGCTCATGACATGTGCCAAGCCCTGGCATACCTCTTTGTGCCAGGTTGTTCTGTATTAATTATTTAATAACATTTTATTTATTTAGCTCACCGTTACTACTTTATAAGTACACTACTTCAAGCAGCAAATAAATGTAATACGTCTTCCTCCATTTTCCACACAACAACCCTGTGAGGTGGGTTAGGCTGAGAGAGAGAGAAAGAGAGAGACAATTATGGTTGGTTGCACGGTCAGCCAGATGTTCAGACTGGAGTTGGCATTTTTATCCACCTATCCAGACCTTCCCAAAGATCTGGGAGAGGCAGATGTGGAGGTTTTGGGGTGTTAGGGGTTAAGTCACAGGATGTAAGCTATTTTGAGTGAAGTTGCCTTTTGCAATTGACTGAGGGTGAATTTGTCGATGCCGATGGTGTTGAAGTGGTGCTCCAGATGTTTCGGGATTGCACCCAAGGCGCCTGTGACTATTGGCTCTGCCTTTGCTTTCTTTCCCCACAGTTGTTCTATTTCCGTTTGCAGGTCTTTGTGATCTCCCGTAGTTCTTTCCCTTCTATTCTGCTGCCTCTCAGTACCGCCACATCCACTAGCCACACTTTTTTTGTCTTTCTCATTGACAATTGTTAAATCTGGTGTGTTGTGTGGCAGGTGCTTCTCTGTTTACATTCTAAAGTCCCGGAGCAGCTTAGCGTCTTCACTTTCTCTGTTTTATGGTCCCACCAGCTCTTGCTTGCAGGCAAATGGTATTTCTTGCAGATCTTCCAATGCACCGTTGTTGTTACTATTATTATTACTACTACAGGTAGTCCTGGACTTACAACAGTTCACTTAGTGACCGTTCAAAGTTACAGCGACATTGAAAAAGTGATTGATAACCATTTTTCACATTTATGACTGTTGCGAGATCCCCCCATGGTCACGTGATCAAAATTCAGAGGTTTGGCAACTGACTCGTATTTATGACAGTCACAGTGTCCCGGGGTCATGCAATCCCCTTTTATGACTTTCTGACAAATAAAGTCAATGGAGAAGCTGGATTCACTTAACAACTGTGTTACTAGCTTAGCAAAGGCAGTGAATCACTTAACAACCGTGGCAAAAAAGGCCCTAAAGTGGGACAAAACTCTCAACAAACGTTTGTTAGCAACAAACATTCTGGGCCCAATTGTGGTCATACGTTGAGGACAGCCTCTAACAACAACACCGCTTTGGCTTTCCCTGGGAGGTTTTTAAGAAGAGACTGGACAGCCATTTGTTTGAAATGGTATAGGATTTCCTGCTTGAGCAGGGGGTTGGACTAGAAGGCCTCTGAGGCCCCCTTGGCCGTCCTCCACACACAAAGATCCCAACAAGGTTCCAGGGACCGATAGGGCTGTGCCTACTCTCGGGGGCTAGTCCCCTTTGCGTGATGCCCCTTTGTGGCTCTCCCTCTAAGGGTCCCACAAGAAGCTGCTGGAACTTTCTAGAAAGAAAGAAAACGCCGCACCGTCACTGGACGCCCCCTTGAAGGAGAGGGAAAATCTGCCCAGAGACAGAGAAAGCCCGCCAAAAGTCGAGGGGCGTGATGAGGCAACTGCCCTCAGCCAATCAGAAGAGCTGAGGGAATCCACGAGGTGTATATAAATGCCGGTTGTGAGGGGATGTGGGGAAGATGGACGCTGAGACTTTCCTCCCAAATGCAAATTCTTCAACTCTTGTGCAGAAGTTCCATGTAGGTTCCCCCCCCACCACCATTGTGTGAATGTTTCCTGACACACACCAGATGACACAACACAGATCACGTGAAGTGTTAAGACCACTTTACAATGCCTTGCAATAATACAAGCAGTTTTGGTTGCCATGAGGTAAAAAAAACCACATGTTGGGACTGGAAAGAGCAGAGAGGAGAGCAAGGGTGAAGATTGAGGGCCTGGAGGCTAAAACATCCAAAGAACCCTTGCAGGAATTGGGGGGATCTCCTTTAATGGGAAGAAGGACGAGAAGTGACATAATGGTCTCCCAATATTTGAGGGGCTGCCACGAAGGAAAGGCAGTCAAGCTATTCTCAAAGCCCCTGAAGGCAGGACAAGAAGTAACGGATGGACATAGATCAAGGAGAGGGACCAAATTCCTGACAGAAGAATTAACCAGTGGAACAGCTTGCCACCAGAAGCTGTGAATGCTCCATCACTGGAGGTTTTCAAGAAGAGATGGGGCAGCCATTTGTCTGAAATGGTCTAGGGTCTCCTGCTTGAGCAGAGGGTTGGACTAGAAGGCCTCCAAGGTCCCTTCCAACTCGGTTATTCTGAGTCCCCGCTGGGCACAATGCCACATGCCTGCTGAGTTCTCCTGGCAGCGGCCATTCAAGGGCATGGGCTGCCCAGCCTCAGGGCTTGATACCCGGGGGGGGGGGGGAGGTTGAGCTCCCTGCCTGCCCCTCCCATGGCCTCCACTGAGGAGCCTTTGTGTGTAAAGAAGGGGGCGGATGCCAGAAAGCCGCTGCTGGGGAAAAGCCAGCGAAGACTGGCAGCCCTCCTGTGCCCCTTAGCTACCCAGTCAATTGAAATGCCAAAACCCCTCTCACTTTGTCCCTAAGCAGCAACTCAGCCAAGGGACAGCTGGAAACTCTGCCCAGCTGGGCCTCTCATCACCTCGCCTCCCCAAAAGGGGCCCCTGAATGATCTCCAGCCTCCACGCCTGGATTGCCCGTGGGGCAAGGAAGCCCCAAGCCTGCTGGACATGGTCTCCACCCCATTGCCCAGGTAGGTGCTGAGTCCCTTGGGAGGGCTTTGCTGCCCATTTTCCACCAGGCACCCAACAGGGCTACCTCGGCCCAAGTGTCTCCATCCAGATCGAGGGACGGGCCGTAGGCAGCCAGCTCTGCCCCGTCTGGGCCACGTTGAGAAGATGGCACTGCCATTTGACAATCACTTGCAGGATTTGGTTCCAAAGGCCCACCTCCCCCCTATTACATTCACCCAGCCCACCAGAAGGGGGAAGGCATGTTCACAAGTCCCATTCGCCAGGGATGGGACCACAGAAATGGGCCTTCTCAGCAGTGGCCCCTCTGTGGAGCAACATCCCTCCGAGATACGATTGGCCCTCGCCCTTCTGCTTTTCCAAAAGACCCTAAAACCTGGGTATGTGGGTGGGCATGAGGGCCCCATTTGGAGACGGAGGAGATTAAGTGATTGATTTGGTTGTATTGCTGCTGCCGTGGGGGTGGGGGGTGGGGAGGGTTTATGGGTCTTTATAATGTGGATTTTGAATGTTGTAAACTGCATGGAATCAGCTGTGGGTGAGTTGGGCGGCCAGATACACATATACATTTGTTTCATAAATAAATAAGTAATGTTCTATAATTAGGCAAGCCCCACAATTGTGGCTTATTAGACCATGATTGTACATGGCTTCACATGATGCATGAACTTGGCCATGAAAACCTTTCCTAGTTTCTCACTGAATGGAGGATTCCTTTCTTAAGGGGTAGGATGCTGGCACATTTCTTTCCTTCTTCCTTCCCTCTTGCTCCTCTTCCCATCCTCCCTCCTGCGGTGGGAGGCCCTTGACCCTTTGGACTTTGTTTCGGGAGGCACATGGCCCCTTCCAGACCCATCCGCTAGTGCAGCCCTACCGTGCTTGGCATCAGGCCACTCAGTGAAGAACGAAGAGAAGGACCAGAAATGACATGACAGCAGTATTCCAGTATTTGAGGAGCTTCCACAAAGAAGAGGGGATCAACTTACTCTCCAAAGCACCAGAAAGCAAGACAAGAAGCAATGGATGGAAAGGAGAGAAGCAACTGGAACTAAGGAGTGCAGGGGATTGCCTGCTGGGGAAACCAGATGAATAAATCATCCATCCACCCATCTGTCCTGGGCTGGCAGTAACTGAACAGCAAACTAAACCAGGAACTAAACACCCACAGACGTAACAACATCGGGTTACGCAACTTTTTGTGAAGATTCTCAATCACCCAAGTCATGATTGTCCCCAAAGGTGCTTTTTATAAAAGGCAACTGGACTTTGGTGGGTTTTTTTCCTTTTGAAAACATTTCACTTTGGTTCTGCCAAGTTAATCCAAAAAATGTCTTCTTGGATGAGAAGCAAAATACAATACAATACAATACAATACAATAGTAGAGTTGGAAGGGACCTTGGAGGTCTTCTAGTCCAACCCCCTGCCTAGGCATGAAACCCTATACCGTTTCAGACAGATGGCTATCCAACATCTTCTTAAAGACTTCCAGTGTTGGGGCATTCACAACTTCTGGAGGCAAGCAGTTCCACTGATTAATTGTTCTCACTGTCAGGAAGTTTCTCCTCAGTTCTAAGTTGCTTCTCTCCTTGATTAGTTTCCACCCATTGCTTCTTGTTCTGTCCTCAGGTGCCTTGGAGAACAGTTTGACTCCCTCTTCTTTGGGGCAACCCCTGAGATATTGGAAGACTGCTATCATGTCTCCCCTAGTCCTTTTTTCTATTAAAGTAGACATACCCATTTCCTGCAACCGTTCTTCATATGCTTTAGTCTCCAGTCCCCTAATCATCTCTGTTGCTCTTCTCTGCACTCTTTCTAGGGTCTCCACATCTTTTCTACATCGTGGTGACCAAAACTGGATGAAAATATTCCAAGTGTGGCCTTACCAAGGCATTATAAAGCGGCATCAATACTTCACGTGATCTTGATTCTATCCCTCTGTTGATGCAGCCTAGGACTGTGTTGGCTTTTTTGGCAGCTGCTACACACTGCTGGTTCATATTTAAATGATTGTCCACTAGGACTCCAAGATCCCTTTCACAGTTACTACTACTGAGCAAGGTACCATCTATACTGTACCTGTGCATTCCATTTATGTTGCCTAAATGTAGAACCTTACTCTTTTCACCATTGCATTTCATTTTATTAGATAGTGCCCAATGTTCAAGTTTGTCAAAATGATTTCAAAGGGGGGGGGAATGAAGAAAGTCCAGTTGCTTTTTACAAAAAGCACTTTGGGAACATTCTGATCCAACCCAAACAAACCTAGATTAAAACTAACCAACCTTTGCATATTGTGGACCTGCAAGTGAAATGGTGAGTCCTCCTCCCATAGATCTCCTGGATCTTGACTGGGTTTTAGAGAGCGCAGAGCATGTCTGAAGGTGACCTTGTAAACAAGCTCGTTCATGGTGCTATATGGACACAGGAGTGTGACTTGGGGTTGGGGGAGAGATGAGGGCCTTGCATAGGGTTCAGTGTTTATACAATTATAAGCAGGATTAGTGGATCCCCAAAATTGGCTCCAGAGGACATTGCATGTCATGAAGTTAATTTTGCTCCAGTTTTTGCTCTCTTCCCTTTGCTGCAGAAGATATTCCAGCAAAGTCTAATTATAAAGCCTTGTTGTAGGTTGTCTCCTATTCAACTTCATGCCCAGCAGCCACAGGGGATGAAGCAGAAAGTGGGCACAATTCCTGAAGGGAGACAAGTGGCTCTTGGCCCCGGGAAGCCCCTCCCCCCGTTCTGCAGGTTCAGACCACAGAAGGAGCTGGAGCAGGTGAGGAACCTCAGCCACGCTCACGCTGGCATGCCCCCTCCCTCCGTCTTCTACGCATAGGACATCAGAGGGAGGGGAGAGGGAGGCTAAGTAGGCTCTGGAAGAAGTCTCCAAGTGGAATAATTTCGTTCTCCTGGTGCCGATTGAGAGACAAACTCCGCCAGGTTTGGCCCTGTAACGGAACGCACATCTGGAAAAGGAGGAAGGGGAACAGCAACCCTGTGGTTTCCCAGAGAACAGGCAGCATTTTACTATCAGGCACAAAAAATCAGGACCATTTGTACATTTGTAGCATAGGAAGCTTATTCAAGCCTCTGCACAACAAATCTGGCCAACTAAAGTTTAACACTACTTCTATTTTATTCTTTTAAAGATATTTACTGAAAAGGGGCTTCACTAGATATGTTCATTGTTAAAGGAAAGTATCCCTATACCAGCTACTAATAAATGCAGGTAGCCAAGAAAGAGCAGAGCAACTCAGCTCTTAGTTTGGCTGTGTCCTCTTCTCCACCTGGAGATGGTGAAGAGCAGGATGAAGGATGGCAGCTTGAGCTGGACCGAAACACGGCCAGGGAATGGGAGAGGAAGGGCATTCTAAGATAGTGAAAGAACTGGCTGAAAGCGAAGTGATGGTGCCCAGAGAGTGGAGGAGATCTGGTGTTGTCTCTCTCTTCCAAAAGAGAGCAAGGAAGATCCAGCAAACTAAAGATCAGCTACTTTGACACTGAGAGTTGGGAATCTTCCAGAGCAATCGGATTTGAAAGACTCTTGCCAACAATGCAGAAATCAGCATTGATTCGTCAGAACAAATCTTGCCAGACTAACCTTATCTCACTTTTTGATCAGGTAATTTTCTTTATTAGCACGCGGATAGCAAGCTAATTAAGCGTATGTGAGATTACACAACCAGTAAGTGCACACATAGTTGGTTTGAATAACAGAATAATAAGAGTTGGTCTTCTACTCCATCCCCCTGCTCAAGCAGGAGACCCTATACCAATTCAGACAAACGGCTGTCCAGTCTCTTCTTTAAAAACCTCCAGTGTTGGAGCCCTCATAACTTCAGACGGTAAGCAGTTCCACTGATTAATTGTTCTCACTGCCGGGAAATGTCTCCTTAGTTCTAGGAAAGTCATCCACAGAGAATACCCCTCAAGGATTTCTCATCAAACTCAAGAAAGGTCTGGCCATCCTTGGAAGATGCTCTTCAAGGGTTTCTCCTGTGCTCTTTGCAACTCGGAGGAAGAGTTGAAGGGAAATGCTCCTCACATTTGCAATGCGTGGGAGTTTTGTTGAAAGCCAGCCTTTCTCAGAGCAAGAATGTCATTACTTCCACAACAAGTCCATGCAACAAGTGTGAAGCAAAAGGTCTGTTTCAGCTGTGGGAAAGGCAACAAGGAAAATGCAAAAGCAGCAGCACAGGATAAACGGGAGTGCACCTTCATGTCGACAGAGGGCAATCAACCACTTAAAATGCCTTTGCTGTAACAAAGTTCCTCTCTTGATGAGCCGCATTAAGGATCTGGGAGGCTGCTACTGGATTTGCTCCAGCACACCCAATGAAGATGACACAAACTTGGGTAGGAGGGGCCGCCCCTGGAAGGCAGAAATGCAATTCAAAACTGTCTTGTAGTAGCTTAGATGCAGCAGAATGAATGAGTGCAAAGCTCAGGTAGGAAACAAAAATCAAATGCATCAGTGCATCTGGATTGGTGATTGAGTGGTTGGGTGGTTGGTTGCTGACTCTTAGCAACCACACAGAGAGGCCTTCTTCCCTAATTTGGTTCTTCAGGTCTTCAAACAATACGTTCACCACCACTGTAACCAAATCCACCCACCAGGCTACCAGTCATCCCCTTCTGCTCTTTCCTTTCATATTTCCCAGCATTATGGACGTCTCAAGAGTGGCAGCTCTTTGAATACCGTGTCAAAAATATGATAATTCGAGTTTGGTCCTTTGTGACTCAAGTGGGATGTGTGGATTGATTTTCTGTCTATAATGCTGATTTCTGATTTCTGATTTCTTGACTATTCACAATGTTCTCCAGAGTCTTCTCCAGCACCAATCCTCACAAGCCTCAATACTCTTCCTATCCTGCTTCTTCAAAGTCCAACTTTCTCTTCTGTTCAGTGTCATGAGGAAAGGGTTTACCTGCACGATTCTGATTTTTGCAGATATTGACATATCCCAGCATCTGAAGAGACCTTCACTGCCACTCTAACAAGTGCAGCATATTCCTGGATGGCTGCTTTCTTTACTATGGGTAGTTGATCCCAGAAAGCAGAAGCTATCCACCACTTCAGCATGGCTGCTGTAATTCTTGTCCTTAATTTACTTTCATTGTGGTCCCATTTAATTCCACTGTGCTCCCTGTTTTTCAAAACTAGAACTCCCAGATCATGATCATTTTCAGCTATCAGAATAGCATCACCACGTTTCTCTTCCAGTTCCATTTCCTTTAGCATACATTCAGTATACAGGTTGAATAAATAAGGCAGCAACCTTATCTCATCCCTTTGCCAACCTGGAGTCCATCTGTTTTACCATCTTTGTCGATGGTGGCTACTTGGCCTGTATTTGAGTTTCTCATGCAAGCATTAAGACGCTCTGGGATTCCCACTTCTCTGAGCATTTCCACAGCTTGATGTGATCAATGCAACCAAAGGCCTTTCTGTCATCAATGAAACACTTACATAATTATTTTGGATATTGTGGGGTCCTTGGCCATCTCTGAGCTTGGTTCTTTTCGTGTAGACATTTCATGACCCAATTAGGTAACATCATCAGTGCTAGAAGGGAGTGGGATTTGCAGACAGGAGGAGGAGGAGGAGGATGACTGTGGGGTCCTTTGGGCGCTGTGAGCTTGGTTCTTTTCATGCAGACATTTCATGACCGAACAAGGTAACATCATCAGATTTAGAAGGAAGTGGGATTTGTAGAAGAAAGGAGGCGGGGGAGGGGGAGAATGGTGGGTTTTTGGCAGTCTCTGAGCTTGGTTGTTTTCTTGCACATTTCATTGCCCAGCAAGGGAACTTCATCAGTGTTAAAAGGGAGTGGGGATGGCATGCTCTTTATATATCACAGCTTGCCCTGTCAGGGTTGATGGGTGATCTTGGTGCCTCCTTGATTAGGCTATTATTTACTGACTGGTTGTTTGTCTGAGTTGGTAGTTTTGTGACTGATTATCTTAGGGTATTCTTTCATTTTTCCTCAAAGGTCCAGCATGCATCAGAAATAATGTCTCAGGATCCTCGATCAGGCCACATCTTCACAGTTGTAACTGAACTCTTTCACCTCCCTGTACCAATCATAGAGTCCATTTAGTTTTCATGTACTCCATCTGATGTTGTTCGTGTGTATAGGTGTTGTTTTGGTTGCTGGAAGACTGTTAACAATGAAAACATCATTGGATTGGCAGAACGTTTGCTGCTTCATGTCTGTTTTCTAACTCCTACAATCCAGCTCTATTTCCTTCCTTAATATTTCCAATGTTGGCATTCTGGTCTCCAGTCACAAAGGAGCCCATCTTGCCTGCACGTTCTGTCGATTATGGATTGCATAATGAAAAACGTGTGCGCTTGTGTGAGTAAAGGATTTTTTAAAAAAAGACAGATAAAATCTGTTGCAGACTAATATAAAATAAGAAAAAAAGAAATCAAAGAGAAAGCTAAAAGTAGTTAGTCCCCTTTAACAATTTGAACAAAGCAGTTAAAAGGCTGTTTCCAATCTTCATTAGGGTGGTTATAAGTACAATTAGACAACCCGTGTCCCATTGGGTCATTCTTTTGGAGATATTTCTGGAAATTAAGGAATAGGAAATTTAAAGAATGGATGAATGCATAAATAAATCCGGTTCCCCAAAGCCTTCAACAATGGAAGACTCACTTCTGCCTCGGGCTCCATCTCTGGGGACTGATGTAGGTTTCTGCTGCCTTTAGAGGGGCGGCTTGCATGACCTCACGTCTTGGTTGGCTCTGCTGGATCCTCGCTCTATGGCCACAACTGAGCCCGAAGCTTCTGTTGCTAAGTGAGATAGTTGTTAAGTGAGTTTTCCCTCTTTCTTGTCACAGTTGACAAGAAGTGAATCACTTCTTTAGTCACTCGAATTGTTAAGGCAATTGGCTTCCTCCACTGACTTTGCTTGTCAGAAGGTCACAAAAGGGGATCGTGTGACCATGAGACACTGACCGTCATAAAAATGGAACAGTTGCTAAGCATCCAAATTCTGATCATGCAGACATGGGGATGCTGCAATGGTTGCAAGTGTGAAAGACGGCCCTAAGTTATTTTTTCATTGCTGTTGTAACTTTGAACAGTTGTAAGTTAAGGACTATCTGTAAGCTCTATGGGGACACTCGCATCCCTTTCTTATCTCCTTCTCCAGCCTCTTTGTGGTTGGTCTTGAGGAGAGAGACTAACAGTCTTGGACAGACTTGTTGGACTGCTGAGATTCTAGAAAGAGTGCGGAGAAGAGCAACAAAGAGGATTGGGGGCCTGGAGGCTAAAACACGCGAAGAATGGTGGCAGGAACTGGGCCTGGCTAGTTTAATGAAGAGAAGGACTAGGGAGGACACGATAATAGTCTTCCAATATCTCAGGGGCTGCCACAAGGAAGAGAGTCGACCAATTCTCCAAAGCCCTTGAAGGCAGGACAAGAAGCAACAGATGGGAATCAATGAAGGAGAGAAGCAACCTGGAACTAAGGAGAAACTTCCTGACCATGAGAATAATTAATCAGTGGAACGACTTGTGCCCAGAAGTTGTGAATGCTCCAACAATGGGAATATTAAAGAAGAGATTGGACAGCCATTTGCCTGGACTGATATAGGGACTCCTGCTTCAGCAGGGAATTGGACTAGACGACCTCTAAGGTCCCTTCCAATTCTGTTATTCTGTTAGATAATGGCACCAGTGAGAAAGTAATTGAAATAGCAGTTGAGGTGCCACTGAATGTCAGTGTGACACGGCTGCAAAAATGGAAAGTGGACTTTAGAGTTAATTAAGAGGATGTCTAAAGCAAGGAAGCAATTACTGTATTCCTCTCTGTCAGATAGGTTATTGCTTTGAGGAAGGAAAAAATAATAATAGAGGGGATGTGGTAGCCCTGACAAGATGCCACAGAGCAGAAGGTCCAGCTTTCTCCTCTCCCATGCCAGGGAGGGATTAAGCAGATCAGCCAGGGGCCCAGGAGTTGGTAGGGAGATCCCTGGCCCAGAAAGGTGGGAGGGGGATTCCCCTTTCAAGATGCATTCAGGCAAAGTCTCTCTGAGATGCTTTCGCTTGGATTCCTGCCCCGATCAGAATTGATACGTTTTATTATTTTACTTTAATTCCATCTTTATTATTTTTATAAACAGCCCAAGCTGTCAAGAATACTCCTTCCTCCTATTTTTCCCACAACATCAACCCTGTGAGTTGGGTTGGGCTGGGAGAGCGCAATTGTTCCAAAGTCACTCAGTTGGCTTTCATGCTTGTGACGAGACTAGAACTCACCGCCTCCTGCCTTCTAGCCTGGTGTCTTAACCACTAGGCCAAGCTGAGTGAGCCCCTGCCTCGTAGCTCAGTTGATTCAAGCCCATTAAGAATACCAACCATCATAAATATGAACCCGTTGCCAAACGTCTGAATTTTGATCATGTGACCCTGAGGATACTGCAAAGGTCACAACTACCAGTAGGTCACATTTCTCAGTGTGGTTATAACTTTGAACGGTCACTAAACAGACTGTTGTAAGCAGAGCACTCCCTGCATTTGACAAATTCCATGCCATGGAGTCTGTGTTGACTCTTAGCAGCCAAAGGATAGATTCCCCCCCCCCCCCGCCCCACCAGGAAGCTGAGTTCCTAATTTGGTCTTTCAGGATTTCCAATGGTGCATTATTGTCATTGCGATACTTGGCCTCCGATCGCAACTTTTCTGACTCACAAATCTAATTCAGAGGCGTCTCCTGCGGCTCAGGAACACAAATGCCTTTCAACAAAATTTGTCAGCTGGCAAAGATGCCACCAGACTCCCCCCACCCCCCCACCCCACCCCCAGGTGATGGCTTTCACTGCCAGTTGTCATCTGCTTACACAGGAATTGGAGTTGCTGAAAGCAGCACGCTGGTTCCGAATCCTACGTCCCCTGCCCTATTTCGGCCTGCAGGTGGCCCTCAGCCTAAGACCACAACTGAGCCCCAATGTTTCTGTTGCTAAGTGAGACAGAGGCTGAGAGAGTTTTTACAGCCCCACAACTGCAGGGTAGGGCAGCTTTCAATTTCCAAACGTTAGGGCTACTCAAAAGATGTGATCTGCCCTGGGGATTGCAAAGATATTTTGGTCACTTGAATATTATTATTTAGATGTGCTTGGTAAAGTAACTACATAAATATCATAACTTTTCAACATTTTGGTTTTTTCCCCCATTTACCACAATTGTTAAGTGATTTACTACAATTCTGTAATATTACCACAATAGGCAATCTAGAGAAAAGAAGGGCTACGGGCCACATGATAGCAGTCTTCTAGTATTTGAGAGGCTGCCCCAAAGAAGAGGGGATTGTGTTAGTCTCCAAAGCACCAAACCAACCAGAGAGAGATTCAATCTGGAATTAAGGAGAAACTTAGTGAGGACAATTGACCAGTGGAACTGCTTGCCACTAGAAGTTGTGGGTGCTCCATCCCTGGAGGTTTTTAAGGAGAGACCAGACAGTTACTTGACTCAAATTGTACAAGGTGTCCTGCTCAAGCAGGGGGCTGGACTAGAAGACCTCCAAGGTCCCTTGCACCTCTGTCCTGATTGACTGAATTGTTAAGTTAGTCACACGGTTGTTAAGTGAATTTGCCTCTTCCCCATTGACTTTGCTTGTCGGAAGGTGGCAAAGGGTGATCACATGACCCTAGGACACTGTAGCCGTCATACATATGAATCAGTTGACGAGCATCTGAATTTTGATCACGTGACCATGGAGGTCTTCCAATGGCCGTAAATATGAAAAATGGTCACAAGTCACTTTTTTCAGTGCTGTTGTAACTTTGAACGGTCACTAAACGACCTGTTGTAGGTCGGGGACTACTTGTACTCTGGTGGTTAGGTGAGTCTGGCTTCCCCACTGACTTGTCAGAAGGTCACAAAAGGGGGGGGGGGCAGAGGTGTCACATGACCCTGGGATTTTGCATAAATACATGCCTGTTGCTAAGCACCTGGATTGTCTTCACGGGCCCATGGTTCCAATGGTCGTAAGTGTGAAGAACTGTCATAAGTTACCTTTTTCAGTACCGTGAACTCCTGTAAACCAAGGACTACCGTATGGTAGAAACCTGGCCCACATTTTATTCTTCCTGGCAGGAAGGTGGCCATTGCTTTGAATCCGGTCTCTGGTCTGACTCTGTTGGGGGGTGGGGGGGGGGAGATGGAGCAAAGGGTGGGGGCTTCTTGAGAGTAACCAAGACCCCTTTTCCCAGGGGCTGATGTGCCTTATAAGTATATTGGGGAGGGGGAGCAGCTTAGAAGTGCCCTCATCGTCTTCCACTTCTTCCATTCCTGCTTTTTCTCCTTGCCTCTCTTTTCCTTTCCATAAAATAACAAAGCAAAGCAAAAATTCCCGGGGTGGGGGGGGTGGGGGGGGACAAACTAGCTGCAGATTGTCTTCATTGTGAGCTGAGGCAAAGTAGATCAAGGCAGGTGGGCGGCTGCTGCTGCTGCGTGGTGCAATGAATGGAGCCAACAAGGCCTGGAAGGGGAAGAGAAGTGGGCTTACCTGGGGGAAGGGGGGCAGAGAGGCGCTGATGTTAGGCGAGTGGGGAGCTGGGGGGGGCTGCAAGGCTGGGAATGCAGCTCAGCCCCCCCCCACACACACCCTTGCCAAAGCCCAGGTGAGCCCTTCTTCCCTGGGATGACATCCTGCCCAGTGCTGCTTTCTTCCTAGGTGCACTAAATGTTAAAAGAGAGCCAGTTTGGTGTGGTGGTTAAGGTGCTGGCATAGAAGCCAGGAGACTGGGAGTTCTAGTCCCACTTTAGGCACAAAAGCCAGCTGGGTGGCTTTGGGCCAATCACCCCGGAGACTGGGAGTTCTAGCCCTGCCTTAGGCATGGAAGGCAGCTGGCTGACTGAGCCAATCACCCCGGAGACTGGGAGTTCTAGCCCTGCCTTAGGCTGGCTGGGTGACTTTGGCCCAGTCCCTCTCTCTTTCGGCCCTACACACTTCGCAAGGTTATTTTTGTGGGGAAAATAGGAGGAAGGAAAGTAAGTATATGCACCAGCCTGAATGACTTATAATAAAGATGGGATAAAAATCTAATAATGAAAATAAATTTGAAAAGGACATTGCCTGGCCCAGAGCTTAGCTGTGCTACTCTGCATGGGGCCACCTGGGGTCCAGGCCCAGAAGGATTCTCGGGGGTTGAGTTGAACCCTGGGCTACCAGCTCCACCTTCCTCCTGCCAACTGCCTTGAGGTTGTCCCAAGGGTGGTTTTCCAAAAGGCAACTGGACTTTCTTGGGGGTTTTTTTCCTTGAAAAGGTTTCACTCCTCATCCAAGAAGCTTCTTCGGTTCTGAAGAACTGAAGAACTTCTCCAGAACTGAAGAAGCTTCTTGGATGAGAAGGTTTTCAAGGGGGAAAAGACCCAGGAAAGTCCAGTTGCCTTTCAGAAAGCAGCTTTGGGAGAACTGTGACAGTCTCCATAGACATTTTTTTGCCTTGGAGGTTTTGCTGGCCTCAGTGAATCTCCCACGTTTTCATTTGCAAGCAGCCAAACGCAGCTGGGCCCCTGCAGGTTGGTCCCTGAGCCTCCGCCGGCTCCCCACCCAAAATGGCCCTCGGAGGGGTCACAAAGCTCCCCGGCCGGCTTCAGAGTGGGGCTGGGGGACCAGCTAGTTGGCCTCTGCAGCCTCAGCTGAGCCCAGCTACCTGGCAAGCGGGAGCTGTGCGTGTCCACCCATGCGCACTCGCACCAAGAGATGCTCATCCCGATCGAAGGGGTGGGCTGCATGGCGGAGCCCGCCTGAATTCCCAGCAAGGTCACCATGGAAACCATGAGCAAGAGTGGGGAAGACGTTCTCACCCCAAGGAAGGCGTGGAAGGAGTTGGGGGGGGGGTGCAGCCTGGAAGGAGATCCGGGGGAGGAGAGGGGCAGAGAGCGCCTGCCATGGGGGCAGCCTGCCAGATCCTGGGATCGGATGTGACCTGCAAGAGCCCTCCGGCAGGGCCAAGCAGGAGCTCTTTCAGAGCAGCTCCTTGGCTTCCTCCTGGATGGTGGTGGGGAGGGGGCAGCTGTTTGGGGCCCACTTTGACAGCAGAGAAGAAGCCCCCAGCCTAGAGGCGTAGCAGAGGTCCTAGGGTAGGGCAGGCCTTTGGACAGCTCCATCTGGCGCACCAATTGGACCCTTTCCTAAGTTGGGGGGGAGGCTTCAGAGAGTCACCCACGCCTTAGCCACCTTGATGCTTGACTACTGCAATGCCCTCTACATGGGGCTGCCCTTGAAGACCGTTTGCAAGGTCCAGCTGGTCCAGCCATCTGGCATGCTAGTTGTACCCTTTCCTAGGCTGGGGGGCCCTCACGGGCAGTCACTCACGCCTTAGTCATCTTACAGCTGGACTTCTACAATGCCCTTTATACGGGGCTGCCCTTGAAGACCGGTCAGAAGGTGAGTGAATAGCAATGAGCAGGCTGGACTACGTTCAGGTAGCAGCATGTGAGCTTCACTGGCAGGTCACTAGCCCTCCCCGGGACTCGGCTGGGGGGGGGGACAATGAGAGTCTTCCCAGTCACAAACGGAGAATATGGGGGGTGGGGAGGGGGGTGGAGAAAAGATCATTTGAAGCCTGACCTATTGGCTCCACCAGGGCCGGCTCTGTGACCACCAGCCCACCTCTTTGGGGAAGCACAACTAAAACCAGTGAAGCAGAGTGGGAGATCGGGGGTGGGGTGGGGTGGGGATAGGGTTTCAGAAAATCCAAGGTGGGCTGCAGCTGTGAAACCAAAGTCCCGCTCCTTTTCAGGCTGCAACCCCGTCTTGACTTTTTTCACACCCAAAACCACCAAAAGCCACCAAAAGCCCACCGACCTACAGGTGTGCGCGCGCACACAGACCCAAGACGCTGAGCGCCCCCTGGAGACAAACCTTTCCCGCTCTCCCTACGGCGTCCAAGGCCAGGCAGCTCCCTTTGACCTGCCGGAGGAAGCAGCTTCTTCTGCGGATCACGAGAGAGATCCCCCCCGCCCCCCGTTGGCACTTCCCACGGGCCCAGGCGGCCACGGCAGCTGCTCCTTCCGTCAGCCCCGGCAGCTCGGATGGGCTTGACGGCGCTTATTTCCGTAGCCCCCTTCTTCGCGCTCTGTTTTTAGATTGCCTGGTGATGCAGCCTGCTCCCACCTGCACAGGCTGATAAGGGAAAGGGCGGGGGTGGGGGAGAGGCAAAGGAGGGATGGAAGGAGGAACAGGGAGAGGGAGGGAGGGAGGGAGGGAGGAAATTTTCATTCACTTCTGGCAAGGATAAAGGCCCATGGGCGGGGGGGGGGGTGGCAGCCCTGGAAGAGTGGCAAGGCTTAGGACAGGGGTCTGCAACCATGGCAGTTTTACCACTTGTGGACTTAGGAGGCCCTCTCTGGAGCCCCCCATGGAACTCCGCTCCCAAGCAGGGCAATTGCCACAGTTAAACGTTGGGACAGTTTCTACAATCCCCACAGCAGCAGGGGCCGCCTGAAAGCATGTCCGCACGCATGTGTGTGTGTGTGAGAGAGAGAGACAGAGAGAGAAGGGCAAGCTGTTCAGTTCTTCTCCCACCCTCCAACTCCAATTTGTTTTGTTTTGTTCCATACATGAACCGGATTCGTGACTGGGAGCCCCCCAGGGGTTTTTCCTCTCCCCAGGAACCATCTGTGTGTCATGCTTTTCCTGACCATAGGATCCCCCTCCCCAGTCAGTCCCCTGTGCTTCATCTGGATGCTTCCTGTCCTGACAATAATGGTTGAGGTCACCACTTGCTCACTTCTCAACTCTTGGCTAATCAGCTTGTTGGCTTAGCTTAGGGCAAGAAAAGTCTCTCTCTCTCTCTCTCCCCCTCCCTCCCTCCCCCCTCCCTCCCTCTGTGTGTGTGTGTATGAGAGAGAGAGAGAGCACACGTGTCCTCGGTCATACCCAGCTTGCATTAAATCAAGGAGCAGCCGCCCACCCAGGCCAGCATTTCTTCTGATTTGGGTTCACTGACCCAGATGATGCCCTCCACCTGCTCAACCACACAGCCTTCCAGAGGCCTTGGATTATGATCCCCCCCCCAATTTACTTGCCAAGGATGATGAGAATTGTAGTCCTATGCCTGTGGGAGAGGGGAGTTCCTAGATGGGAAGTCTGCTTTGTTTCACATGGTTGGGTGGCTTTGGGATGCCTCTGGTTCTCCTCCGCTGCCCTCCGTCCCGTTCTGTAAAGGGGGGGGGTATCTCGCATGGGCAGATGTTTTACAGATGGGGTGCAAAGTCTCCTTTTCCAGAAGGATGGCAAAGTATTCTGGGTACTAAAGAAAGCTGCAATGCAGATCAAGGAAGAGAGGAGTGGGGGGCTGGGTTGGTTTGGAGACCCCCATCTTCTGGTACCAGGCTTGCCGTAAATATTATTGTCCAGATGTTGAACATCTAAGATTGAGTTCCTCAACTTTGGCCACTTTAAGTCATCTGGACTTCAACTCCCAGAATTTCCCAGCCAGGAAAGCCGGAGAATTTAGGAGCTCTGGGACTCATCAGAGAGGCTGCTCTCCTTCTCCCCCCCCCCCCCCAAGCCCCATAAAGGAGTCAGATGGAGACTCACCAAGGAGGCTTTTATGGAACAGCAGCAATATTATGACACCCCCCCCCCTTCAACACACACACACATACACACAATTTGAAAAGAACCTCCAGACTTTGCCTTGGTCCAGCTAGTTTTCCTTTCGCAGGATGTTTTTCATTCAATAGCTTTTGAGATTAAGATGGGGCAGGAATGTGCCCATCAGTTCACTAGACCTGTCTTAAATTAGCTCAGCTAATTTAAACCCAGCCTCGTGAGTGTTAGTACCCCTTTATAAGGCCTTGGTAAGGCCACACTTGGAATTCTGCATCCAGTTTTGGTCGTCACAATATAAAAAAAAAGATTTGGAGACTCTGGGAAGTGTGCAGAGAAGAGCAACAAAGAGGATTAGGGGACTGGAGGCTAAAACCTACGAAGAACGGTTGCAGGAAAGAGAAAGAAGGACTGGGGGGGGACATCATTGCAGTCATTCAGTATTTGAGGGGCTGCCACAGGGTCTCCTGCTTGAGCAGAGGATTGGACTAGAAGACCTCCAAGGCCCCTTCCAACTCTGTAATTATCACAGGTACAAGAGGTGGCATGGAAGACGAGTGTGCAGGGCTGCACACAGCGCTACTGGATGTCTCCGAACAAGAGTCCAGGGCTGTGCATAGCCTTGGGACACCAGACGTAAAACGGAAAGGATTGTCCAGGGTCTCAGGAAATAGGCGGGGCAGCCTATCAGAACAGCCAGGAAGCAGGTTTCCAGAGTCATGATTGCAATTTCCTCCCGTTCCAAAGCCGCTGAGTTGGAAATCCCATGGAGAGCCTCTCCGTGGGTCAGAATTCCCCTTCTCGGTTGTTGCGGCAAAGATCCAAAGTCCAGCCAAAGGCGAAGGCTTGGGACTAGCAAGGTCCTGGCCTTATTGTTCATTTTATCATTATTGATACATTTTATTTTATAAAATCAATTTCATAAAATTGATTGAATTTCATTGCCTCCCATCTCCCGTCCAAGGTGACTCTGGGTGCTTCCATATCCATCACCAGAGGTTATCAAGGAGAGACTGGGTGGCCATTGGTCCGGAATGGTTTAGGATTTCAATAGAAGAGAATACAGGGAGCCCTTGACTTATGGCACTGAAGAAAGTGACTTATGACCGTTTTTCACACTTACGACTATTGCAGCATCCCCATGGTTGTGCAATCAAAATTCAGATGCTTGGCCACTAACACGGACGTATGACGGTTGCAACGTCCCGGGGTGACATGAGAAGCCAAATTCACTTCACAACCATGTTCCTAATTTAACAACGGCAGTGATTCACTGAACAACTGTGGCAGGAAAGGTCGTAAAATGGGGCAAAACTCACTTAACACACATCTTGCTTAACAACAGAAATCCGAGGCTCAGTTGCGGGCATAAGTTGAGGACTACCTTGTACTATTATTATTAATTTATTTTTTAATCCGAGGTCAAATACCCGGTCAGGTTTCCAGCTGAGGGAACTCGCTTGCTCCTTTAGCGAAGAGATTCTTTGCCTACCCCGGATGGCTTTTTGAAAGAGAAGCTTCGGTGTGCTGGAGATGGGGAAGGGGTGGCTAAGGCATCCAGAGGGACCGAGGGGGCTGGATGCTGGGGAAGAGGGTCCGTTTCCCCCACCCCCACCCCCACCTCAATCAATCCCTTGAGAAGCAGGCATAAAAATCCCTCCACTGCACCGTCATGCCTGGTTCTCTTGCCCAGTCGGGCCCTGTTGTTTCCAGCCGTCTTGTCTCCCATGACTGGAGGGTCCCTGGCTGTGAGGGGGGCTCTCTATATGTTTCCACAGTCCTTGCTACAACCTCCTGCCCCCAACTCTGGGAGGCTCAGGCTGGTTTACAACAAACCGGGCTTATTTCCAAAAAAGATACGGCCTGCAGATCAAAGCCGGAGAGCCTCTGGCTGCCCACACAGCCATTCGCCTGGTGCCCTGGCCTACTGGTGTGGTCTGTCTGGTTTGGCCATGAGGACCTTCCCTGGAGAACAATTCCTCGTCCAGCAGAGCTCTCCCTGGCATACAACAGCCCACCATAGCCACTGCGCCCCCTCCCCCCCCCCGCTATGGAAAAATGGCTGGAGTTGGGAAAAGGGAAATAGCGGGGGGGGGGGGGGTGTCAGAGAGCACAAGCTGGGGGATGTCGTTTTCCTGGCAGGCTGGAGGAAGGAAGGGGACGGAGGGCGGGGCTGCCCTCCTCCTCCTGGCCAATCTTCCCTGAGTTTCACGGACAGCCAAGCTCACCCACCAGCCTCCTTCCGAGGTAAGAAATGGGGCTTTTAGGCTATGGGGGGGAGGGGGGCTGCCGCCACTGTGGCTTCAGAATCAGGAGCAACCAGGCAGACCGTCCCCCAGGGACCCAACTCTGCAGCAACTCTGCCAAACCAGAAGCAGAGCTGGTCCCTGAGCCTCCAGCCCGCATCCTGCCAAGGAGGGTTGAAGAGACTTCCTGTTGGGGCTGGAGCATTAAACAGCTTTGGGCATAAAATGAGAAAATCTCTGTTTAGTTTTGTCTTCCTCTGTTAAAACCCGTGTGAGTATGGGGTGAGAGAGTAGCCCAGGTGGTGTCACCTACCTCCACTGGCTGCGATTCCAGCAGGACAGGCGAGGAGACGTTGGAAGGGTGCCTTGAGGGTCCAGAGGCCGAGTTTCTGGTTTGGGGGGGCCTCTGGGACCCTCCGAGGCCAGCAGAAGTCGGGTGGGGATAGGACCTGGGAGGCATGGCAGAGTGAAGGGGGTGGCATTGCTCGGCTCCTGCTTGAAGGCTTCTCCTGGGATGAGAAGGAGAGTCAGGACTGTGGAGCCTTCAAGGGTTCTTGATGAGCTACCAATCCATGCCTGGATCTCCCAGGCGCTGACCCGCAGCCCCGCTCAGAACACCCTCATCTAATGGGAGAGAGCTGGACTTCGCTCTGGATCCACCCACTGAAGACCAACATTGTGCTGGGCTGGTCACAGGCCTCTGGCATGAAGGAAGCCCTTACCCACTTCCAGGCCAGGCAAAGCTGCTGGGTCCTTGGCCTCTTGGCCCAAAGACAGCCCTGATATAGGAGAGAGCCAAGGGCAGGAGTCAAGCAGGGTCTGTGTAGAATCTCTAGGTAGTCACAAGAGGGCTAAGTCCAAACTTCCTTCAATGCCATGGACCCTCGTCTAGTTTCACCCAGGGGCAAACCGTTAGTGTGAGAAGACTCCTGTTTGTAGGTTTGAGCAATAAATCAGTAACTTTGAACCTTCACCTTTGCACCTGGTTGTTTGCATCTGACACCTGGCTTCTTACACAAAGCCTTGGTTCTTTGGAGCTGCTGCTCAGGGCCTACCCTGCACTCCTGACTGTAAAATTCGAAGGGCAGGTTTAGTGCGGCAATAAACCAGATAGAAGCCATGGTTGGGTCGAGAGGCCAGGATTGGCGTGGAGCAAGTGGAACGAGAGGAATCTCCTGGCTGTCTCAAGAGGTCCTCAGGTGGCAAGTGGTGGAGGGGCGTTTTTGTGCTGATGACCCTGGATCAGGCATTCTTCTGTGATGGATCAGGTTGGCACAGGATCAGGCCCTTCGCAGTGCAACTTAGTGCACCCCACGGTGCAGGATCTGGCCTTTACATATGAGTTCCCTCTGATCAAAGGCAGCAATGTTGCAGAGCACTGTCCAAAATGCCCCCCTCCTTCTTCTTGTCCTTCTCCTTGAGTTGCCATGATTCGCCTTGACTAGTTCCCTCTAGCAGGAGGTTCCGAGCTGGTCTTCAATCTTCAATCAGAATAGAGCTGGAAGGGATCTTGGAGGTCTTCTAGTCCAACCCCCTGCTCTAGCAGGAGACCCTATCCCATTTCAGACAGGTGACTGTCCAATCTTTTCTTTAAAATCTCCAATGTTGGAGCCCCATAACCTCTGGTGGCAAGCAGTTCCACTGGTTAGTTGTCCTCGTTGTTAGGAAATTTCTCCTTAATTCCAGGTTGCTTCTCTCCTTGGTTAGTTTCCATCCATTGCTTCTCATCCTGCCTTCAGGGGCTTTGGAGAATAATGTGACCCCCTCTTCTTCGTGGCAGTCCCTCAAATACTGGAAGACTGCTCTCATGTCCCTCCTGGTCCTTCTTTTCTCCAGACTGGCCATATCCAAATTCTGCAGCTGTTCTTCCTATGTTTTAGTCTCCAGGCCTTTAACCATCTCAGTTGCTCTTCTCGGCACTTCTTCCAAAGCCTCCCCATCTTTTTGTCATGCCTTCAGAAATCTCTCTGTGTTGGGACTGGATCCCCAGGGTGATTTCTTTGCTACCTGCATCGGATCCTCTTGGTGTCCTGCTCACCAGGAAGCCAACAAGCTGTGGGTCTCTGGGCCACGCTGTTGGATTGCCAGGAGCCACAGCATAAGTGGCAGGCACCATGGCAAAGTGTGGAGCGTGTTTAAGGGAGCAGCTGGGAGTCCTGAATTCAAATCCTATCTCATCTCAGCCATGAAAATGGTTCAGACAGCCACCATCTGTTCCCCTCTCTCTCCGCAAATGCCTTTACTTATCTTGAAATTCAACTGGCAGGGGGAGCGAGTGACCCAGTTCTATCGCATTGGTGGGCACAAGCAAGGACAAAGAAGAGCCCTTTTATGAAAATGAGGCCCCTCCCCTTTCTCATAATGACACCCCTCTCGATGTGCATTAATTAATGCGCATGGATACTTTGCCTTTCCTTATTCACCTCCCCAAAACGGAGGCTTTTCTGCTTGCCAATGAACATTTAAAATATATGAATAGCTCGCACCATAGCAATAAAGGGGAGGTGGGAATAAGGAGGAGCTCCAGGGAGGGCATTAACGGTTTTAAGTGTAAATGCTTTTCAGACTGCTGCATAAAGGAAATTGAGAAGAATAGCTAATGCCAGAGAAAACAGAATTAGGAGCAAAAAGGATCGTGGCAGGCAGATGCTAGCAAGGAGAAACTTAAAAGGAGATAAAAGTGTAAAAATGATGATCTAGGAGAGTGCCATTTTCCCATCAGAACAGGAGAACCAAGGAGAGTTCCGAATTTTGTACCCAATTTTGGTCACCACGATATTAAAAAGATATTGAGACTCTAGAAAGAAATGCAGAAAAAGGAAGACAATTAGAGGTCCGTGTGCAAGAACATATGATGAACGGTTGTAGGAACTGAGTGTGTCTCGGCTAATGGAAGGAAGGACGGGGGGGGGGGTGACATGAGAGCAGTCTTTGAGCAATATTTGAGGGGCTGCCACCAAGAAGAAGGGATCAACTTGTAACACAAGAAGCGAGAATGACTTGCCTCCGGAGGTTGTGGGTGCTCCATCGTGGGAGGTTTTCAAGAAGAGGCTTGTTTGGAATGGTCTAGGGTCTCCTGATTGAGCAGGGGGTTGCGCTAGAAGACCTCTGAGGTCCCTTCCAATTCTGGTTATACTGTAAGGTTGCATTTAGGGAGGAGAAGCCAAAGAAGCAGGCAGCAACTGGAGGAATCTTCTCTTAGGACTGGCACGAGGGAAAGGAATCTTGGAGTCTTTGAAAACTGCAACTAATTCCAAAGTTGATAGATCATCAGACATCCTGAAGGTCCAGCATCCAGGTCACTGTTCTGCCCAATTCTGCATGATGTCAGATCATGCCCAATTCCATGTGCCACATTTTAAGGTATCCTGCAGCATGCTGAGCCCAGGAAGCACAGCCAAAAATGGGATTAAATCCAGGAAAGAGAAAAAGGGAAGGGAAGAGTCTGATAAACTTGGAGAAGAGTATCAATAGAAGGGAATATCTGGAGCTCAGGTTCAACTGCTCTCTCAGCTGGGTTGTTTCTTTGCAGACGTTTCATTACCAAAATAGGGAACATCATCAGTGCTCGAAAGGAGTGGGATTTGCTCTCTGTGTATAGGTGAGTGGCTGCCCTGTGTGGGTGTTCTTGGTTGTTCCTTGATTGGGTTGTTGTTTACTGTTGATTGTTTGTCTGAGGTGATAACCTGAGGGTAGAAGAAGAAGCAATGGGTGGAAACTAATCAAGGAGAGAAGCAACTTAGAACTGAGGAGGAATTTCCTGACAGTTAGAACAATTAATCAGTGGAACAGCTTGCCTCCAGAAGTTGTGAATGCCCCAACACTGGAAGTCTTTAAGAAGATGTTGGATAGCCATTTGTCTGAAACGGTATAGGGTTTCCTGCCTAGGCAGGGGGTTGGACTAGAAGACCTCCAAGGTCCCTTCCAACTCTACTATTGTATTGTATTGTATTGTATAGTTCCTTGATTGGAGCCTTGTTTACTGCTTGATTGTTGATGGGCCACTGACAGGGCAAGCCAGCTGTGTTGTATAAACAGAGAACAAACCCCCTCCCTTCTAGCGCTGCTGATGTTACCTAATTGGGTCATGAAACGTCTGGAAGAAAACCACCAGGTTCAGAGAGCACCAAGGGCCCCACAGTCATTCTCCTCCTCCTCCTCTCTACAAACCCTCCTCCCTTCCAAAACTGATGCTGTTACCTAGTTTGGGTCATGAAATGTCTGGAAGAAAACCACCTAGCTCAGAGAGTGTCAGCGACCTGACTGGAGAAGACTAGATGAAAGGGGAGGAGAACCAGAAGTTGGAAATCAGAGGGGAGCAGGTATGGGCCCTTAGAAGAAGCCTGGGTGAAAGGAGTCCTAAAAGCAAGAGGGGGGGGGGGTTCCTGCTGAAGATAGGCCTTCCTTTCCTGGTAGCCCTGGAAGCATTCCTGCAGTGGGGGATCCCCGCAGTGAGCAGGAACAGCCGACATCCTAGCTGACCTTTTCTGCATCTGAGAGCTTTGACCATCCTGGCACAAAATTGCTATCCTCCACGGAAAGGGCCTTCATCTTGCCCCCCGCCCATGAGCGCAACCGGTGGAGGCCCTCCCATCTATGCCGAGCAGAACTTTCACCCTTCTTCTGACTGCAGCCAGGGGCCTCCTCCAGGTGCATGAAACCTGGGTTGTACCAGCCATGACCTCGAAGGGGTGTCCAGGGGCAGAAGAGGCTACGGTCAGGTTTTCTGCCCTCTCAAACATGGATGAAGAGGACTTCATCTCAAGGGTGGAGAAAGCCTCTGGAGCAGCGATGGAAGGTGGAGGGAAGTTGCTCTTAACCTGCATTGATTTGTAAAGAGGCAGAGCTAAGAAGCGAAGCCGTTTTATGGAGGGTTTTCTGAAGCAAGGTCCATCCCCTGCTTGTGAAGGTGAAGCAGGAAGTCCCTCGGATAACAGGTGGCCATCAGTTCTCCTTCCTTTCTGTGACCATCTGGGGCTTCATGGAGCCACCAACGCTTGTCTTTGGAAAGGCGCCAGTTGACAGGAATGCAGCCTAGAAATAATACTTGTACATCCCCAGATTGGAAGCTTCTCCCAGAACATTTCGGAGGCCTGTGGCCGTTTATCTTTATTAAACGTATTTGAAGCTGTGATGTAGGCTATGAATTTGAGGCTCAATCGATCAATCAATCAGGATAGAGTTGGAAGGGACCTTGGAGGTTTTCTAGTCCGAACCTATACTATTTCAGATAAATGGCTGTCCAGTTTCTTCTTGGAAACCCCCAGTGATGGAGCCCCCACAAGCTTCTGCTGGCAAGCTGTTCCACTGGTTAATTGTCCTGTTATGAAGTTTCTCCTTGATTCCAGGTTGCTTCTCTCTTAGTTTCCATCCATTCTTTCTTCTCTTGCCCTCTGGTGCTTTGGAAAATAAGTTGACCCCCTCTTCTCTGGGGCAGCCCCTCAGATACTGGAATGCTGCTATCATGTCACCCCTAGTCCTTCTTTTCTCTAGGGTGGCCATACCCAAATCCTGCAACCGTTTGTCATCTTTTAGTCTCCAGGACTCCCATTCATCTTATTTGCTCTTCTCTGCTTTTTTTCTAATGTGGTGACCAAAACTGGAAGGAGTATCCCGGGTGCGGTCTTAGCAAAGCTTTATAAAGCGGTACTAATAGTTCACATGGTTTTGATTCCATGCCCCTGTTTATACAACCAAGGATTGTATCAGCTTTTTTCCGCTGCTGCTGCTGCTCCCGGCTGACTGGCGTTTAAGGGATCGTCCCCTAGGACACCAAGGTCCCTCTCGGTGTTACTGATTTTGAGCCAGGGTTTGCCTAATCTATGCTTATACCTTTGATTTCTCCTGCCTAGGTGTAATCTTTTGCTTATCACTCAGATACAGTGGTAAGCGTTACCATTTCTGATATTGGTGAAAGTCGTAAACAGCTTTGCTCTTCCCCACTCAGATCCTTCAGCCATTCTGAAGCAGTCAATGAAAAATAAATAAATATATTTTGAGTGGTTTGTCAATGGCTTCCAACAATGCATTCCAGAGACGATTCCCCAAAGCCTCCGTTGAAAGGTCTACCAGTTCATCAATTCATTCGCCAAAAGGCAGGTGACCAATTAATTGATGTCTCAGTAGGCTTCCTAATCATCTCTGTGCAGGTTTCTGGCTGGAAGCCCCCACGCTTCAGGGTTGATTTTGGTCTTGGGAGTGTGGTGGGGGTGGGGGGGGGGGTGAGTGAGAGGTTTGCATTCTTTATTCAAGCCCCCCCACCCCTCAAAGTGAACCCAGATGTCCCTGAGACCGCCTGTCCTGGAGGGAGATCAAAGCAAAGAAATTTCATGGAGCCAAGGAAAATAATTTGCATAGGACGTGTTTGTGCTGTCCTGTCCCCTGCCAGGAGAGATGAGATTCCACACGGCTTTTGCTGAGTCCAACATCTTCTGGGATTCACCTGAGAATCTTCAGTTTGGGCCTATGGCCGATGGTCTTCTTGGGAGAAAGACGGCTAGCATTAGCCATGCTCTTCCTGGATTCACCTGGTGGACGTTGGCTGAGTTTTCCAATTGTTCAATCTTTCAAAATTACTCCAGACTCACCAGACTCCTGAAGACATCCAGGAGGCCCTTATGAGAAAACCTTCTTCTCTGCAATTCCAACTGCTAATCCAGAAATCTCTGCTGAGTCTCTAGACTTCCTGGATCGAGCAATGGGTCAGACGTGGAATGGTAGATCATTTCTTCTTCTTCTTCTTCTTCTTCTTCTTCTTCTTCTTCTTCTTCTTCTTCTTCTTCTTCTTCTTCTTCTTCTTCTTCTTCTTCTTCTTCTTCTTCTTCTTCTTCCTCCTCCTCCTCCTCCTCCTCCTCCTCCTCCTCCTCCTCCTCTTCTCTTTCTCCTCCTCCTCCTCAAATGCCAAGGGAGGTACAAAATTCTGGTTCTTCAGGAGGCCTCAACGAGTGTTGTTGGACACTGTTGTAGGACGTCTATCTTCCTTCTCTGTTCTTCCAATCGCTGTGAAGCCTTGCCTATCATAACCTTCGCTGGCTTGCTACAGGGTGACTCTTGGGGTTTGTTGACTGAAGTAATCCTCTTCCATAGTTACTTCTCCTGACCTTAATCCTCCTAATAGCCCCTCCCAGCCGCCAGCCTCACATTCTGCCTTTTTATGATCTTCAGGAGGGTTTAGTACCTGACAGGAGATGGGAAGGACATGTTTCCCCACCCCCCAAGAGCCTTCGGCCCTCCGTTGGTCAGAGGTGGGAGAGGGTCTCCTGTTGGGGCAGGGGATTAGACAAGAAGACCCCCCCTTGAGGGAGAATCTTTCATGATTTTCAACATTGCTTCTTCTCCATTTTTGTTTTATAATCGGGATCTTAGGAAGGATCCCGAGTGGATTCTCTGGCACAGTGAGCACTTGATCACTTCCTGCTAGCATTTCAGGCGTTAAAATGGCAGCTCATCTTCGACTTAACAACCATTCATTTAATAAATGTTCAAAGTTATGACAGCACTGAAAAAGTGACTTCTCATTAGTCCTCACTCTTACAACGTTCTTACTCTGGGGGGAGGGGAAAGGACTCCTCTGGCCTGGGGTCGGCCGTGGGCTTCTCCTCCTGCAGCTCTGAGCATGGCTGCCCCACGAAGCCAACTGGGTGGGGGGATTGGGCCGCTGGAGGAGGGGGCTCCAAACATTAAACTTCCAGGCTGGGAAATTCTGGGAGTGGAAGTCCATAAATTTTAAAGTGGCCAGGCTTGGAGACCCCTCCTCCAGCAGCCCAATCCATCCCCCCCCCCCACCCGAGAGGCACACAGCATCCTTACCTGGGTGGCATAAGGCTCTCCCGTGGCCATAGAAACACCCCAGCCTTGAGGGAGAGGCCTGGGGGCAGAGTGTGCCCGATGCACCCCTGGCTGTGCCCCGGAAGGTTTGGCATCCTCCCCCAGGATGCAGCTTAAGTGTTCTTTTTTCTCAGCTGGCACCCAGCAACTCCAACTCCCATACTCCCCAGCCTCTTGGTTGAAACCTGCGGGAGAAGTCTCGGCCTCCCCTTGGAAGTGGGGGGAGCAGAGGGGGCCGATAGAAGCCCAAGGCCTCCCCCTTCCCCAAGGGGCTCAGGTCTAAAGGGGAGGGGATGCCTGGGGACGGGAAGCGGGCGAAGAAGCTGCCGTCCCGCCCTCCCCCCCCCCTCCGGCAAACAACTTTTCCGGCTGCCCTTCCTAGCCGCCCCCTCTCCCTCATTGCCATGGCGACGCTGGAAACTCCCCGCTGCCGAGGGGGCTGAGTTTGCGGCAGTGAACGGAGCTCGCTCCTCTCGCCCCTCGACAGCGCCCGACGCCCCCCGAGCCCCTCCGGACGCCCCCCGGGACCCCGCAAGGTAAGCGCCGCGCGGCTGGGTGCTCGGTGGGCGCAGAAGCCTTAAGCTGCCGGTGGTCCGGGATGGGAGAAGGTCTCCTGTGGGGCCGGGGGTTGGACTAGATGACCTTCGGGGTCCCTTCCCACCCCGGGATTCTTCATCCGTGTCCTTGTTCTAAGTTTAGTTTGTCAAATCTCCGCCGGTTCTAGCTCTGGGATTCCGTTGCGTGGATTCCGTTGCAAGCGCTAAGTATCCAGTTAATTAATCGGTTTCTGCTCTCAAGGAAGGCTGGGCAAGCATCGGCCCAGAACTGGATGGGGTCTCCTTACTTGAGCAGGGGGTTGGACTAGAAGACCTCGGAGGTCCCTTCCAACTCCTTGTTCCAAGTTTACTTTGCAAATCCCACCCTAGCGCTGCTGCATGGGTCCATTCCAAGGATTAAGCATCAAGTTTAATTAATGCTAATGAAGCATTAAGCATCAAAACAGCCATTGGTCCAGATTTGACTAGGGTCTCCTGCTTGAGCAGGGAGTTGACTAGAAGACCTCCAAGGCCCCTTCCAACTCTTTTCCTTCACTTATTTTGCTCTCAGCAGAGCAAAGGAGCCACTGCAGGGGGGAGGGGGGCAGTCAAGAGGGGCAGCAACCCATGCCTGCCCCCACCGCAGTGTGTCCAAACTGGGGGAAGCCCATTGCGAGTGTGCCAGTACTGATTTTCTCACCTGCTGCTGGCGTAATGTGCTCAGGGTGATGTCTGGAGAAAGACCCCATGCCGGGCACAGCAGCAGCCCACACAGTCTGAAGAAGTGGGCACTGCCAAGCTGGATGGGGGAGTGGGCACCAAGCTCCTAGGCGGGAAGGACAGACCAATGCCTCCTGGGAAATGTAGTCTGCCACCTCTGCCCAGTGGCTCTTTGCTTCATTTCAAGCCTTCCTGCCTGGCATTCAGAGTCCGGCCACCGGTGCCCTCTTCCCAGCTCAGGGGGAGCTGGAGCTGGGGCACCTTCAGCTGCCCACAGTTGGCATTGTCAGGGAGGCTGTGGGAAAAGGCAGGACAGCTGGCAGGATGTGGCGGCATGTGCCCGGGGGCAGCAAAACCCATGTACCTTTTTTTCGCACCCTTGAAAAATGGTTGTATGAACATGCATTTCTGGGCATAATTTAGGAAGAACATCCTGCGATAGGGGATGAATTGGGGTGGAGTCTTCCGGGAGGGGGCCATGCCAACTCTTGTGCCAGCTTAGAGGGAAGCCCCATGACTTTTGCTAGCTGGGGGATTCTAGGAGTTGGCTCACAGGTTCCCAAGGTTGCAGACCCCTGCTCTACACGGGGACCAATGTTATCCATTTCAGGATAGGGTGAAACTTTAGCAGGGGAGGGGGAGGGCAGTCTTGCTTCCCCAGGCCTGTTGTGGCTTTGGGTCTTGCCGGACGTGGACTCCTGGTTTCTGAGGACCAAGGCTGGATCCCCGGGGATTCCTTCATCCTCCCCGGATCCTTGGCTAGGCAGCCATCTAGGATGGATGCAATCAGTCTTTGTCCTTTGTCCTCTGAACCAATATTTCAGGATTTCCCCTGAAGGGATCTTCAGTTTTGTAAAAGGGAGAGCTAGATTTTAAACAAAATCCTAATTCGGGATGGACAGCCATTCGTGAATGAATTCATGAAAGGTTACAGGAATTGGGCATGTCTAGATGAACGGAAAGAAGGACTCGGAGGGACAGGAGAGCAGACTTCCAGGGCTTGAGGAGGGGCTGCCTCAGAGAAGGAGGGCTCCACCTCTTTTCCAAAGCACCTGAAGGCAGGATAGGAAGCAATGGGTGGAAATCCATCAAGGAGAGAAGCAACCTGGAGATATGCCTTGACAATTAGAACACTGAATCCGTCAGACGGCTTCCCTCCAGAGGTTGTGGGGCTCCAACACTGGAGATTATTAAGGAGAGGCTGGGCAGCCATTTGTCTGAAATGGTATCAGGCAGGGGGGCTTAACCTCCCTAATGCCACGACCACTTAATGCAGTTCCTCATGTTGTGGTGACCCCCCCCCCCAACCATAAAATTATTTTATGTTTTCCGTATCTCTTCGAAAATACGTGTTCTCCGATGGTGTGAAAGGTTCGTTCGACCCCCAAAGGGCCCCGGACCCACAGGTTGAGAACCACTGCTATAAGGCCTCCTGCTTGAGCAGGGGGTTGGACTAGAAGACCTCCAGGGTCCTCTCCGGCTCTACCCCCATAACCATTTTCTGCTCTCGTTTTTCCATCTTTATTTAATTGCAGTCAATTTGAATGCTTTTATATTTGTGCTGCCCTGATCCTGTCAGCCACCATTTGGGTAGTAAGATGGATAACATATCAATCTAAGGAACAGAAATGATGAAATAAATTCTGGGGTGAAACTGTCTCAGTAGCGCTATTGGTGTGTTCCACCTCTGCTCCTCTCTGGTTACTGACATGAGTCAGTTTTGACAATGTGGTGCATGCCTACTCCCCCCCTCCCAACACACACACACACACACACACACACATTACACACAGACAGAGAGAGAACTCATTTCACCTCCTACGGAAAGTTCCAGAGGGGTGATGGTGGCTGTTGTGGGCAGGAGGGAGGGGTCTCTTCAAAATCCAGCCCCTCCTGTCCTTTCTCTGCCCCAAAGCTGCCCCTTTGGCTCCCTCTCCGGTGACCCACAACTCAGTCGGTTGTCCCTGGAGATGCATCTCTGTTCCTGGAAGGGAGGCCCACTTGGCCCATCCAGGAGGGACCCTCGCCTGCTGCCCCCCCCCCCCCCCCCGTGGTCTTTGGGGGCTGCCAAGGCTCTGGCGTGACCCGAAGAGAGGTTGGGGTCAATCCTGAGCTGGTAAGGGATCGAGGCTTCAGCTCTCCTGGACCTCTAGGGATCTGCCCCACCCCATTCATTCTAGCAGGGAATGCTGTTGCTATTCCCCAGGGAGCCCCCAGGAGCCCATGCCAGGGTGCTTGCCAGGCAGCTGCTCTTTGAGGGGCACCTGCCCCCCCTCTCCTTCTGCTCCTGAGCCCGAGGCTGCTGTGGGTGGGGGGCTCTGTGGGTGGGGGTGGGAGGGAAGAGGAAGCGCACAAGAGGGGTCCTCGGAGAAGCCAGCTGGCCAGAGGCACCAAGGGTCTCTCTTGCAAAACCGCCCCTTGGGTGTAAGGGGAAGAGGGCAAATGGATGGAAGAAGGGACGGCTTTTCTTATTCTCGGAAAAGATGGGAGAAAATTGAATTATGCACCGGAGTCTATTAAGCTTGTCAACTTGGGATGAACCAGAATATCATCCGAGGCCCCCTCGACCTTGGCTGGAGGTCTAAACTCTTGTGATTGTCCTACCTGGCAGGGTCAGCGTGCAGGGCAAGGTGGCTGATGCAGAGGCCAAAAATAATACAAGTAGTCCTCAATTTATGCATCGGTTGTCTGAGAAACGGTCCAAAGTTGCTTTTTCAGTGCCGTCGTAACTTTGAACAGTCAGTAAATGAACTGATGTAAAAGGAAGCCGGCCTTTACTCAGGCAGCATCAGCCCAAGAGGAAGGGGAGGGGAGGGGAGGGGAGGTGGCTGGAGCTTGGCCTGGGGGCTCTCTTTTGGCTTCCGGCCCTCCCTCTGGGCTGGGTGGCATTGGGAGGGCAGTGCCCAGCCTGAAGGCGCCAGGGCAGGAGCCTTTCCCTTGGGAAGACCTGGCTGTGCTCAGAATGGCTGACGCTTCCTGCCCAGAGTTCTCGGCCTTTTTATAGACGTTCCCGAAGAATGTCCGGAAAACCCTCCATGGCCAGGCATTGTTTCCAGGGGGCAGGAAGAGGCTCAGGGGCCCAGCCCAGCTCAGGAGGGCTCCCAGGAGAGAGGCCGGAGCAGGGGCTAAGGTCCCCAGCAATCTGGGCAGGGGGCTATGGACCTCTCAGCCTGGCTCAGCCAGCACACAGAGCGACCGGCACGGCCTTCTGCCTCGGCTCTCCGTCCAGGGAGATGGGCGGGGGGGGGGGGGGGCTGCAGAATTTAAGCGCAATGGAGGGAAATGGGCTGCTTTAGGGGAGCACTGCACACTCACTCACACACACACACACACACACACACAGAGGCAGGCAGGCATTTCTGGATGTTTATTCGGCTGATGTTTAGCACTCTTGTGAAGCTAGTCTGGAGAAAAGAAGGACCGGGAGTCTTCCAGTATTTGAGGGTCTTCCACGAAGAAGAGGGGGCTCAGCCTCTTCTCCAAGGCCCCTGAAAGCCGGACAAGAAGCAACGGATGGAAACGAAGGAAGGAGAGAAGCAGCCAGGAATTAAGGAGGCATTTCCTGACAGTGAGAGCAATTCATCCGTGGAATGGAAGTTGCCTTCAGAAGTTGGTGGGGGCTCCATCACGGGAGGCTTTGAAGAAGAGACTGGTGTGTCCCTGCCTTGAATAACTCCGGCCGTCCCCTAATCTTCAGGGAGGGGTCACAAAAGTAAAGGCGGCAGTTTCACCCTTGTAAGCGATGCCCTCACCCTTCGGGTGGCACAGCAGCAGGCATGGGAAGGCAGGGGCACAAGCGCCATCTTCATTTGTTTGCTCTGCTGTGAAGAAGCAACGTAAGAGAAAATCTCCAGTTGACGTCTTGTAAAGAGAGGAGAAGGGCAGCCTGCAAAGGAGCCCCCGAAGGGCCCCCAAGGGCATCCCCGGGTGGCCCTGGCACAGGTCAAAAGCCAAGTGGCCAGATATGTCTCCGTCTCAGTTTGGAGTTTTCTAAAGGTGCGAGTGGGAGCGGTTTCCTCCCAGGGAGCTCTGCTCCATTTCACCTGCTTAAGCAGCTCCCCAAAGCAAAGATGGGGGCCAACAATTGGAACACCGCTTGGCCTCCTTTCCTCTCTAGAAGGTTGGGAGGCTGAGCGGCAGGTCCTGAGAAAGACCCCTCTGCCCTCTGCTAAAAGGGAAGGAAGGAAGGAAGGAAGGAAGGAAGGAAGGAAGGAAGGAAGGAAGGAAGGAAGGAAGGAAAGACACGGAGAGAGGAAAGCAGTTGCCAAGTGTCCGAATTTCGATCTCATCACCTTGGGGATGTCATGTCACTTTTTGTCAGTGCCGTTGTAACTTTTGAATGGTCACTAAATGAAGTGTTGTAAGTCGAGGACCGGTGGGCAGCCCATTTGGATGTTTTCTTTCCTGGGGAGTCCAGCCAGTGAGGGGGCAAATCCAAAGAAGGGTTTGTGATTCCCGGGGGCAGAAGAGACAAAAGGGCCTTCAGAAGGCTGGGAAACAAAAGAGAAAATTAAGCGAGGCGGCCTCTTCCTTTTCGGAAGTCGCCAGAGAAGTGATTAAGTCTGAATCCGCCCACTGAATGGCATTCCGAGGCACCCAGGCGGGTTTCGGCCTCAGGAGGGAGCAGGAGAAGGGAGAGAGCTGGCAGGGCTCCTGCCCAAGGGCCACGCAGGATTCCTCGCCATCCGGGAGGGGGAGGGAGGCAGCCCCCGGGGTGTGTGTGTGTGTGTGTGTGTGTGTCTCAGCCTGCCCCTCCAGCCCCTCCTGGCCCCATGGATGACCGTCTTCCCCTCCTTCTCTTCCTTCTCTCTCTCCTCCCTCCCTGCCCCAGGCCCTTTCTCTTCCCCTTCTCCCCTGCCTTCGTCTTCCCTCCCTCTCCCTTTCCTTCTTTCCTTCCTTCAAGTTCTCCCAGGTCTGCTAGAAGGAACCGTGGCACCTTCTGATAAAGTAGATAGAATCAATATATCTACTTTGGGGTATTTTGAGCGTGGGGGGCCAGTCTTGTGCGTTCCTGTACGGGAGCAGAGTATAGGGGTTGCAGACCAACCCTTCTACCGAAGCACCTGGGGACTGCAACTAAACTCCAATGAAGAATCTTTGAATGAAGAGTAAAGTCGCCAACCACCCTCTGCTGGTTCCCAAGGCCGCCGCCTCCTCCTCCTCCTCCTCCTCCTCCTCCTCCCAAACAGAGCGGCCTCAAGTAAACGGAAGCCCCACCCTTTCAAAGGCTTTGGAGGTAAAGGCTCCCTCGGGAACTAATTTCTGCATCTTCGTCACAATACTCCGAACCCTCCTTAATTGGGTGTCTGTACCGAAAGGACCTCAGCGACTCCCTTTGGCAGACTTTCTGCTGGCTTTGTGAACTTTCCTCAGTCTCCCCACACACCCAGAGGCACCAGGAGTTGTGGTTTTCGCATGCCAAAGGCCCTTGGTGAGCCTGTCTGCGAAGAGACTGGGAATGCCGGTTCTCCACTCCTGCTCTCTGTCGTCCGGAGCAGCGAGGGGCGTATCTTGGTTGTCCCCCCAGGGAGATTTCTTTCTCAACAAGAAGGGCCTGAAGACAAGTACACGTGTGTTACATGGTAGTAAATCAAGCCTACCACCGTTCCTTCCATAAATCAGTTAGAGGATCCCTTTTTAAAGTTGATCCTGGCGGGACCTTCCCTACTTCCTATGAAATTGGATCCCCCAGGATTCGTCTGGACCGCGGGAGGAAATCCTTTTAACTCTCGTGAACTTCTCACTGTGCAACTTTCGGAGGAACCTGTTTGGTTCTTGGGAGAAGAACAACACAACCTTCCGACCTGCTGAGATATAATTTGGATCTCTCTTCTTTACTTACTTTCTACATTTCTATGACGCCCATCTCCCCCACAAGGTGCCCTGCGTGGCTTCGTAAGAGTTTGTCGGCTCCAGTTTTACATCCGTGGTCTTCCTCACTTGAGGATCAATGGCATCTTCCCAGCTGTGGAGTCAGGATTGGGAATAGCAAGATGAGGGTCATCCAGCCCAAGGACCCATTTCAAAAGGCTTAGAGCTCCATGCAAGTCCAAAGTCCAGCCGCCGAGTCCCATTGGAGGCTCCGGAGAGGGAGAGCCTTTGTCTCTCAAACTCTCTTCCACGGGGCATTCTGACATTCAGTGCAGCGCCATTCCCAGGGACAGAGTGACTGTCTGGGAGTCTGGGGTTGGTTTGCAAGGCTGATGCATCCAGTATCAATGGCCTGGGTTTTTTTCCCCCCCTGAGGACCTGCCAGAAGTTGCTCCCCAGCCCTTTAGTCCCTTCTGCACCATTTCCACTACCAAGATTGTTCTCGGTGCTGCTCCACTGAGAGAAGGGGCTCCTCAGGGTTCAGGCGGAAGAGGGCCACCTGGGCTTGGACACTTTCCAAGTGAGGCTGGCCTTGGGTTTCCCACCGTGACCCTCAGGCTTTGGGATAAATAGCAAGGCGCCAGAGCTCTTCAGGCTTGAAGGGCTGAGCTTCTCCGGAAGAGTGAAACTCCCAGGGCTGGAAGGGAGGAAGGTGGCCGAGGCAGCAGAGCACCATGGGCGCTGAGCTAGACTGGGCAGGATCGATTTGGAGGGGCCGACCTGGCCCTGCTCCTCGAGGTTCCGGCCGAAGGAGGCAACCTGGGCTGCATCTCCTAGCACCCAGGCCCTCGGCTCAACCTTCTCTCCCAGATGGGCGTGGGTTGAGATGGCTCACGATGACCCACAGTTTCAGAATGATGAATCCAGTTCTGGAAAGGATGGGCAAGGTGTGAAATGTTTCAGAATAAGGAATGGATTTTGGAACGGATAGTAAGGTGTGAAAACTCTCATCCGAGAGCTACGTTCCGCCAAGCTCATGAGGACATCCTTGAAGAAACTGCCAAGGCCTGAACCTTGGATTCGTCACAGCCTACAATCCATCCTCCTCACCCTCTGGTTTGAGGGCCAGTCTGCTGAGATGTTACCCCCTCCCCATCCCACCCTCTCTACCCTGCTCGGGGGGGGGGGGGGAGGTGAGAGACTCACCCCTGACTGGAGCCCAGCAACTCCTTCTGCAATTGGGCATGATATTTAAATGCCCACAGGACAATCACCCCTGAATGTTTTTCTTCACGATTCAAGAAAAGCTCATCTGCATAATTTATATTCCTCCAAAGAGATTTCATCTATCTGTTATAATCAAAGATGCATCAATCTCTCGCCCGCTTAGACGGAGAGGGATAATGAGAAGATGTCTTTAATTGAACAGCAGAGCCGTCCCCTGGCAGGATTCATGCCCAGGACGGGGGCCCTTGGCACTGCTCAGACGGGGAGGGCAACGGCTCCCTTGTTTGTTCAACCCCAGCGGCCGAAGGAGGGTGAGCTCGCCATGAGGAATAACAGTGCCTGGGGTGGGGGTAAGGATTGCTATGGAAAAGGGTTGGGCAGGAAAAGTTGGGTCAGGAGCCCCCAAAACAGATGGCAGTTTGCCGGGATTAGGTTTAATCAGGTCCATTAATCTCCAAGGAGTTTAGTGACAGGCTAAGCCACTTTGATGTTAATCTATACAGATGAACAGAGTTGGAAGGGACCTTGGAGGTCATCTAGTCCAAACCCCCATCACTCAAGCAGGAGAGCCTATCCCATTTCTGACAGAGGGCAGTCCAGTCTCTTCTTGAAAGCCTCCAGTGAAGAAGCTCCCACAACCTCCGAAGTGAACTTCTGTTCTGTTGCTTGATTGTTCTCTCTGTCAGAAAATTCCTCCTCATTTCCAGGTTGAATCCCTCCTTGGTCAGTTTCCATCTGTTATTCCTTGTCTGGCCTTCAGGGGCTTTGGAGAATAGGTTGACCCCCTTCCTCCTCTCTGTGGCAGCCCCTCAAATATTGGATCACTGCTCTCCTGTCTCCCCTGGTCCTTCTGTTCCCTAGACTAGCCAGGCCCAGTTCCTGCAACCGTTCATCGTAGGTTTTAGCCTCCAGTCCCCTCATCATCCTGGTTGCTCTTCTCTGCACTCTTTCTAGAGTCTCAGCATCTTTTTTATAGTCTGGTGACCACATCTCAGTTAGCTTTGAGGTAACCCAGCTTGTTGCACAAATTAAGCCGGCTCTCTGGCTCGAAGCTTGTGGTTCAAGGCATGGTGGGAACCAGGAAAAGGGAAAAAACCAAGGACCAGGTTGGGCATGTGTGAAGGCAGCCAATAACCTTGTGAACTGGATCAAGGGGACAGCTATTATCTCTTGTCAGTAGCTCACGGTATTCAATGCGGAGATGTGGGTTACTGGTGGTATTAATTAGTATCACTAATGTTAATGTGTTAGTATCTTTACTAATAAAGCAAAGGTATTAATTTTTATCCTCACCTGGCCTCAGATTTGGCTCCCAAAGCTGCATTTCACGTAACCGTAGTATTTGTGATTGACACGTTTGTTCCAGCTTCCAATTAATTCTATAATTATTCATTATAAAATAATTAATTATTCTATGGCTTTGCATGTAACACTGAGTATTTCCATACCGGAGGCAAATTCCTTAGGTCTCTAATCATACCTGGCTGAATAAAGTGCTCCATTCAATTCCATTCTGTCACAAGGGAACGTTCCTGGTGGTAGAACATTCTGTTCTCTGAGAATTCAGCAGCCCTTTTCCTACAGGTTCTCCTTGATTTACAACCCTAATTGAGCCCATAACTTTGGTCGTGAGTTGGGGTGGGGGTGGGGGTTGTGAAGAAGGTCTCCATGTGATCATGCCCAATTTTGTAAATTAAAATTGGGGGTTGTAAAGCAAATCCCACAATTGTTAAGCAAAGGCGCCAGTCGTTAAGCGAACCCATCCTCTATTTTTCTTTGTGGAGATGTAGAAAGAACATGCCCATCATGGCAGTGTATGCCCTTTTAGTGCCAACTGCTGGAAAGCGGACCAAGATGGTATAAATAGAAGAGAGTAGTTGTACCTCAGGCTTGAACTGAGGGTCCTGGGTGCCCTCTGAGCTTGGCGGTTTTCTTGCAGACGTTTCATGACCCAACTAGGGAACATCATCAGTGCTAGAAGGGAAGAGGATTTGTGGGGGGTGGGGAGGAGGGGGAAGAATAATGGAGGGTCCTTGTTGCTTTCTGTTTTCTTGCAGACGTTTCATGACCCAACTAGGTAACCTCCTCAGTGTTAGTGAGCGTGGGGCTTGCTCTGTGTTTATCGGCAGGTGGCTTGCCCTGTCAGTGCTGGTGGGAGGATGGCATTGTTGGAGGGATTCCTTTGGTGCCAAGCTGTCCACCCAGGACCAAAATGGCCTTGGGTCAAGCTCCGTGCATCCCACCCTCCCCTCCGTGACTTCCGTGGTCTCAGGCTTTGGGGAGCACAAGGCTGCCTGGCCCAGGGTGGAAACGCAGCCTTGAGGGTGGGGAGGGGCCTGCAGGATGGAGGGAGGGAGGCTTTATATTTGGGAGAAGATATCCCAGAGCGTCTCTCAGAGTCTTTCTCAGATGAGAGGAAGGCTGGGCTTCCTCAGTTCCCCTTGGCCTTCGTTTCTCTGTTTCTTGGTGCCCCCAGACCCACATTCCCAGGGACCTCATAGCGCAGGAAGGAGGGATGAATCCTGCCCTGGGCCTTTGGGGCTCAGCGTGAGAGCATCCCTGCTTGTTCCTATGGCAACCGTGCCTGCTCATAGGCTGGCTGGGGGAGTCTTCCCCATTTGGGGGCTTTGCGGGATTTTATCTGTGAAGATTTCCAGAGCATCCTGCCTGTAATTCTGGCATCCCCCCAACAGCCTTGCCCAGGTGGGAGAAGGAAGGCATGAAAAGCATTTGGCAGGAGGAAGTCCAATATCTTTGAAGGCTGCAGAAGATGCCCATGAAATGCCAGCTATTGGCTGCTCCAAGGGGAACCACGCCCCTGACCGAAGGAGGGCAGGGGGGTTGGCCTTGGGAAGCCAGGAGGCATCTTGGCACAGATCCATCTGGAAAGGAGCAACCTTTGGGGAGTCTTTGAGGGGCAAATGTGCCCCCCATCATGCCAGTTGCCTTTCTTGGCACATCTCCGTTTCTCTAGCACAAGGATCTCTAACCCTGGCCGCTTTAAGACTTGTGGACTTCAACGCCCAGAATTTGAAGTCCACAAGCCTTAAAGTGGCCAAGTTTGGGGACCCCTGTGCTAGCAGAAAGAGCCCCAGCAGTGGAAGGAGACACTGGAACCCGGGACCCTCCCGTGGGCTGGGCTAAGAGATATAAGAATAGAGGCTTTGGTTAGTCTGTGAAACTCCCTGCATCAAGGAGCTCTTTCCAAGCACTGGGAGGGCACTGGGCACTACGATCTTTAAAGCGCTCCATGGCTCAGGACCTAGTTACCTGCGGGATCGTATTCTGCCCCATACATCCCTGCGACCAATTCGCTCGCACAGAGAGGGACTTCTCCAGGTGCCGTCCACCAGACAGTGCCATGGGGCGGCGCCTAGGAGTAGAGCCTTCTCTGTGGCGGGCCCAGCCCTGTGGAATGACCTCCCCCCGGATATTAGGACTACCTCTGACCTCCGCTCCTTCCGTGTAAAGCTCAAGACCCACCTATTCCAAGCAGCCAGCCTGGCTCAATCATGATCTAACTATATCGCTCCTGACGGGTTTTTTATTAGTGTAATTTAATTGAATTTTTATTGGGGTTTTTAAATATTGTGATTTTCATTGTTTTTATCTATCAGCTTACCTCCTCCTTGTACACGTCTTATATACGTCTTTGTTATAAGTATGTCTTGTCCAGATATGTATTTTATATGTTTTGTTGTACGCCGCCCCGAGTCCTTCGGGAGAGGGTGCGGCTAAGAAATAAATATTTATTATTATTATTATTATTATGGGAAGATTGAGAGCAGCCTGGAAACGCCACAGCCGGAGGCAGTCTATCTGTCATGCCAGCTGCTGGAAACAGCAGCACAGGAGGGGCTATGCTCCAAATGATATAACAGGCTTTGTTTATTTCTTTCCTTCCTTCCTTCTTTCTTTCTGTCTTCTTTCTCTTTCTTTCTTTCTTCCTTCCTTCCTTCCTTCCTTTCTCTCTTTTTCCTTCCTTTCCCACCCTTCCTTTCCCTCCCTCCCTCCCTTTCTCTCTCTCTTTCTTTTTCCTTCCTTTCTCTTTCTCCCTCCCTCCCTTTCTTCTTTTCTCCCTTCTTCCTTCTCTTCTCCTCTTTCTCCTCCTCCTCCTCCTCCTCCTCCTCCTCCTCCTCCTCCTCCTCCTCCTCCTCCTCCTCCTCCTCCTCCTTTCATTTATTTCTGTAGACATTATTGGACATATGTAACTGGGCAACTTTATTAAAATAAATGAGAACACACCCAATGCAAAACTAATAAAAAAATAAACCTAGGCAGCCACCTGGAATGGCAAAACCAGCCATCTTCATAAGCATCAGGTGCACACCCAGTGCCCCAGGCTTTGGCGCGAAACCAGGTTAAGTCATTGTAAATCCAGCTTTATTTTTTTTTAAAAATAGGAAAAGAAGAAGGTATGAAATGCCAGCTCCCCTGTTGTGAAAGGGGAGATTATGTGTTTATTCATTTATTCAATTCATGGCTGACCTCTTGAATCCCACCCCAGAGATTCCAGGCCTGCAGGAACCGCTCCCCAAGACCTGAGAAAGCTAAGAGTTTGTCTGAATGAGGAACAGGCTCCAAACTAAAGCACAGAATCCTGGTGGGGAGTTTCAGCCCAATCGGTTTCGGTCTCCCTGCCCCAAAAAGGGCACCTTCATCCTTCCTGATTCAGCTCTGTCTGTGTGTGAGAGAGAGGGGGGGGAGGCCTGGGGGGGGGGGGGGTTCTGCAGTTGGGAGGAAGCCCAGAAGGCACCGGCAGCCCTTTTGTCAGCCTGCAGCTCCTTTCATCCAATTTCACTTCATCAAGGCTCATACATATTTTATATGCCGTTTCAGAAACGTTCCCGCCCCCTGGTAGTTTTTCTGGATTCAGTCCAGAGTTTCCTTCCCTTCCCTCTTTCCTTTTCCCTTCCGCTCCCTTCCTGTCTTCTCTTCCCTTGCTTTGCCTGCCTTCCCTCCTCTTCCTCTTCCTCTTTCCCATTTCCTTTCCTTTTAGCAAAATGTGGGTGCTTGGCAGACGGCATGTACAGTATATTTGACCCCTGCAGGGTCCCCAGGTCATAGGGTCACCACTTGCAAACTTCCCAACCGGCTTCCAACCAGCAAAGTCAAAGGAAGAAGCCAGACTCATTTAATGACCGCACTATTCACTTAACAGCCATGGGGAAACAAGATCATAAGATCGGGTGTGACTCCCTTAAAAGCCGCCATGCTTAGCCACAGAAATTCCACTTCTGGTCGTAAATTGAGGACTGCCCGTGGCAGCGGCCAAGAGGCTTCAGGAGGCAGACGTGAGTGTCGTGCTGATTGAAGAGAATCAGCCTGTGGTCTGACCCAGGGCGTCGCCTTCAGCCGGAATGTCTGTTTGGCCAGAGCAACAGCGGCCCTGGAGTTTTATGGGCCCGGCTTCAGGGCATAGCATAGGTTGCAGGACCCAGATTAAGAGAGTTGGAAGGGACCTTACAGGTCATCTAGTCCAACCCTCCGCCCAAGCAGGAGACCCTGTTCTCCCTCCCTCCCTCCCTCCCTCCCTCCCTCCCTCCCTCCCTCCCTTCATTCCTTCCTTCTGTCCTGTCTCCCTGGTCCTTCTCTTCCCTAGCCTAGCCTAGCCATGCCCAGTTCCTGCAACCGTTCTTCCTATGTTTTAGTCTCCAGTCCCCTCATCATCCTGGTTGCTCTTCTCTCTAGTTGCTCATGAATTTCAGCGAAGAAAGCCTGTATTTCAAAATTGTTGTTATTTCTATGCTGGCTTTCAGCAAATCATCCAAATCACATCACGGCCGGCTGGCTAGTTTGCAGCCATGGCAGCCTCGGTGTCTGTCGCTTTGCAGATCAGAGGTCTGATTATTTTAGAAAATGATTGCAACTCCAATCTTTCCTTCTTTCCTCCTCATTATCCACTTCAAAGGAGTCACAAGAATGCCAGGTGTACAGTTTACCATAAAATGTCCCCCCATGTATGTAGAAATGCCCTTCCTCGTTTACCTGCAATTGCTTCCCGTCCGGCCTGCTCACGGTGCTTTTGTCCTTTCCTTTAATTAGTTCCTGTTAATCCAGGGGTGGAGAGACTTTAATAACTGGATTTCCCCCCCCTCTCCCCCCCCTCCGGTGAGGCTATGAAAGGGTTTCTATGGCAACCGGCCTGAGTCTTCCAGCGTAAGGCGGAGGGGGAGATTCTGCATTCTGATGCAGGTCCCTAATATTCCCGCCCGTTTACGACCATAATGGAGGGGTGTTCCTGTCCCCATTAAGAGAGGAGGGGGAAAGGGGTCTCTCCCCCAAGGGCACCGAATCTTGGCTGAGGGGTAGACTGAAATGGCATTTAAAGCAGCGAATAAAATGAACCTCGCCCAAACCTGACCCCGTTTCCAGCGTAACCACTGACCCATTTCAAGGCCATCCGCACAAGATCACTCGGTCCCACTCACCTCTCAGTCCTTCAGGTAGGCCTCGATTTACGACCATAACTGAGCCCAAAACCTCCATTGCTAAGCGAGACAGATGTTCGGTGAGTTTTGCCCCGTTTTATGACCTTTCTTGCCACAGTTGTTAAGTGAATGCAGTTAGTAATAGAGTTGGGAAGTGAATCTGGCTTCCCCATTGATTTTCCTTGTCCGAAGGGGATGGCAGGACCTCTGGACACTCTGAGCGTCATAAATAGGAGCCGGTTGCCAAGCGTCTGGATTGTTATCAAGTGACCATCGGGATGCTGCAACGGTTGTAAGTGGGAACAACGGTCATAAGTCACTTTTCCCAGTGCCGTTGTAACTCCTAATGGTTGCTAAAGGAACGGTTGTAAGTCAAGAACTGCCTGTATTGCAACCTGCTCTACCTGGGGCTACCCTTGAAGAGTGTTTGGAAGCTGCAACCCAGTGCAGAATGTGGCAGCGCGGAAAATTCTGGAGGTCCCTCAGGTGGCATCGTATGGCACCACCACTGCACAAGCCCCTCCGGTTGCCAGGTTGCTTTGGGGCCCAGTTCAAAGTGTTGATTACATCAGGCATGGAGAATCGGGACCATGTGCGAAGTTCCAGTTAAGAACATTTATTTTTCATGTCTATACACAAGAATCCCATCAGCATTAAATTGGCGCTAGGAAAGAGTTGTCAGAATCCAAAGGTCACTTGTTACAGCGTCATGATTCCAGGTTGATTCCTTGTTTGACTCCACCACCACCACCACCACAGATGATTACTTTTAAAGCCCTGTAGGACATAGGTCCAGGGTATCTGAGGCACCGTCTCATCCCAATGAGATTAGCCCACCTCACCTGTTCCAGCAGAAAAGCACTGGTATCCCATCGGCCAAAGAATTTCATTGGACAGAGTCCGGGAAAAAGAGCCTTTTCGGCTATGGCCACCTGCCTTGGGACCAGGGTGGGGGTGGCTGATGGAGTAGCGGGAAGGTCACCTATCCTGCGGGGGTTTTAGTCTTTATTCTTTCTTAATTTTTATGTTTTGATCCTTTTGTAAGCCTCTCAGAGTTGCTGTATCGATGAGATGGACAGCATTTAAAAAGGAATGAATGAATGAATGACACATATATTAAGTGGGAGCCAAATGTCTACCGGTCATGGTAGAATAATTACTTTGTACTGTGCCACTTTCTTTCAGTGAGCAGCTTATGTCTTCAGATGTGAATTTGGCGGTGCATGTTCTGCCAGGGCTGCGCACCATGTCTGGGCAGATTTCTGTTTCCTCGTGTTGCTGAGCCTCAGACAAGAATGGGAGGGGAGGGGGTGGAATAGAAAATAAGAGCAGAGCTGCAAGGGGCTTTGGAGGTCTGCAGGAAACCCTGTATTAGTTAGGGTTAGGGTTAGGGCCTATACAGACAAATGGTTGTCCAATCTCTTCTTCAAAACTCCCAGAACTTCTGGAGGCAAGCAGGCTGTTCCACTTCACTGCCAGGAAGTTTCTTCTTAGTTCTAGGTTGCTTCCCAGCTCCTTCCCCTCTGGCGTCACCCCTGGGTTCCCCGAGGCCCAACGTCCCTACATATTCTCTCCTGCCAGGGCCAACTCACCAATATAACTCCGTAATGGAAAGGAGGGAAAGGAAAAGGAAAGGAAGAAGTCAAACAGAAAGCTACATCTGCGAGAAAGGGTGGCGGTGGTTAAAATTAAAATAGAAAAGAAGGAAAAAAGGAAAAGAAGGGGAAAAGTTGCAAAGAGGTTTACAGGAGTTATTATTCAATGGTTGCAACGTACTTTTTTCTATAGTCTGTTGTATTTAATTATTAAAACTCTAAATCTTAAATTCATTTTTTTCATATTGCTCACAAAAGTCCATAAGGGGCAGTTAGCAATAAATGTAGATATTGTCTTTTCTTTCATCAAAGAGGTCAAGTCTGTTCACCTTTGCAAATTCCATCATCTTCACTAACCATCCCTCCATTGGGAATAATACCAAAACTTTCCAATTTTTGTCTATGCAATGATATCACTGCATTTATCATGTACAAAAAACCAATTTTCTGTAACTTTTCCCCAACTGTTTGTACATCAAACGTCTGGTCTCAGTTGCATATTAATCTTTAAAATCCTCTGAATCACTGCACGTATTTGAATCCAGAATTTTCTCCTTTTTTTAACCCATTTCCCAAACATGAAATTCCAACATGAATTTGATGTGTGCCTATGCATTCTAGGCAACTCCTCTGATGAGATATATCAATAGTAGCTCATTTTATTTAAAATCATTTTAACACAGTGTAAATTTCAATCCTCAATCCACCTATTTTCTCATTGGTCCGTCTGTATATTATAACCAAAACCTTCAATCCTATGTACTTCCACTTGTTTTTCTTCTGTTTCAAATTTCAGTAAAACTTTACACGTTTTAGTGATTCGACATTCATCATTTGTAAACAATTCTATTTCAAATTCAGTGTTTTGATGTTCAAAACCATAAATTGTTTTGTCTAGCTTAAATCCTTCTAATAATTGCAAAGGAATAACCACTGACAACTATATTCCTCTACCACCAGTTCTTCTCTTGATTTTATTGTACATTAATTTGACAAAGTCCCAATGAGTGAGACATTTTTATTGGCCTCTTAGTTCTCCCCTGCAGAATGTTTCTTGTCTTGGGGAGCCACGAGGGTATTTGGGGGCACAGCCACCTTCTCAACGTGCACATCTTCTTAACGTGGACCGTTTTTAAAATGCACGTGGTTTGATTGTTCCACAAATATCCATGCCACCCATCATTTCAGGATGTGTCTTCCTAACTCCCAGGGTTTTCTGTTTCTCAGCAACAACATCCCCTCGTCCTTCCAAACCAAACAGCAAGATTGCCAAACCCGTTTCAGCCCAGGTAGGCCCAATCCTCCGTTTTCCTTTGCATTCGGTAGCCCTTTATATTTAACGCGTGGGTTTTTTCCCCACCCCTTCTATACAGATTTAGATATTTCCTTCTGCCTCCGTCTAAATGGTGCCTCGGTTGTCAAAACAGGCTTTGTCTGAAAGAAAACATCATTTCAGGCAAGACACTCATTTTTATCACACAAATTCTCCTCAGCAATGACAGTTGTAATTTCTCCCTTCTTAACAGACCTTTTTTAAAACTTCATTCCGTGTCTTAACATGCTTATTTTGGAGTAACATACAATTCATATTTGTCAAAGTGGTACCCAGATATTTTACCTTCTCAATCTCAAAACCTGTTTTATTCATCAATTCTGTTTAATCTTCCATTTTCACATCTCCATCTTCAATTAATCTTGAAACCTGCTAATGCATCAAATTCTTTTAGTTTGTCTGTTAATATTTCAATGTTGATCTTTAAAGGATCTTCCAAGTCATCTGCAAAAGCTCTTAGTTTATAAGTTTCTTTTTTAAACCTTTAGTTCCATGTCTTCTACCTTGAGCCAGAATTTTCAAGAACCAGAATTAACAAGAGGGGAGACAGCGCCCATTCTTGTCTTCTTCCTTTTTGTATCTTACAGGGTTTTGTTTGATCTCCATTAACAATTATTTGGGCTTTCTAGGGAGTGTAAATCCCTCCTGCCAAAAAAGGAGAATGTTTGTAGCTCAGGGTTGAAATGAAGGCTCCTTGGTGCTCTCTGAGTTGGCTGTTTTCTTGCAGACGTTTCATGACCCAACTAGGTAACATCATTGGGGCTAGAAGGGAGTGGGATTTGTAGGGGGGGGAGGAGGGGGCTGCAGGGTCCTTGAGGCTCTCTGAACATGGTTCTTTTCTTGCAGATGTTTTGGTTGTCTCAGCTACTTATTTTCACAGTTTCAGTCACAAATGGACTTCCGTGAACCTTACTTCATACTTATGTGGTCAGTAGAGGGGGCGTACATAAGTGCACTAACGTGGCCATCTTCCCTGTCATTGTATTTTTATTCTCTTATTCTCATTCTCTTCTTCTTGTTTGACAGATTCCAATAAATAAATAAATAAAAATAAACTAGGTAATGAGAGCCCTAAGAACTCCACGGTCCTCCTCCTCCTCTTCTTCTTCCTCCTCTTTTTCCTCCTCCTCCTCCTCCTCAGATTCTTTCATTCCTATCCTCCGATCTGTCACTCACACACTGCCAGTGGTTCGTTCCAAGCCAGAGGTGTCAAAAACAGCCAAGACCTGGCTAGAGGTGTGTAACCCGAGCTCTGCCCTTGGGGAAGGAGGGTTACGGTCAAAGAGGATCTTGTGAGATGGGATCAGGAGAGGAAGAAGGGGGAGCAGGGACTGTTTACTGGAGGAAGAAGACCTTCCCACCATGGCCGTCTAAGGGAGCCTTGGGACTTGGAGACAGATTCCGCAACTCCAGGGTGGGCAGCTGGCTGGGTTCAGGTCCTGCTCGGCTTCTCCTGGGAACATCTGGCCTGAGTGTAAACAGAGCAGATAAAGCTCCATGTGGAGCAGCCACCTCTTGGCATGAAAAATCAGCCGGACAATTGCGCAATATCTACGGGCTTCCAGGTGGACGGAATGCTCAAAAGGCAAAGAACACTGACCCCTGCCAGATGTTGCCCAGGGGTCCACATCCCTCGCTGGATCCCACTTCAAAGGTTCCTGCTTGACCTTCACATCAGGCAAGGCGAGAAGAGGCCCGGCACATTCCTTCAGGCAGGAATTCCCGACTGGCTCCACACAGCTGTTCCTGTCTCCCTGCGGGCCGGGCACAGCTGCTTTTCCCCATCCTTGCGATTTGGCTTCTTGCCCTCAAAAACGGCCACTGAGCTTCAGGGGAGGATTCCCTTGCCGTCCCTGAAGGAACGGGTGGTGAAGGCCAGGGGGTCCTGTTTTGCTGGGGGGAAATGAAGACCCCTGTCTGTTCCCCCTTACCTTGCAAAGCTCTCTTGTCCCAGAGGCGACCTGGCCTGAGCCCCACCTGTGCCCGGAATGGGACAGCTTGCTGCAGCCAACGGCCACCACCATCAACTCGCTACGGCCAAATTGCTGCAGGACCATTCAACAATTCGACCTAATTATTTAAAACAGGGGGGTCAAACTGGATCAGCATTGGAGCTCTCCCCTGAGGGCCGGCCGGAGGAGGGGAGAGACGGCCTGGGCGGCCCCCTGCAGCACCTGCTGGCCAAATGGGGCACAGGGCGGTGGGGGGTTCCTATCGGTAGTGGCATGGCGGCCTGGGTCACTGGAGCAAAACGCCCACTCAGTGAACCGGTAGTAGACCAGTTAGGAGCCCACCACTGGCAGAGGGGGCTGTGCGTGTCTGCCCCCCCCTCCATTTTTGCTACAAGAAGCACCACAGGCTCCTCCTTTGCTCTTTCCAGGCCGGCCCTGGGGGGTCCAGGCTTAAGCACCCTGTGGGCTAGATGCGGCCCGCAGGCCTTGAATTTGACCCCCCTGGTTTAAAGTAATTTCAAAGATATTTTAATTTTTGTCATTCACATTTTATTTTGTCCCTCATTGGTCATCCTTTCTTTAATGATTGGCCCGCAGCGAGTTGGCAGTGGTGACTTGGCAGTGGTGGGTTGCCGTGGACCCTCCGTGGCCTCCCTTGTGTGGCAGATGGCTGCTCTGCCTTTGCACCACAGAATGATCTCTTTGCACAGTTAGCTGGTTTTCTGAGTGCACACAATGCTCGTGAATCATCAGCGTATCCGGCCAGTAGGAGTTGTTCCTGAACTGAACCCCAAAGAAATGTACCCACGTTGATGGTGAGGAAGGTTTGCTTTGCAGGGTGGTTGTGAGAGCCTCCGCTGGGGTTCTACCTAACTTGTTGAAGAATAAAGCATGCGTGGGGGAGGGGAAGGGCAGAGAGGGCTCTACCCAGGCAATCTCTAAGGCTGGCCTAAGAGAGGGCCCATTCCCCTCTTAGATATAGTATAGTGGGGTATAGCATGGTACAGGGCAGGGGTCTCCAAAGCAGTCAACTTTAAGACATCCTAGCTGAGGGATTCTGGGAGTTGAAGTCCACAAGTCTTAAAGTCACCAAGTTTGGAAACCCCTGGTATACGGCCTCCTTGCTTGAGAAGAGAGGGGTTGGACTAGAAGACCTCCAAGGTCCCTTCCAGCTCTGCAATTCTGCGATGTTGCCATTCTGTAGATGGGGAGCCTTTGATGGTTGTCCTGAGGGCCTCCTTCCCAGGAGACAGATCTAAATCTGAAGCCACGGAGATCAGCTGCTCCTTTTCCCTCTGGGAATTTGAGGAAAACAGAAGTGCAGACAAGGTTTATTTCTTAACCAAGTCGAAAGTTAACGTTACTGCTCTAACGACGTGCAATGCATAATGTGTCACTCGATTAGCATATAACATTACCTTGTTTGGCTTATCTATAAAACGTGCCGCCTGGTCTTATGTGTCCCCATGTTTTCCCTGGCAGCGGGCGACAGGAAAAGCCCTCCCCAGGCAGGTGGGCGTCACAGAAGCCAGTGCCTCTCACTCGGCTCGCCAGGCGCCAGTGGAAAGCGTAGAGAACGTTGGCATCCCCTGCTGGCTCCATTTAGCTCCATGGGGCTTCCTTCTGGGTCTCCTCCAGACAGGGGGCTCTGCACATGGCTGAACCTCTGGGGCTCTAAACGAAGGACACAGAATAACAGAGTTGGAAGGGACCTTAGAGGTCTTCTAGTCTAACCCCCTGCTTGAGCAGGAGACCCGATCCAGTGATGGAGCTCCCGCAACTTCTGTTCCATCGGCTGGTTGCTAATATTGATTCAATTTATTACTGGCTTATATAAGTAGTCCTCCACTTACGACCAACAGTTTAGCCCAAATTTCTGTTGCTAAACGAGACATTTATTACGTGAATCCCCCCCCCCCATTTTACAACCTTTCTTGCCACAGTTGTTAAGTGAATCACCACGTTTGTTAAGGCAGTCGCACGGTTGTTAAGTGAATCCGGCTTCCCTGTCGACTTTGCTCATCAGAAGGTCACAACGGGATCACGTGACCCAGGACACTGCGACCGTCATAAATATGAGTCAGTTGCCAAGCCTCCGAATTGTGATCCCATCTTGACTTTACTCCCTTCCTTCCTTCCTTCCTTCCTTCCTTCCTTCCTTCCTTCCTTCCTTCCTTTTTAGAGTGGATGGTTTATTTCACACTCTGCTAAGAATCAAATCCTGGGCATTCACAGGGAGCCTTTTCAAAGCCAGGCCAGATGCCACATCAACAACAATAGCACAACTGAATCATCATCTTGAAGACCCTCCATCTTCTGCTTAGGATGCTCAGTTTCTTTCTTTCTTGTGGTGACTTGTTTTCTTCGTGATTTGACTTGATGGCCCCCACACCCTCCTTCCCTCGGCCAGGGGGAGTCAGCCCTTTAAGTAAGCGTTGCAATAGGGGGCCTTCAAGAGGAACCCCCCCACACTGGGCTCTGCCTGCTCCGGTCCTCCTGACCCCAACCTAGAGGAGGGTGGTCTTTTTCAAATCCAAGACTCAGGCCGAGAGAAGCACCTGGGTGGCTCAACATCCTTCAGCCTTAGTTTCCTCGCCTAACTGGGGATGGGAGAGGAGCTTGGGGTCTACTTGAGATTTTGGGGTGCCCCCCAGAAGGCCCTTTCAGATGAAGAGACGACCTTGGCAAGAATGGAGGGGAAGGGGCTCTGGACTCCCCTTCAGTCACCCCTTTTAGAGGGTGGAGCTGGCCTCTCGCCCTCTACAGAGCCGGACAGGTGCCCCAAAAATACCCCGCCAATGGGCACGAGATCAGCAGGTGCTCCTCTTGCCAATGAATCGTGGGCATTTCTCACGTGGTGGGCCAGGAGGGCATCCTCGGCCATCTCAATCCTTCCACCGGGCAATGACACGTTTCCTGTGTCTGCCAGGCTCGGGGACCACATCCTGACATGCCCCGGTCCCTCTGCTGCTGAGCAATGCTGCCCAGGTTCCTATGGTTACTCAGGTTTGCATATTCACCGGGGTTCCTATGGTGACAGCTGCAGCTTTGCCTTCACTCTTCTTCTCTGCACTGGAAATCTGGCTCCCCCCCCCACGGCCCCCAAATCTCCAGCTCCAAAGCAGAGGGCTTCGGCTCTAGGCTTAAGAGCCAGGGGTCAGGGGGTACAGGTGGGGGGAGGGAGAGGGTGGGAGATGGGGGAGAGAGAGAGAGAGAGAGAGAGAGAGAGAGGAAAGGAGGGAAAAAGAGAGAAAGAGAGAAAGAGAAAAAGGAGAAAAGAGAAAGAGAGAAAGAAAAATGAGAGAAAGAGGAAAAGAGGAAAAAGAGAAACAGAAAGTAAAAGAGAAAAAGGAGAAAGGAGAGAAAGGAGAGCAAGAGGAAAAAGGAGAGAAAGAGAAAGAAAAAGGATAAGAGTGAGAGAGAGAGAGAGAAAGTGGAAAAGGGACAGAGGGAGGAGAGGGGGCTTCCAGTCCCCGGCACCACTGGCAAGCTCCAAACCCTGCCCCTTCCAAAGGAGCGGGTGCTTTGTCTTTGGCAGAGTCCGGCTGAGCCCAGGCAAGCCAGTCCAAGGGAAGCTGTGGGAATCACGATGCCCCGAAGGGATGCAGGGAGGAGGCCTTTCCCACCCGCAAGTGAAAGGGGCCAGAAGGGGGCTTTGAGCAGGGGGCTGTGGGGAGACCCCAGGGGCTTGCCCTTCCCCAAGCCAGCAATGCCCAACCAGCCAATCGGGGCTCCAGCCGTTTGCCTCCTGCCCTGTGTGGGAACGCAGCCATCGTCTCAGAGCAATTAGGATTTGCAACCCTGCGGTTGGGATTGTGGTTGGATTCGGAAGCCCCCCCCCCGCACCCCCCCCCCGCCTGTTGGTGGAATAGGGTTTTTCTTCCGTGTGCCCCAAAGCCTGAAACGAGCCACAGGGTTTGCAAAGGGAAGGATGAGGTTGCAGCTGGGGGAAGGAAGCCTCATGGGAGTTGTTGACGTCTCCTCCTTCTAAAGGGCACCTGGGTCAGGTTTGCCCTGGACCCCCCCCCCTGGCACCAGATGGGCTCCCCCGGCTGCAGGGGAACCCAGGACCTCAGGGGGCCACATGGGGGGCCAAGGCCTTCCCTGGGGCTGGCATGTTCGGAGGCCAACCCTTTCCCTACCGGCTAAAGATTTCTTTCCACTTGCCTGGGGAGCTTGTGCTGAGTTGCAAACAGGAGCATAACTGTGCTGGAGCTCAGGGCCCTGGCCTTTCCAAGTGAGGTGGCTGCCTGTGGTGGAATGGCAGTCTTCCAGTATTTGAGGGGCTGCCACAGAGAAGAGGGGCTTGACTTGGTCTCCAAAGCCCCCGAAGGCAGGACAAGAAGCCATGGATAGAAACTAAGCAAGGAGTGAAGCAACCTGGAACGAAGGAAGAATTCCCTGAGAGTGAGAATGATTCACCAATGGAATTGTGGTTGCTCCATCCCTGGAGGTTTTTAAGAAGAGATTGGACAGCCGTTTGTCTGAAATGGCCCTGGGTTTCCTGCCAGAGTAGGGGGTTGGACTAGATGACCTCCAAAGTCCCTTCGTGCCCTTATTCTGCTCTGTTCCAAATTTGGCCGACTTCGGCTTCCCTTGAGTCCAGCTGGTTGTAGAAGCTGAACAGAGTCAGGTGTTCCTTGTTGTGGGGTGGGAGATCTCCTGGGGGGGGGGGAACAGACACGTCCTCCCCACCACTCTGGAGCCCAGATGTTTCTGAGGCTGTGAGGAGCCCCTCCAGCTTCTTCTTCCTCCCTTGAGAGCAGACTCTTCCGGTTTTGGGAGGTCGGGGGAGCTTTTCTGGCTTCTCCTGAAACTGGCAATGCCCAGGCCCTTCCCCACAATAGAGGGGGGGGGGTAATCTGTGTGTGGTCAGGGGGCTTGGCTGCTAGAGGGACGGCTGGGCCCTTCACTCCAGGGGCTGGTTGGGAGGGAGAAGAGGACACCCAGCTCTCAGCTTCCCTTCCCACCAGTAAAATAAAGTCTCTCGTAAGGTGACACAGCCCCCACTTACACCCCCCCCCCCCACTGCTTGGCTCTGTCGGCAGAAGGCGGCCTGCAGCCATCAAGGCAAAGTAAAAAGGAGGGACGGACGTGATGGCTTTTTAGGTCCTTAGTGGGCTCCCTCTGGGTCTGCTCTGAAAGCCGGGAAACGGAGCGTTGGGTGCCCTTCCCACAGGCGAGGGGGAGGGGGCTCCCGCTGGGTGCACACTGGCAAACGGAGGGAAGCGGAACTGGTAACCAGAGGAGCAAGTTGTGTGAAACCGGTTGGCTGCGACATCCTTGGGACAAAACCTTCAGGCAGGAGACTGGCGGACTTGCATGTTTGACAGCGTTTCTCACCTGGGGGCCTGGAGGATGGAAAAATCAGGCCATGAGGCTCTGACCCTCCTGTGAGAAAGGAGGATTTTCCCTAGGAAAGAAGGAGGGCTAAAGGCCCTCCGGCCCAGATACAGGAACGCTCTCTCTCTGTGTGTCTCTCTCTGTCTCTGTCTCTCTGTCTCTCTCTCCCTCCTCCTCCTCCTCCTTCTTCCACCTCCTCCTACTCCCACCCCTCCTGCCTATTTGCAAAGTCTGGCTGTGTGTTTCAATCTTCTCTCTGGGCGCCTTGGTGCTCTCTGAGTTTGGATGTTTTCTTTCAGATGTTTCATGACCCAACTAGGGAACCTCATCAATGCTAGAAGGGAGTGGAACTTGCTTTCTGTTTAAATACCCCCTCCCTTCTAACACTGATAAGGGTCCCTAGTTGGGTCATGAAATACCTGCAAGAATACCACCAAGCTCAGAGAGCACCAAGAACAGGATGTGCCAAGTTCAGAAGAAGCTCAAATTGTGCACCAGCTCTGTCTGGGAAAGTACAACCCCATCAAAAGTCAAAAACAGCTCTGGGGGGCAAAAGTCCAAAGCCCCTCCATCTTGCTAGGGCTGATTTGGAACCTGTTCCTCCCCTTAGCCTCCAGGTACTGGACCAGCACTGAAAGGGCCTGGCATGGAGACCTAGAAGTGATAATACCACACCCTGCGCCATCAGAGGACCTCACCCAGTGGCTTCCTGTAGATGGAGCAGTCCCAAGCACTGAGCCCCCCACATCCCAGGGGCCTAACGCTAGACCTCCCCTGCCCCACCGGCCACTGAGGAAGGAGGAGCACCACCATAAGAGAGCGTTTGTGGAGCTTCTCAATCCTCCAGGTCATGGTTGTAGGCAAACTGGACTTTCTGGTTTTCCTTTGATGATGTCCACTCAGAGCTGAAGAAGCTTCTTGGGTGAGAAGCAAAACGCTTCCAAAGAAAAATCAGAAAGTCCAGTGGCTTCTTGGAAAAGCCCCTTTGGGACAGCACAAGAAGGTGCCTCCTGCCCCAAGTCCTGGAGCCAGCCAGGTGGGTATCATGGTTCATAGTATGGAAAGCCACCAAGAGATCCAGTCATCCCACATCTGCCTTCAGGGGTCACCCACAACACGACAAGGGACATCTCTGTACTGCAGGCCAGCTTGACATCCTGCTTGGAAGAAGTCCAGCTAAGCCCTCCATCCTGGACCTTCCCACCCTCGAAACCCCAGATGCTTCCGAAGGCTCAATTGCACCCTTTCCAGGGGCTCTGATGACAGCCTCTGGAATTGAGGCCTGGCCCTTCCTCAATGTGGGCTTTCATCCAATTGAGAGAATTAAGAAACAACAACAACAACAGTCCTTTATAAGGAGGCTTGAAGGACCTCAGCCGAGAGTTTCTCTGGTCTCCTGGCCTGGAATTCCCCCCCCCCCCAGGAAATGAAGTCCTGGGGTGTACCCATCCGTTGCCACCTGGTCTCACTCGTGGGAATCTCCAGGCAGAACGTGGTCCTCTTTATTCTGGCTTCTTCTCTTGCCTCCTTCCTTCCCAAGGCTGCTCCTGTCCACGTTCTAACCAGGAAAGGGCCATGGAGAAGGAGGGGTGGATCCAGAAGAAGATCTAGTGCACAGCGCCCTCTGCCTGAAAAAGATTCCCAGCTTCTTGGAAGGGATCCAGGGATCCTTACAATGCAATAGTAGAGTTGGAAGGGACCTTGGAGGTCTTCTAGTCCAACCCCCTGCCTAGGCAGGAAACCCTATACCGTTTCAGACAGATGGCTATCCAACATCTTCTTAAAGACTTCCAGTGTTGGGGCATTCACAACTTCTGGAGGCAAATTCTGTTCCACTGGTTAATTGTTCTAACTGTCAGGAAGTTTCCCCTCAGTTCTAAGTTGCTTCTCTCCTTGATTAGTTTCCACCCATTGCTTCTTGTTCTACCCTCAGGTGCCTTGGAGAATAGTTTGACTCCCTCTTCTTTGTGGCAGCCCCTGAGATATTGGAAGACTGCTATCCTGTCTCCCCTTCTGCAGGATCATTTCTGCCAACTGCGGGAAAGAAAGGCAGAACGGTGTGATCAGGCCCTGGGGAAGTCCCCTTGGGAAGCAGATGGCTATGGCAGGCCACAACCCCGGTGGAGATCTGGCAAGAGAGGCCCACTGCAGCTGCAGCCTTGGCAGATGCTCAAGGACAAGGCCCGCTAGATGCCATCTGGCATGAGGCCACTGGAGGAGTAACACGGCTGGTGGGTCTTTCTGGCTGATCACCAGTCAGAGCCTGGGGGCTCCTGGGCCACAGCCTTCAGGAGAGCACGTCTTCTGAGAGACCCTTGCTGGGCCCTCTCAGCCTATTCCCATCCTAGGTTAGAAGAAAAGCCATTCAGGAAAGGAAGAGAAAGCTGGTTTCTCTTCCTGGGTTTGCCCGCTCCTACCTTCTTCAGCCAAGAGACCTTCAGGAATGGCCAAGGAGATCCGCTCTCTGGAGCACCCATGGTCCCTGGCCTCCTCCTCCCACCCATTGGAGCTGGCCCTGGCCCCAGCGTCTCTTTGTAGTTGCAGACCCAGTTGGAGAAGAGCGGGAGGGAGGGGAGAAGAAAGGCGAGGGCTGCTTCACATAATTAAAAGTTGGTCATCCTGTAATCTTGTAATCTCCACTCGCACAGCACACTTAACCTCATTACCGAATTAGCCCATTTTCTGGGATCGTGCGATACACTGAACCGCAAGCGCTCTGGCTGTCCTGGCTGGGCACCTCACAACAAGCTGCAGAGAAGGCAGCCTGAATCAACCTCCGGTGTCTGGCCTGGCAAGGCAGCAGCCAGGTGGGCCTTTCTCTGGGCTGGAGGAGGGTTGTGTGCGAAGGCAGCCTGTGGGTTCCGGGGCTCGGGGGGCAACGGGGGCACACAGGCTAGGACGTTTCACCCGAGGCCCCCAACAGGTGAGGGGGGGCTCTCCTTTTGGGCAGGACTGCAACGCCTGAAACCTTGGTCTGTGGGGGAATCCATCCCGTCCATCCACACAGCTCGGAGGCGCTTGTGGGGCCATAATCCGGGCTGCCCTGTGGATTTCCAGACGGCCGCTGCTCAGAGGGATTGGCAGGCGCTTAGAACGAATGAATAAGCTAACCAGCATGGCTAATCCAGCTTAGTCCGGGTGCAGCTGGAGCCACCAAGGGCCAGGGGGGGAACCCCAAAGCTTAACCCCAGGGCAAAGCCCCTCCCCGCTCTGTGACCCCTGGCAAGCCTTTTGGCAAAGGAAGTCCTTGACTTACGACCACGGTTGTGCCCAAATTTCTGGCACTGTGAGACAGTTGCTCAGTGAATTTTGCCTCTATTTACCACCTTTCTTGCCACAGTTGTTAAGTGAATCACTTCAGTGGGACGTTCTGACTTCCCCCTTGACTTTGCCTGTCAGATCGTCTCAAATGGGGATCGTGTGACCCCGGGACACCGTGACCGTCATAAATATGAATCAGCTGCCCAACCTCCAAATTTTGATCCCGTGATTATGGGGATGCTGCAATGGTCGTAAGTGTGAATAACGTGATCCCTATGCTCACATGATCAAAATCCGTATGCTTTGCAACTGACTCATATTTAGGACGGTTGCCGTGTGCCAGAGTCCCCTTTTGCGACCTTCTGATGGGGCAAATCAAGGGGGACGTCAGATTCACTTAACTGGGTCACCAACTTAACAGCTGTGGCGATTCACTTAAAAATTGTGGGAAGAAACATCGTAAAATGGCCCAAAACTCACTTAACGACCGTCTCACACAAGGACAGAAAATCTGGGCTCCATTGGAAGTGGAGGGCTGCCTGTAAGGCACAGGATCTTTGTAAGCTCCCTGGGAGTCTTGAGAATGACTCCCTGCCCTGGAGGCTCTCCTGACCTGCGCCAGTCCTGGGCCGGTCTGGCAGGCGGTCTCAGGGGCCCCAAGGAGCTTTTTCCAAGAGGCAAGGGGGCTCTCTTAGGCTTCTTTGGCTGAAAACCCTTCGCTTCTTCAGCTCTGAAGAACCAAAGAAGCTTCTTGGGGGAGAGGAAGGGAAAGCTCTTCAAGGAAGAGACCAGGAAAGCCCAGTGGCCTTTGGGGAAAAGCTCCTTTGGGGGTCCTGGGCAGAGCCCCTGTGCGGAAGGGCCCTCGGGGGCCAGCGAGCCAAGCAACGGAAGCCTCTTCCTCCTGCTTATCTCCAGAGGCTAGAAGTGCCCGAGAAAGCCCCTGGCTCCTGGCTCCTTCCTCAGGGGACGCTGCCCTGCAATCGATCCTCAGGCCCTGGGTGAGAGTCCAGCTGTCCTGCTGGGCCCTGGCACCGGCACCTCCCTGGGCGAGGGCATGCCCAGCTTCTCCTGAGCTGGGAGTGGGGGTTGGGCAGGTTGCTCTGTTCCTTGGGGGCGAAAATGGCCCTGCGCGTTCTCGCTTACATAAGACGCCGCATTTCATAACTCCCCAAGCCCCCCTGGCTTCTCACCCGCTGGAAAGCTCTGCTCTCCCCCTTCCCACCAGGCGGGCTGTGAGATGCCACTTCGCTCTGGCTCTTCGCAGCCTCAACAAAACGACTTTTGGCAATGAAAGGAAGCCCTGCAGGAGCCAAAGGGAGGCCAGCCTACAAACCTTGCCCCATCCATTGTCGCTCACGCTTAGCTGGTTGATTGGATGAGTTGAGACCCATGTTGCTGGGCCGAGGCACAGGGGAGCTGGGCTCTGGGGCTTCTAAGGAAAGAATGGGGAGGGGGCTTTCCTTGGAAGCTGTGCTGAAGGGCAGAAGTCCTGGCTGAACAGTTCACGGCGGCTCTGAGAATCAGACTGCGGTGCCAGCTTTGAGCCAGGAAGCCAAAACGGCTGGTTCTCAGGCCAGTCTGAGGGCCTCTTGGTCCCAGCTGAAGGAGGAGAGCGCTTAGTTGGGCCTGCTCAGCTTTCTCACACCTTTTTCCCCTGTGGATGCCTCCTCCTCCTCCTCCTTTTCCTCCTCCTCTCCCTCTTTCTCCTTCCCCTCCCTCTTCCCCTCCTCCTCCTCTTCCTCCTTATGCTGCTTCTTCTGCTCCTTCTTTCACCACACCTCTCCTTTTCCTCCTCTAGTATCATCATCGTTATCAACACATAGTACTTTCTCCTCCCCGTCCTCCCCATGACCATTTCCCCCAACTCCCTGGGCCAGAGGCAGAGAACAGCCTATGCCACCAGAGGTTAACCCTTGTCAGCGTTTGCACGTGATGCCAATGTAGTTACCCCACAAACGCAGCTAGTGCAAGCACTTTAGCTCCTTCAATTCAACCAGCCTGTTTTCTAAGACGTGAAGAATGTGTTGAACCAGGTTGTGTTAGAGCCCCCGGCATGTTCAGGTTGGCCTTGGCATTTTCACCATTGGCTCCAAAAAGTTTAAATCAAAATTTGTTCTGGTGGCTCTCGTCCATTTTGGACTCTTTCAATGGCTGTCAAAAATGGGCTTCAGTGACTTTATTAAGCCTGACATCCCAGTGACTGTTGGCCGAGAGCATAAATGTCTCTTTTGCTGCTGGAGTTGCTGAAACACCTGCCTGGCACATTCCAAGTGTGTTGTTTTATGGCACAGTTGTGAACAAAAGTGGAGGGGGGAGGGATTCGTTGTGAAGAAACACTTTTAAACCTCTTGTCCTATTGCAGAAGAAAAGCAAGCTGGGTTGTTTGATGTATGTACTTATTCATTCGATATAACTTTGAGTATAAATTTAATTAATAATACATGAACACAACTATAATCCGTACGCAGTTTGTTACCAACCCAAGCAATCTCTCTCTCTCTCTCTCTTCCTTTCCTTAGGTTTCACCCTTTCCCCACATTTTTGGGAGGGTGGGGGGTTTCCTTTGACTGAAATAAGTAATTGGTCAAGGATTAAAGAAGGAACCAAGGGAAATGCAAAGGAGAACTGAGAAAGGCAGAGGTATTTGTATCCAGCCAAGCTGTTTGAGACAGGCAGATTTCTTCCCAGGATGTAATTTCAGTGGGGTTTAGGGCTGAGCAAGCGTGCGGATGAAAGGCAGCCTCTCTGTGCGGGTATCATGCCTGCCACGGTGCTTGGCATGTGCTTGGAATTACCCAGAATGGCCCAGAAGGCTGGGCGCTGGAGAGCCTGGGCCTACTTTCAAGCCTTAGGCCCCCTCTTGGCAGGTAAAGTTGGTTAAATAAGCCACCATTGTGCTGAACTACAAACCATGGCTTGAAAAGCAGAAGGTCCTTGATGCTGTCAGAGCCTGGCTGTTTTCTTGCAGACGTTTCATGACCAAAACTAGGGAACACGATAGGTAACAGCACTGATGATGTTCCCTAGTAGGGTCATGAAACGTCTGCAAGAAAACCACCAAGCTCAGTGAGCACCAAAGACCCCTCACGCCAACCCCGAGTGGCAAATATTCTCCTTCATTGGAGACTGGCTGGGTGGCCCTGCCAAGAGAGGCCGGCCTGGTGCCCTGTTCCCAATACTAAGGGGAGCCTGGCAGGGTCTGCCTTGAGCTTCTGGGGGCAAAGCCCACAAGGCTGTAAATAGAACCAAGAAGCCAACAGGCAGCCTGATTCCTATGGCAAAAATAGTGAGGGGTTTAAAAACGCTGCCTTGCTCTTTCTTGGTGAGCCAGAACGGTTTGCAAGAGGCAGGAAAAGGGACCTGGAGTTGGAGATGAGGGAACCAGGGAGGGAGGGTGGTACAGGTGCCAGGGGTTGCGGGCATAGGCATCCAGCGACATAGAGAATAATAGGGGCCTTGGAGGCCTTCTAGTCCGACCCCAAGCCAGACATGCAGCTGCCCAAGGACCCAGTTAAGCCCTCAGCGTATGCTCAGATGAATGAGGGCCTGACATCCTCGGGGGATGGGGCCACGCCAAGTAGGACCTCTTGCCGAAGGGCACCTGCCGGTGGCATCTCAGCAACTCTTTGCCGCCTTGCAAGATGGGCATCTTCTAGGGCCTTTGGGGCAGGGGAAAGGAAGAGGCTGCTGGCTGGACCCCAGACTATTTTCCCCCATGGGAGGGGGGGTGTTGGGACTTCTGAAAAGTTTTTTGGGGGAGGTCATTGACCATTATTAAACAATCTCTCTTTCTCTCTCTCTCTCTCTCTCCCCACTCCCTCTTCTCTCCCATTCTCTGGGGTCGGAATGTGCCTGTTGTGTGATCCCCTCTCCTGGGATTGGACATCCCCCCCCCCCGCAATCCTGGGCTCCCCGTCACTTCCACAACCCCCCTCTCTGCTCCCCCTGTCCCCGCCGATGGGCAGCCCCCTCCCCTCCCGCCGGCCGGTCCCCCGGGCCAGGGGCTGATGTGCGCCCGCTAGCCGCGCTGCCCGTTCCCCCTTGCCCACTCTCAGGCGCGCGCTCAGGCACGCGTCCCCGGCGCGCAGAGAATGCCTCTCAGCCCAGCCAGCGGCAAACATGAGTCTCCGGAGCAGCAGCAGCAGCAGCAGCGGCGGAGGCAGCGGCAGCAGCGGCGGAGGCAGCGGCAGCAGCAGGAGGACGAGGACGAGGAGGAAGAGGAGGAGGAGGAGGAGGAAGAAGAAGAGGAGGAGGAAGAAGAGGAGGAGGAGGAGGAAGAAGAAGAAGAAGACGAGCAGTCTCCGCACCGCTGCCAGCAGCTGCAGCAGGCCGGCGTGGTGAACGGCGATCCTGGGGGGAGCACGGAGAGCAGCCTCAGGGAGGAGACCCTGTATGATACCATCACGCCTCCCGCCGCCGCCCCCGCCGCCGCCCCCGGCCCCGGCTCTTGCTCCTCCGAGACGTCGGCCTCTCCCCCGCCAGGGCGGATGGACGAGCCAGCTCCCAACGCCCTGGTTCTGCGCATCGGCATCCCGGACCTCCAGCAAACGGTGAGTCGGGCGCGCAGCACCACGGAGAGCGGCGGGCCGCGCCTGGGGCGCTGCGCCCGGGCCCAGGTGCGCGTCCCGCAGCGACGGCCCAGAGCGGGTGGGCGCAAGTCCCCTGCCCGGGGGAGGGAGGGAGGGAGGGGTCCCTCGGGTGCAGCCCACCTCGCATCCCGCTTGTGGAATGGCTGCTGGCTAAACTTTTACGCAACTGCAGTCCCGGGGGGAGGGGCGCAGCAACCCCCCCCCCAGATTCCCGATTCCCTCCCTCCCTCCACTCTGCAGAGGCTGGGATGGTCCTGAATGCGGGCAGAGGGGGCCCACCGCCACCCCTCCCCCCCTGCTGATGGTTCGGAGTTGGGAAGAATGGGGGGGGGGCAGCATGTTGGAACGGCTGCCCTAGCCACAGATGGAGGGGGTGAGGGCTCATCCACTTAGAAGTCCGCCCCCCCCCCCCCGCCAAAAAACCCTTGCTGCTTGCTGGGGGTTTTGGTAGCCGCTGGGCAGGTTAGAGCAGCCAAGGTGGAGCTGAGAGTCCAAGAGGATGAGGCGTGGGGGGGGGGCTGCCTAAGGGGCCCTGGGGGTCTTTCTTGAAAGGTGGGGGCAGGCTGGTCTTTGAAGCTGGAGAGGAGTCCCAGAAGGGGCACGTGACCCAGGCGCCCATGAAACTGGGCATGCTGGCCAAGAGCGATGGGATTTGTATTCTGGAAGGGCCTAGGATTTGGAGGGAGGTTCTGTGGACTCCAGTTACAAGGCATGTGTGTGTGTGGGGGGGGCTGTATCAGGGGCCATGGAGGGTCCCTTGCCTCTTGCAGCTTTGCAAGGCGTCCCTGCTGTGGGGGTGGGGAGGCCTTTCCTCGCTCTGGGTTTATGGGGGCCTGCAGGAGTTCCGTCTCCATGGGGCTGGGCATCTAAGGTGGAAGTGGAGCTCTGGGGCAAGAAGAGGGTTGAGGACCTTCTCGCTGGTCTCTTTGGAAGTTTGAACCCCAGTTCTGGGGGGCCAAGGGGCTGTTCACAGGCTGCAGCCGGAGTGCTCTGGGTGTCGTGAGGGGGGGGGGTGCACCCACTTGCCCCCAGCCCAGTAGATGCTGGAGGCTGGAATGCGGAGATCCTTAGAAGGGCCCAGGAACCCAGGCTGGAGGCTGATTGATGGGGGGGGGGGGTTGAGAGAAACCTTGAAGCCCCCAGTCTGGGTGGGGACACAATTGCCTGGGCTCCCTGTGGGTTTTGCTTGGGGAGGGGAGCCCTGCCCCTTAGACCCCCTGGGGGCTCAGCGAGGGTCTCCCTCCAGGACAGGAGCAACCTCCCAGCCCCTCCGTCTTCCCAGCCCTTCCCAGCAGCCAGTCGGCAGAAAGCCGAGCCCTGAAACGTCCTACCATTGACCCACCCCGGTCTTCCTGCACCTCCCCTCCCTTTCTCCAGCTCACTCCCCCGCCGCCAGGGCTCAGGAGCCGAGTTCCACAGGAGGGCATTTGGGGGGGGCTGCGGGGACAGCGCGCCCGGGGTCTGCGGGGCTTGGGGGTTGTGGTTTCCCAGCTGCTCCGCCTGGATGGGTGAATTGGGGAAGGGGTGCAGGCAGGAATTCCAGCAGCTCCCCCGGTCCCTGGACCTCTGCCTTCAGTCGTGATGCCGCCCTTCAGTTTGTGGGAGGTTTGGCAAAGTCTCAGCATGGTGATTTCTGCCAAGGGGAAAACTCCTCGCTCGGCCTGGCAGGTCGTGGAAGGAATGGAAGGGAGGGACGGTCTGGCTAGGTCACCATTGGGGAGGGGAGGTGGGGGGGGGGGTTGGACGAGGCAGCTTTCCACAGAGGGCAGGGGAGGGCCTGGGGAGGAGGAGGGAGGGGGAGGGGATCTGGGACCTGTCTGGGGAGGGGGCTGGAGATTCCCAGGATTGGGATTCAGGAGTCCTGAAGGCCAGTTGGTCCCCTTCTCTGTTCAGGGCTGGGCAGCCATTGGGGATGGAAAGCCGGCTCTCCAGGGCTCTGCTCTCTCCCCACTGCTCTCAACCTCCAAGTGGGCCTGGTTGCCTTCCTCAGGCGTCCCAGCAGGCCAAGGAGGGGCAGAGGGAAGCTCTGGGCCTCCTTCTGGGTGGAGACGCTGCCCACAAGCCCCTTCCTTCCCTTCCCTTCCCTCCCTGGGACGCTTTGCTTTCCTCAGGACTCAGGCAGTGGGGGAGGGGTGTGTGGGAGAGAATGGGGGGGGGGTTGGGATTGCATATCAGAGGTCTTTACCTCTGGACCCAACTTTCCTCCCTTCCTTCCCTCCTTCCTTTCCCCATTCCTTCCTTCCTTCCTCCTTTCTTCTTCCTCCCTCCCTCCCACCCATCTCCCCCAGCAAGGCCCCAGTGCCCTCTTTGAGCAAGGGGGGCGAATGCCCTGGTGGGAAGGGTAGAGGGGCTGCTGGGGGCTTCTCTAGCCATCCTTCCTCCGCCTGAGGGAGCCAGGTGAGGAGGCCGGCCGATGGCACTTGGCAGCCAGGAGAGGGTGGCCCTCCTCTGCCTATTGGGCTTTGGGCGGAAGCTCTTCCGGATTCAGAGGACAGCCGGCATCTTCTCAGTCGTCCCCAAGGCTGGGAGGTTCCCTTTCCCCTTGGCTGGGAGCAGGCTCCGTTTTGCATCCTGGGTGGGAGGCAGCTGAGTCTGTAGGCCAGGGGCACAGGTTGCTTCAAGCATGATGGTCGTAGCTGTGGCTTATTCACTCCTGTGGAGTTGGCTCTGAGTCCACAGGATCTATCTGCCAGGGAGCAGATTCCAACTAGTCCTCCTGTCTGTAGGAGCCGCCAGCCACCCCTTGAGGTCACTCCTTCCCTGGAGCCCCCGAACAGAGGCTGCTCATCCAGGGCTGGACTACAAGGCCTCTAAGGTCCATTCCAACTCCAGCGTTTGGGGAAGGCATTGTGCCGAAACAACTGGGGTAGCTCAGCCCTGCTTTGCCCTGGCCTCCTCCGGCTATGGTCAGGCCTTCAGGGGGGGCTTCCTGAGGGGGGGGCAAGAAAGTGGGCCTGATCCACCCAGTCAAGAACAGAGCAGCACAATCAGTTCAAAGGCTCCGAAGGGCTGCTAGAGAAACTGCAGAGGGACATCTGGGGCAGTTGCAGCATGCAGGAGGCTGCGTTACTCTCTGGAGGAGACCCTCGGGGGTCTTGGCCTTCTTGCTCACCTTGCAGGCTGGGCGGTAACTGGCTTTTTTTCCCTTCCTTCCCTCCATCCCTCCCTCATTCCCTCCTTCCTTCTTTCCTTCCTTCCCTTTCTTCCTTCTTTCCTTCTTTCCTTGCTTCCTTCCCTCCCTCCCCCCTTCCTTCCTTCCTTCCTTCCTTCCTCTCATTTCCTCCCTCCCCCCTCTCCCTTTCTTTCTCTCCCCTTCCTGGAGGGCCTGGGGTCTTCTGCAGGCTGAGAATTCTGCCAGGGGTCCAGGCTGCTTGCCTTCATTTTGGTTTCCCTGCGCTGGGCCTGTGGGAGGCTTCTCACAGCTACTGTTCTCCTTCCCTGCTCTTCCCTTCCTTTAATCATACTCTCTCCTGTGTGGCGTAGAAGCAGGTTAAGCCAATTACAAATTTAAATTAGATGAGCCCCCCTTGGAGCAGGTGGCTGTCAACCCAGCCAGCCATGACGAGACTCCATATTTAGAGGCAGACCATCTGATATATGTGTGTGTGTGTGTGTGTGTGTGTGTGTGAGAGAGAGAGAGAGGGAGGGAGGGAGGGAGGGAGGGAGGGAGGGAGGGAGGGAGGGAGAGAGAGAGAGAGAGAGAGATGGATGAGGAGCCAGTGGGGCCTTTTCCTTTGAGTCTGTCTGTGGTTCCTTTAGAACTATTTAACTGCCCCTGTTGGATATCGGCCTGATTGGTCCTTCTTGGAGGGATCTAGGGAGATGCCATTTGCTGAAGGGGGAACTGGCCTTCCCCCCAGCTGCATTCGGCAGTCTCAAAGCCTTAGGAGAGGAGAGGATCTTCTGGGGGTGTGGTAATGGCAAATGTTGCCATGGGAGGGAGTGGAGTCATATTATTTATGCATTTATTTATCTATTCATTTGTTCAGAAAATTTGTAACCCTGGGCAATCTGCAAACAACACATAAAACTGAATTCATGAAAACCAGTGCAAAGGCACACCAAATACGGTTAAGAGGCCTTGAAATACTGCAACCTGAAAGCACTTGGAAATGTCTGTGGGGCTCCCCTATCATCCTAGCCCCACGGAAGACGCAGATTTTCATGGGAGGAGGGGGGGCAAAGAAAGCCTCCCAACGGTGGGATTTAGGAACCAAAGTCTCCATCATAGCAGCCCTCCAGTATTGTGGGGGGGGGGGCTGCCTCAGAGAAGAGGTGGGGGGGTCAACCTCTTCTCCAAAGCACCTGAGGGTAGAACGAGAAGCAACAGGTGGAAACCAATCAAGGAGAGAAGCAACCTAGAACTAAGGAGAAACTTCCTGACAGTGAGAACAACTAACCAGTGGAACGACTTGCCACCAGAGGTTGTGGGGGCTCCATCTCTGGAGGTCTTCAAGAAGAGACTAGACATCCACTTGTCTGGAATGCTCAGGGCTCTCCAACCTTGGCGACTTAAGACTTGTGGACTTCAACTCCCAGGGTTGGGCTAGAGGACCTCCAGGGTCCCTTCCAGCTCTGTGACTCTGTTATTCATCTTCCAGAGGGTTGCTGGGGAGGGACTGGATTCTAGAAATGTCCTCTTTGGGCCCTCAGAACCTCTGCCCAGATCTATCGCCTGCATTTCAATGAAAGCTGAGCGAAGCACCTGAAGGAGCTGAGACGAGAGCAGAAAACCCGCTCGGGGGGTCTGGAGACGCCCGTTCCCATGGAGAGGCAGCCAGAGACCTGAGAAAACCCATCAAGCCGCTTCTCCTGACAGCAAACGCCTGATTTCCAGGAGGGAACGGCTGGCGAGTTTCACTCCACTTGCAAAGGCGGGGAGGGGGAGCTTTTGCGCCCTCCCCAAACGCTCCCCTTAAAGAGGGTCCGGATTGCCATTCCATGGTTGTGGCTGCCATCTTGGCTTGTTGACACGCACACATACAGGGGTCTCGGCATGTATGCACCTGAGTTTGAACAGTGCCGGCCTCCAAAGCATTCGCATTACGCACAGAGCGTACTGAATCAGCCAGGGAAATACGGAGCAGCTGCATTGGCAGCCTTTGGGTAAGCAGACTTGCCGTAATTTTAACCTAGATTGGCATTCGGTGGCATGGCATTAGATGCCAATCCCACCCATTGGGTGAGCTTGTTGTCAAGCTATTGCAGAGTCCCTGTTCAGCTCCCCAAACACCACAAACCCTCTGATGTGAACTCCAAAGATTCCTTTATGAGGCATGCCCACTGCCCTGGCAAAACGTTTCTCTCTCAGGCTAACAAGTCCGTCCGTCTGTCACATCTATTCATCTCCGCCCCTGCCTTGTACCCCCAGATCTAAGGTGGGGCTTTGCTAGCAGCAGTGGCTCTTCTGTCCCAAGGACCGGCCCATTGCTTTCCACTGCTCTCCTCGCCTCTGCCTTCTATGCATCCATGCATCAGACACTGGGCCCAGCTGTCCCTCCTCTTCCTCACCAACCACCTCCAGACCTGGGGGCTGTTGACTCTCCATCTGAGGGCTGAAGTCCACAAGTCTTAAAGCTGCCAAGGTTGAACGCTGTGCATTAGAGGAACCAGATTGAAAGTGGTCTAAATCAGTGTTCTTCACCCTTGGCCCTTTGAAGATGGTGGACTTCAACTCCCAGAATTCAAAGCTGGCTGGGGAATTGTGGGAGTTGAAGTCCACCCATCTTCAAAGGGTAACACTGGTCTACATACTGGCTTCCCCTAGTTCCCACTGCAGCTTTTTCTCCGCCACCTTCTCAACATCCCCCCCCCAAATGATTCCCCAGAAGACCCCCCCCCCTCTGCTTGCAGCCTCTTCTCTTCTGCCCAGGTGCAGCTGCCAAAATGAGTTTCGGCTTCCAACTTGGCTGGCAGAGCCACCAAGGCACTGAGCTCTCTAAATCAGGGAGCAAATGGATTACATGGTGGAACTGATTAGCCGCCATCTGTTCCAAGATGGCCATCACGGGCGGCCTGCTGACGGAGGGGATTCCTTCCTGGAGAGAGCCATCTTCTCAGAGCCAGGTTGGGGGGGGGGACTGGAAAGTTGATGTCCTCTTCCTCCAGGAACAAGGGAAGAAGATTCCTGGCAGACGGAGCATTCTGCATCACCCCCAACTTTCACGGAAATCAGCCTGGACCGAATTAGTTCTTCCGTGGAGTTAGTATTAATTTTCCCTCTTGCTTGAACTTTTCACTGCACCGGAAAGAAACATCAAGGAGGGAATCCAATGGTTCCTGGCCTGCTCCAGCTCTCAGTGAAACCTGGAATTAAGGAGAAACTTCCTAAGGGCAATTCTCCAGTGGAACGGCTGGTCTCCAGCAATCGTGGGCGCTTCCTCACTGGAGGCTTTCAAGAAGAGGCCGGGCAGCCAACCCTCTGAAATGGGATAGGATCTCTGCTTGAGCAGGGGGCTGGACTAGAAGACCTCCAAGGTCCCTTACAGCTCCTACTCTGTTCTATTCTATATTCTGTCCTTCCTGTCCTATTCCTGGGACGGATGTCTCTTTTGAGGCCTGCCTTGTGGAGCAGCCTCTAACTTGAGCTATGCACAGCCCCCAAACTGCTAGCCTTTGAAAAGGTCCTGGCTAGTCTCCAGGGCACTGGGGCGGGGGTCTTCGTGGAGCTCCAGCGTGGGTGCAGGGATCTCTCCTCATGCTGTTATTGAGATCCCAAAGGTGCTTTTTTCCAAAGTCCACGGGGCTTCCTTTGATTTTTCCTGGAAGACTTTTCGCTTCTCATCCAAGACGTTCTGAGAACTGAAGAAGCTTCTTGGATGAGAATTGAAATGTCTTCCAGGGAAAAAAAAAACACCAAGAAAGTCCAGTTGCCTTTTGGAAACAGCTCCTTTGGGTCAACCATGTCCTGGATGACGTAGAATGCCTATAAAAGTTGTTCTTGAAGGACTTTTCTTTTTAGGGGCTCAACTCTTTTCCCTCCTATCCCTGTAATGGAGGGTGACTTTGCTTCTGGGTTGAGTCTTTGTTTGCTACCAGAGTGCCTTGGCAGACGGCCATCCGTGTAAATGTGTAAAGATATAAATCAAAAGCAGAAACCGATGGAGGATGGGTGCTGAGAGTGGCAGATGCCAGAACGATCAGGACCATGGAGAGCTCCGTGCCAGGCTGGCTCCTGGGAAATGTGCTGAGGAGGAACCCCGGGGGGGGGGAGTTGTCTCTTCGTTATCCACCTGACTCCCCCCCCACCCACTCCCGGCCTGAGTTGGGGGTTTGAGGGCCCCCAGACTTTCTTGAAGGTCTTGTGTTGATAAGGAACTTTACAAGAATTGAGACGATGGGACAATTGCTGTGTCTCATGAGGAAGAACTAAAGACGGAGCTGATGAATAAATCTGGTTTATTCACCGTCTGTTCCAGGGTTAACACTGCTCCTTATTTTCTCCCTTCTGCTTCCAAATCCAGATCTATTTCTGTCTCTGGCTGATTCATACATTCAAGGGGCCAAAATCTGAATCACCACTAGATGGCAGCAAAATTTAACCAGAACTGCATCTTCACTGCCCTCTTGTGGCCACCCAGATGATTGTGGCTAGGTCAGCTAAAAATGTACACCCAACACACCCCAAACCTGGTCGATTTCTGTCCGGGTGGCCTAGGGTGAAGGGAGCAGGAGCAGGTTGTGCGAATTCAGAAAATGAGGTGACTCGGTAAAGAAAGCTGTTGCATGTGGATTCCAGATATATATTATCTGTGTTCATCTGACCTACGTCCCCACCGCCTCTTCCCTTTGGGGAGATAAACAGCACTATGCAAAGATCAGAAAAGGAATAAAAAGTTGTAAGATGAAGATACTAGAGAAGTAAGAGAAAACTACAGGAAATAGAGATAGATTGAAGGCTAAGTCAAGTCAAGTTTATAGCTCTTCATGGAGTTTTGTTTGCAAGCTTTCCTTCCAGCACTCTGTCCATGCACCATTTCTCTGGAGGTTGGGGGGGGGGGGAGAGAAGGTTCAATTTCCAGGCCAGGCAAAGTACTCAGAGCTCCCTGCTGAAAAGACCCGAAAGGCGAAAGCACCGTTGTTCCCTTACAAGGCAAAAGGTAGACTCCTTTTCAACAGTGGAAGGGAAGAAAACCACATTTCCCCCCTTTCCCCATCCCTTCTCCTCTTCCTCCTTCTCCGCTTCTTCTCTTTCTCTTCCTTCTCGTCCTTTCCCCCTTCTCCCCCTCTACCTCCTCCCCTTCTCCCCCTCTCCTTCCTCCCCTTCTCCCCTCCTCCTTCTTCTCTTTCTCCTCCTCCTTATCTATCTTCTCTACCACTTCTTCTCTTTCCCCTCCTCCTTATCCTTACCCTTCTCATCCTCCTGGTCCATGTTCTCACCCACTCCTTCTTCTCTTTCTCCTTCTTCTCCTTCTCTTGCTCCTTCCTCCTCCTTTCCCTTCTCCCCTCCTTCCTCCTTCTCCACCCCCTTCTCTTTCTCCTTCTCCTGAAACACACTACTTTAAACACCGGACAACTTTGTAGAAAAAGTCTGTTTACAATGGCCCAGGTGGTTCATTTCAGTTAGACTGAAAATATAGTAACCATGTTGATTTAATTAGAGATAAATCAATCTGTGGGTTCTGTCTGCTTCTGAGGTGGATCTGCAGGCCTCCTGCCCTCCTTTGTGCTTCTCTGGGACTTCTTTTCCTTTCTTTCTTTCTTTCTTTCGTTCTTCCTTTCTTTTTTCTTCTTTTCCTTTCACTTGGGCACGGCTGCCCTCTCCCACTGCTGGGCTTCTCTGCTTCTCTGCCAAAACTGCTCCTGGGGTCCATCTTGCTGGGAAAGGATGGATTTCCTTGGGGTGCCCTCCGATAGAGCAACGAGGGCTGGACGGCCAAAAGCCAAGATTCATTGATGCTGTTTGGGGAATTCTGGGAGTTGAAGTCCACCTCTCTTAAAATGGCCAAGGTAGAGAAATGGGGCTCTAAACACTGGCTGACTTTGGAAGATTGTCTGCCGTTAAACTGGTCTTGTGCTGCTCCACAGTTCCTCTGGACTTTATTCTCTTTGAAGGATTCATTGCTCTGAGCCAGTTTCTCTCTTTCTCTCTCTCTCTCTCTTAAATGGCCCTCTTTCCCTCTGCACTTTGCGTTGCGTAACGTTGTGCTTTCAATTTGCCAGCCCATGAATGAAATAACCTTCAGCTGCTACTCGGTGCCTTGGGATCCATGTGGCCTTTCTGCCTTCCAGCTGACACGACCTTCACCGGGGTCTCAAGTGCCCCTTCTTCCACCTTGGAGGAAGGATCTAAGGCCCTCGGTGGGGGCATCAAAGGGAGCTTGGACACGCAGAAAGCTTCACCCCCCAGCCCGACTCCACCCAGCCTCCTCTATTTGCAGAGGGGCTCCTGGGGTCCTTTCCTCTTTGTCACGTCCCCCCCCCCACCCCCCAAGCCCTTGTTTCGCAGCTTCGTTTCGCTCCAGCAAAGCAGAAGTAGCAGACCTTGGCTGATGATTGTATTTGTGGAAGAAGAAGAAGAAGAAGAAGAAGAGAGAGTTGTGTATTAATAGAAGCTCTGTAGCTCGGGGTTGAAACAAGGGCTCCTTGGAGCTCTCTGAGCTGGGTGGTTTTCTTGCAGATGTTTCATGACCCAACTAGGGAACATCATCAGGGTTAGAAGAGAGTGGTGTTTGGGGGGGGGGAGGAGGCGGCAGTGACTAGGGGACATCCTCACTGCTAGAAGGGAGTGGTGTTTGCGACGAAGGGGAGGGGGGAGGGATTGTGGGGTCCTTTGCGATCTCTGAAGTTGGTGGTTTTCTTGCAGACGTTTCATGACCCATCTAAATAGCATCATCAGTGCTAGAAGGGATTCAGAACACCAAGGACCCCGCCAGATTCCTGTATGGTTGGAAATTGGAAACAACCAGAGCTCCAATAACTCTTGGAAGCAAGCGATAGGATTATAAGATGGTAGAGTTAGGAGGGATCCTGAAGGTCTTCTAGTCCAACCTCTCAACCAGGACAGGAATCCAAAGACCGTCTTTCAGCCTTGGCTTGGGAGCCTCCGTGGCTTCCACAGTCAGGAAACGGCATCTCTGAGCTTTTGTATCTCCTCATCTAAAGGGCTCCTCTCTCATCTTTGGGTGCTCTGGAGGATATCTCCCCTTTGTCTGCAGTTGGAGGGGGGCAATGGCCTTGGAGGAGGGGGGGAAGAGCTGCTGCCATGGCAACCATCAGATAAGGCTCCAGCCTTGACCAAGAAAGGAACTTGAGGGAAGGTCTCAGATGAGCCCCTCCCTAGTTCAGGCAGGGGGAGGGAAATATTCAAGAATCCATGGCTGTTTCTACATGCGTGTTAGGCACCACACTAGAAACCGGGAGCCTGCGAGTTCTAGTCCCCCCTTAGGCATGAAAGGCAGCTGGGAGACTTTGGGCCAATCACTGGGAGACCGTGAGTTCTAGTCCCCCCTTAGGCATGAAAGGCAGCTGGGAGACCTTGGGCCAATCACTGGGAGACCGTGAGTTCTAGTCCCCCCTTAGGCATGAAAGGCAGCTGGGAGACTTTGGGCCAATCACTGGGAGACCGTGAGTTCTAGTCCCCCCTTAGGCATGAAAGGCAGCTGGGAGACCTTGGGCCAATCACTGGGAGACCGTGAGTTCTAGTCCCCCCTTAGGCATGAAAGGCAGCTGGGAGACCTTGGGCCAATCACTGGGAGACCGTGAGTTCTAGTCCCGCCTTAGGCCTGAAAGCCAGTAGAGTGATTTGGGGGCCAATCACCAGGAGACGGGGAGTTCTAGTTCCATCTTAGGTATGAAAGCGGGATGGGTGACTTTGGGCCAGTCCCTCTCTCAGCCCTACCAACCTCACAGGGTTGTCGATGTGAGGAAAATATAGGGACAAAGGAGTATTAGATTTATTCATCAGGTCGAGTTATTTATAAAAATGATGATAAATATATAAAAAGAAAGAAAAAAGATGGTTACAGCGAGAATAATCCTGACCAATAGGGCATTGGTGTCTCAGTCTGGTCCACCTCGCAGGGCTGGCAGCCTTTCTGTCCTGTGCTTCCCCAAAAGCCATGGTTCTGGGGTTTCTGGCTGGGCTGCCCTTCAGGCAGTCACCCCCACACTAACCACTGCAAGGCTTGACTACTGCAATGAGGTCACTATGGGGCTGCCCTTGAAGACTGCCTGAAACTTCAGCTGGCTGGGAATGCAGCACCAGCAGTGACACCCAGCATGCGTGAGTGTGCCCACATGGCACCCCTACTCCGCCAGGCGCCCTTGCTGCCAGTTTCTTTCCGGGTGTGACTCGGGGGGCTGGTTCTCCCTTCTGAAGCCCTACGTGGCATCAGGCCCAATTATTTGGGGGTTTCCCAATCTCTTCCGGTTTCTCTTTGGCTGATACCTTCCCCCCCCTCAAATCGTGTCATTGTTCAGGACCCAGGAAGTCTCCCTTCTCTGTGGCAGTGCCTGCCCTCCCCTCCCCCCACCAGAATGAGGACCCCCCCCCCGAGCTCCAGGTGACTCCCACCTGCTGGTCTTCTGGGAGGCCTTTGAGCCCGGGCTCTTCTCCCAGGGCTCCAGCGAGGGAGATTTGGCCCCTTGTTGGATGCGTTCTGGGTGTGTTTTTGTATCGAGTGAGCAGATGCCACCTAAAGGGTTTTTGCCTTGTGTTTTCTTAGTTCATTCTATTTTGGGAGTTTGGGTGCTGGTGCTGGGTGTGGCATTGCGGGCCGTTTTGGGAGGTCCCAGAACAGAATGCAGAATGACAGATTTGGAAGGGGCCTTGGAGGTCTTCTAGTCCAACCTCTTGCTCGGGCACGAAGAAACTATGTCAGACCAACGGTTGCCCAACCTCTTCTTTAAAACCTCCAGTGGCAGAGCCCCACCAACCTCTGGAGGCAACCTTCTGTCCCAGTGGTTAGTTGCCCTCCCTGTTAGGAAGTTTCTCCTTAGTTCCAGGTGGCTCCTCTCCTTGATGGGTTTCCATCTGTTGCTCTCCTTTCAGCAGCTCTGGAGAAGAGGTTGCATACGATACCGGGGGCCTCCCTGCAGGTCCTCAGAGGCCCTTGGTGCTCTCGGAGCTTGGGGGTTTTCACGGATGATGTTACCTACTTTAACGTCTGCAAGAAAACCCCCAACCTCAGAGAGCAGCAGGGAGCCCTCAATTCAGAACTGGGGCTGCAGGTATTCCCTCTGATTGGCAAAGGAGGTCTTAGGAACCAGAGGCTGGAGTGGCATCGGAAGGAGATGCGTGATTCATTCGCCATGGCCAAAGCCTCCTCACGGATGGAAATAAGGCCCTCTTGGGAAGCCATGGATCTGGAGGCGGTGTCTGATCTTGGAGGGAGGAGAAGCCCCTTCCCACCTGGTCTTCTCCTGGACTTCCGGCCAGCCGGGAGGCACAAGCAGAGGCTGCCTCTGAAGGGCCAGTCTGTCTTTGCATGGGCCTCAAGGTCTTGCCCAAATGGAGTGCTCTCTCTCTGCATGCGGAGTTCAGGGCTCCCCTGGGGGGCCGGCCATGGGGACGTGCGCTGGGCAGTTGGGTGGGGGGAGCAAGGAAGCACCAGGAGGGGGCCCTGGGTGGGGAGGGGGCCGCACTCCCCCTGTATTGGCTTGGCTCTGCTTCTGATTGGCCCTCCAACCAGCCTGTTCTTGGCAGATCGCAACATCACTTAAAAATTAATTATTTAACACGCTTAATAGCCCAAACTGCAAAAGTAATTTAAAAATATCTTAATAAATAGCAGAGCAGGCAGATTAAAGGCATTAATAAATGCAGCCTAGATAACACACATCCATGCGCCAAAAGATGGGCACGTGCTGGAGAGAGAGCGCCTGAGCTAGTGCAGAGTGTTTTTCCTCCAGCGGCATGGGTAACACAGCCAACACACAGAGAGAGACAGAGAGAGGGGGAGGGAGAGGGAGAGAGACCAAGAGAGAGGGAGGGAGGATGAAAAGCTCCCTTTGCAAAGGTGAAGGTTTTGTTTTGTTCCTTGTTGGAAACCATCCACCCACCCTGAGCAAAATCTGTCCGAGTCTTTCTAAAAACAAATTGGGCCAAGCGTTGTTGGTGCATGACAAATAAAATCCAAAGGAAGCCTCTCTCTTCCCGCCCCCCCCGGCTCCCCCCCCCCAAACCCTTCAGGTTGTAACAGTGGGAGGATCCGCACACCGTTTCTGCTCCCCAATCCGGTCCACTGGTTTCTAATTTTACTTCTATTTACTGGGAAGCTTGACTTCTGCTGATTTGCGAATGCCACCTGCCTCTTCCCAAATGCATTCGGGGAGAGGTGGAATCCAAAGACCGGCTGAGCTGCACAGAAGAAGCAGCAGCCACGGAGGGGGGGGAGGGGGGGACTATCTCTGGTGGGCTTCTGCCAGTGTATCTCCCTACCCTGGTAGGCTGGAAGGGGACCCTCACCTGGAAGGGGTGGGGTACTGAGCTGGCCAGGTGGCAGTGGCCTCATGCTGGAACTGGGGGAAAGGGGGTGGTGACCGTGTGGCCCCCCAGACCCTTCTGGGCTCTGCCGTTCTAGCCCCACCTGCCTTGCCAGCGGGAGGGTGGGCTTTGCCCCCTTTGGCTGGGAATGCCAGGCCGAGCCCTGGCACCTGCTCCCACAGGCAGAGAGGCTAGGTGTGGCTCCTGCATTTGCTAAGCACGGTCATTAATCACCCGGGCAGGGGGTGAAGCACAAAATTGCCACCTTGGCACTTCCCGCCATTCCCTTCCAGAAGCAGAGAGGCCGATTTTGCTGCAGAGGGGAAGGGAGCAGCCGCGAGGAGGAAGAGGGCGGTGGGGTTGGGGGAGACACCGTTCCTGGTGGCCCAGGTGGGCGCAGAGGCTGCCCGCTGCCTTCGTCCCCATTTATGGTCACTTGAAGTGCATAAAGAGGGCTCCTGGCCCTGCCCACCTTTAAGAGGGATGGGCTTCAACTCCAAGAATTCCCCAGCCAGCTTTGTTGGGTGTTGGGAGTTGAAGCCCCTCCCTCTTAAACTTGCCAGGTTGGGGAACCCCTGGATTAGAGGCTGAAAAACAAAAAAAAAGGAGAATATTTGTGGCTGGGGGTTGAAATGGGGGGTCCTTGGTGCTCCCTGAGCTTAGTTGTTTTCTTGAAGACCTTTCATGACCCAACTAGATAACATCGTCAGTCCTAGAAGGGATGGGGTTTACTGGGGGGAGGAGGAGGAGGAGGGCTGTGGGGTCCTTGGTGCTCCCTGAGCTTAGTTGTTTTCTTGAAGACCTTTCATGACCCATCTGCATAACGTCATCAGTGCTAGCGATGTTACCCGCTAGTCCTGTGACTGAGCACTGATGAGGTTACCTAGTTTGGGCCTTGAAAGGTCTGCAAAACCCCCAGGCAGCTGAGAGAGGCGCCAGGAGGCCTCAGGCCCAGAGCTAAGAGAGCTTTCTCCCTTTCCCCTCCATTTCTCAGCTGAGCCTTTGGCCCCAAGCCCTTCAATCAACCAGCCGAGGTGCTGACAGCAAAGGCCGCCCCGGGGGCTCCATTTATACGTGGGGGGGATGGGCTTTGCACAGGTTTACTGATTGGTGAACCGTGGAACTCCTCACCACAGGACAGAGCAGCAGGCCTATTCCACACTTTTGATCTTCCCTGAAATCCGGCTTCCATGGCAGGTGGAAAACACACAGTGCAGGGAGTCCTCGTGACCACAATTGAGCCCCAGATTTCTGTTGCTAAGTGAGACAATTAAGTGAGCTTTGTCCCATTTTACGACTTTTCTTGCCGCAGTTGTTAAGTGAATCACTGCAGTCGTTAAGTTTAACGACATGGTCGTAAAGTGAATTTGGCTTCCCTGCTGAGTTTGCTTGTTGGAAAATTGCAAAAGGGGGTCATGTGACCCTGGGACACTGCGACCGTCATAAATATGAGTCGGTTGCCAAGTGCCTGAATCCTGATCCGGTGACCACGGGGATGCTGGAGCAGTTGTGTGGAAAACAGTCAGGAGCCACGGTGGCGCAGGGGTTAGAGGGCCGTCCCGCAGGCTCCTTCTGCCTGCAGGTCGCCAGTTCAAATCTCTCACCAGGCTCAAAGCTGACTCAGCCTTCCGTCCTTCCAAGGTGGGAAGAGAGCCAGGGGGTTGGGGCCCAGAGGCTGACCCTGCCAACCGCTTAGAGAGGGCTGTGAAGCCCTGAGAAGCAGTATATAAGCCTCAGGGCCATTGCTATAAGTCCCTTTTTCCAGTGCCATTGTAACTTTGACCGGTCACTAAATGAACTGTTGTAAGTCGAGGACTTCGGAATGGATTCTTCTGTTGCCACCTGCACTTAAAAAGGCGTCCTTCAAGGCTCCGCTGGGCGTGGGTGGCGGGCCTGAGTCAAAATGGGCTGCTGAGTGGTGTCTCAGCTTGGTCTTGGCCTGGGGAAGAAATGCCTGATAAGGAGATGGAGAAGGAAGTGAGGTCCAGTGGTTAGGGGCTTCAGCCAGCATCTTCAGTGGTGTGTCTCTTTTCTGGGGCCGCTCAAGGCCATTGAGTGGCACCCAGGGTCCCTTGGTTGTGTTTCCTCGCCAGCAGGGAGATTGGCAGGCAGGCAGAGGGAGGGAGGGGCTGGGAGAAGAGGGTGGGGAGGGGAGGAAGCAGGCCCAAACGGGGGCTGATTTCATTCCCAGTAGGTGAAAATGGTCCTGCGTTCAGGGACCCCAGCCCCTTAGGGAAGGGGGAGGAATGCTTACGGTACCCTCTTTAAGACTCTTGAGGAAGAGGGGGGGGCAGGACAGAGGCAGCAGCTCCTCCATTGGGGGCCTCCAAATGGCCCAGAGTGCAGAAGTCTGGCAGAGACACTTCACCTCTTGGGCACCCCTGATCTGCTTAATTCAGCTCCGAGGGGGCAGTGCCAGGGCCTGCGACTGGCAACCCCCAAGGCTCCCCTCCCACCTGGACAGCCCTCGCTCTCTTGAGGAGGGGCTGTGGGCAGGCAGAAGGCTGTTCCAGAGACAGCGGGAATATCGTCCACAATCCTTTCCCAATTCTGGAATTCCAGAATTCCTTAGAAAGCCTTTCTTTCTTTTAGGGCACAAGAAGGAAAAGCAAGCCCCAGGGCCCCCCAAAGCCCCAGGCACTGAGGCCAGGCTGGGTCATTGCCACCCCTGCCCCCTCCTCCCTTCCGTGGCATTCAGTGGCTCCTGTTCAGGGCCTGTTGGCTGATTAAAAAGTCTTTACTTATTAATCCCCTGTGCTCGGTCTGATTAATTCAATCTCCATCCATGCACAAGAGCTCTGAAGGAACTGCAGAAAGAGAGATTTGGGCGTTGGAGGCCATTGGGAGCCCCGCGAGGGGAAGGGGATGCCTCTCAGAAGACCCTCCCAGGATTCAGAAAACGGAAGGAGAAGCTGTTTTCCTCCTGGAGATCCAGTTGGGGATCTGGAGGTTGAATCGTACGATGAACGGCTAAGGGAACTGGGAGGTATGTTTAATCTGATGAAGCTCCACTGATTCAAACAACTCATTTGTCTGAAAGGGTAGAGGGCCTCCTGGTTGAGCAGGGGTTGGACTAGAGGACCTCCAAGGTCCCTCCCATCTCTGCAAAGCACCTGAGGGCAGGGCAAGAAATAATGAATGGAAGACAGATCCAAGCTAGAACTAAGGAGAGATTTCCTGACAGTCAGAACCATCCATCAGTGGAAGTTGAGAAATTGTGGGCCCTCCGAAGAAGAGATGGGCAACCATGGTCTGAAATGGTGGAGGGTCTCTGCGGTCGTAGGGACTCTCAAGAACCTCCTCCAAATGCCACCTTCCCACCCTTCTTCTGGTAGTCCTCGACTCACAATAGTCCACTTAGTGACCATGCAAAGTTCCAATGGCACTTGTGACCATTTGTCATCTTTACAACCTTTGCAAGGATCCCCAGGGTGGTGCGATCAAAATTAAGGCGCCTGGCAACTGCTCACACATATGACCTTTGCGGATTCACTTAACCGGGTTACTAACTTATCAACAGCAGAGATTCACTTACCGACTGCGTCAAGAAAGGTTGTGAAATGGAGCAAAACGCTATTAACAAATGCCAAACTTATCAACAGAACTTTGGGCTCAATTGTGGCCGAGCTCTATTCTATAATTCTGAGTATCAGACCCCTTGGTGGGAGCTCGGCCTCCCCTCCACCTCTGCACTGGGGGCCGCTGGGAAGAAAGGGTGGGGGCTGGGTATCCCCAAGCACCCACCCACCCCAATTCCTCTCCCAGATGCGGCCATCCATCCAACTCCTCTGCCCAGCTCCTTCTGCTCCACTGGGGCTGAAAGAGAGATAGAAAAGAGCCAGAGTGGCTTTGGGCAGCTTCTCTGTGCTCCCTCGCTAAAAGAGAAGACGACAAAGCCCTCCCACAAAGGAACTCCACTCAGCTCCCTCCCCAGGCTCCTGTTCTGTGCTGGGGTGCCTCATGTGTTCGACAGACAGACAGACAGACAGACAGACAGACAGACATCAAGGGAATAAAACCACAAAACTGCAACCATATACAATGAAATAAAAAGGGCAGCCCCTCCACCTGCTCAACCTGGAACTAAGGAGGAATTTCCTGACAGGACAGTCGGGGGGGGGGGGAGGTCTTCCCTCCAGAGGCTGTGGGGGCTCCATCACTGAAGAGGCTGGACAGCCGTTTGTTGGGAAATGGCACACGGTCTCCTGCCTGAGCAAGGGATGGACTAGAAGACCTCCAAGGTCTCTTTTAGCTGTGCTATTCTGTTATTCTGCTCCCAGGCCTTCAGAGGAGAACTTCTCCACCATGCTCAGCAGGGATTCCTGGAAGACCAAGATGTTCTTCTGCCCCAATGACTTCCCTGGTTTCCTCTGGAAATAATCCAGATAAAAACATCCCAGGTGGCTACTTGGGAGCTTGGTCCCCACCTGGGGCTTCTCCCATCATGGTAGACTGGACACTCCTGGTTTCTTCATCAGCTCCAGGGTCCACGAGAAGAAGGTTGGCCTTCCTCAGGTGAAGAGGAGACTCCCAGGTCTCTCTCGGGACACAATCAAGTGTCTCCTTTTGCCGATCTGTTTGGGCAACCCTGCTCTCGATGGAACAAGCACAGCCAACTCTACAAGAGCTCAAAAGCTCTTTTTCCTGCACTTTTCAAAAAAGAAAAAGAAAAAGAAAAGAGCAGTTTTCTCTTTGTAGTAATCTTAGGTACTATCCAAGACCTTGGAAAAGGCAGCGTTTGTGCATCTCTCTCTCTCTCTCTCCTTCTTTCTCTATTTTCTCCTCTTTTCCTCTTTCTCTTCCTGTCTTTTCTCTTTTTTCTCTATCTCTCTTTTCTCCTCTCTTTTTTTCTTTCTCTCACTGTCACTGTGTCTGTGTGTGTGTGTGTGTGTGTAAAACAGAGAGAGGAAGGAAGGCTGCAAAAGCCCAGATCCTGCAACCTGCCTGCTCCCCAGTGCCTGGAGGACAGAGGGCGCATAATTGAGCCATAACTCAGCGCCAGCGGAGGAATCCTGAGCCATCGTGTGAGGCACTGTGGCTCCAAATTGCAGCCTCCCCAGGGGAGAAGGTTTTTATTAAGATCTGGGTTGATGGCGAGGGCTGAGATTAACTCCCTTTTTAAGGGATGGCTCCCTGCGGAGATCCTTAGAGGAGCCTCCCAGAACTTCCTTCACGTGCCGCATGTATTGTGGGGGGGGGGGGGGGAGGGCTGGCCGGCTGCAGCCCAGGATGGGAAAAGCTGCTCTGGGACCTGGCCGGGAACAAGCCCAAAGAGGAGCCCCTTCCCCTCCCTTTGCCCCCCAAAAGCCCCAACCAGGAACGGCTGGAGGGGCAGAGAGCTTGCCGAGAGCCAACCAGAAGGGAAATGTATTTATCCGTTTATTTATGACATGTATTGGCTGCCCATCTTAGCACAGGTTAACTCTAGGCAGCTCACAATATTAAAAAGATAAAAGTATATAAATAAGATACTACCCAAAACATTTCCTGGTTGCTTTAGGCTCCTCCCCAGCAGAGAAGGAGGAGCAAAGACGGCTCCCCCTGGACCCTGGTTGTCCCCTCCCCTATGTTTCTCCTAGGCCTCTCTAGAGGCTCTTTGGGGAGGGGCCACGCACTGAGCCCCAGAAACGCCCCCTGGGCCCAGTCCTGTCCTTTACGTCCTTGGAAAGGCTGCCAATCTCCCTTCCTATTGGAGACCCCTGTTTCCTGAATGAAAAGGGGGCTCCTCTCTTACTTTAGTGCAGTGTTTCTCAAACTTTACCCCTTGAAAATGGGTGGACTTCAATTCCCAGAATTCCCCGGCCAACTGGCCAAAGGTGAGAAACACTGCGCTAAGAAGAAAGAAGGGAGGAACTCCGTTAGCAAGTCTTCCCTCACCCCCATCCCTGCTTCCCTCCCCCTCCTTGGGGACGGCAGGTAGAGAAAACTTTAGACGAAGCCTCTTCCTCCTCCTCTTCTGTCTACCAACAACCCAACTGCAGACGTGCATCAATCAGCTTTCTTCCCCCGGAAACACCCAAGGGACGGCCGGGCTCCTTCTTGGTGCACTAGAACCATGTTGTGAAAATATATTGGGCAGTTGTGTTCAAAATAGTGGTGCTACTAGACATTGAGGGAGGACATGGTCGACTGGGACATATAGAATACAGAATAAGAGAGATGGATGGGACCTTGAAGGTCTTCTAGTCCAACCCTCTGCTCAAGCAGGGGGTCCTATACCTTTCTGGACAAATGGCCGTCCGGTATCTCCCCTGGTCTGTTAACCAGTTGTAAAGGGTGAAACTTCTAGGCTCCAAACCAACCTGAGCTTCCTTGGGCTATGGGAAACCCACTGGTCAACCACGTCTTCCCAACAACTGACCAGGTTGTTCAAGGACCATTTAATCTTCTGCCTCTGAGAGAAGGTCCAAAAGAATGGAGTTCCTCCGGGCTGGTCTAACTGGGGTACTGAGAGGAGCTCAAATGTTGAGGTTGAAGATGCTAGAAAGGGAATGAGAAAGGTCTGCTCCCCAGGCCTGTCTCCAGGCAGCGGGGAAGGCTGTTGGTGGTCAGCTGGAGCCCCCACCCCACCCTGCCCCTCCACTTGTGGGCTGCTGGCAAGGGAGCAGAGCCTCCGTCAGCCGGAGACAGGCTCAGTCAAGGGAATCCTTGCGTTCATCAGATCTCTGGCCTGTCTTGTCTTCAAAGCTGGTCATTCCTTGCATATTTCATCCTTTGGCTGCAGGGTGGGAGAGAGAGGTTGGGAGCACCAATGTCTGAGGCCTGGATTCCCCCCCCCCCCGCATGGGGGAGCAGAATCAATCGATCAATCAATCAGAATAGAGTTGGGAGGGACCTTGGAGGTCTTCTAGCCCAACCCCCTGCTCAAGAGTGAGATCCTATACCATTTCACATAGATGGCTGTCCAGTCTTTTCTTAAAAATCTTCAGTGATGAAGCACCCACAGCTTCTGGAGGCCAGCTGTTCCACTGGTTAATTGTCCTCACTGTTAGGGTTTAGGGTTTCTTCTTAATTCCAGGTTGCTTCTCTCCTTGATTAGTTTCCATCCATTGTTTCTCGTCCTGCCTTCAGGTGCTTTGGAGAATAGCTTGAGCCCCTCTTCTCTGTGGCAGCCCCTCAATTATTGGAACGCTACTGTTGTGTCCCCCTAGTCCTTCTTTTCACTAGACTAGGTCTATCCAGTTCCTGCAATCATTCCTGGTATGTTTTAGCTTCTAGGCCCCAAATCATTTTTGTTGCTCTTCTCTGAACTCTTTTTTTAACTGGGGGGGGGATCCAAATTGTACGCAGTATTCTAAACGGGCTCTTACCAAGGCTTTGTTGGGCGGTTAGGATTAGGGTAGCACTTCACGTGCTGGGCCCAGGCGGAGGGACCTTCTGAGTGGCTGCCCCAGGAGTTCTGGATCTCTGGGTCACTGGCTTCCATTTGGGTCTCCTGAGTCCCGGTGACCTTCAGCCCCCATGGAAAGGCGTCTCCCTGCTGCTCCTGGGAAAAACCTGGGTTGGGGGCTTAAGTTGGCCTTAGCTCGGTGTTTTGGCCACGGTTTCTCCACATGGGCCCCTCCAAGGCATGTGAACTTCAATGCCCAGAATTCCCCAGCCTTGGAGGAGCCCCCGTTGAGAAACCCTCATCCTCCAGAGACCCCGAGGGAAGCACCAACGGCTTGGGAAGCTTTCTCTCCAAGCAGCCCCCGGAGGAGGCGCCCTCGGACCTCCTTCCTCTTGGGTTACGTTGAAATACGCCCTGGATACGCCTTTCCCACCTGGATAAAGGCTCTTCTTGGGGAAACTGCTGGGTGGGAGGCAACCATGGGGGACCTTTCATGCTGTGTGCAATGGGAGGTCCATGCTTCGCCTTTTGAAGGAACAGAGAACATGGACAGGGGGAGCAAAAGCCCCCCTCCTTTGGGCTCCTCAGGGCAGGGCATCTGTTCCTCCGAGGCTCTGGGGAAAGGAACCAAGTTCTCCTCTGGGCTATTTTGGAGAAGAAACTCGGACGCCGTCCAAGTCCATCTCTGGAAAGGTAGAACAGATGGAGCCGCTTGTCAAAGCTGACCTAGAAAAACGAAGGCCATTCATCAAATCAGGCTGAGAGAGTCAGATCCATCTCAATAGGACCCGCTCCCCAAATTCCTCCAGAGGCCCCCAGGACGGTCAGGGGAGCCTTGGCCAGAACATGGCCCCACCTCTTGTCCCTCCCTCTGGGGAGCCATGAAGCGAAGAGACCCTTCCCCAGGAGAACCCTTTTCTGTTCTCTCTACCTGGGCTGAAGCGGAGGGACCCCCACCCACCAGGGAAGAGGGCGAGAGTGGGAGGTAGAAGGAAGAAGGGGAAAGGGGGGGGCTGTGCTCCCTGCTTCCTGGAGATGCTTGGTTTCATCCATGACACGCCTGGTCTGTGAGCGTCTCCTCAAAGCCTCCCTGCTCCAGTCCTGAGCAACGCCAAGAACCCAGCGGGAGGCCTATGCAACACGAGGCTCAGGGGCCCAAGCAGACCCCCTCCCCACCAAGCTCTCTAGCTCCCCAACCCACCAACCCCCCTCCCCCGCAACCCTTCCTTTCCCTTATTACTAGGTGGCTGGGATTGATCTGTTTTAACGGGTCTTTTTGGGGAAGAAAAAGAGCAACTTTTTATTGCTTTAGCAATGTTTAGGAAGAGCCCTCGGGGCCCAATAGCTGCCTTTTCAGAAGAATAATTTACGGGTGAGTTCTTCCGCCAGTGCAGTGAAGAGCTAGAGACCGTCAGTGGTTGGGTTCCAACCTCCGATGGGGCTTTAAAGAAAAAAAAATGGGGCCGGGCGGGGTGGGGGTTAGGCAGGGCTTGGGGTTGAGTTAGATGGGCATGAAGATGAGTCCTGAAATTCTCGCTATGATCCTGGGGGGGGGTGGGGCTCCAACTCCCCTGCTGAGTGAGGTTGGAGAGGAGGGAAGGGGAAGCGGAGAGAATGCTACTCTTCCCAATTCTTCAGCCCTGCCCTTTCCCCCTGGCCCTTGGGCATGGGGTCTCAAGACAGCTCTTTCTGCCTAGAACTCAGTCCATTCGGCCACTTAGGTGATCCTAGGATTTGCGCAGGCGCAGGGGGGGGCAAACCTTGACAACTTTAAACCAGCATGGCTAGGGGGGGGGAGGAATTCTGGGAGTTGAAGTCCTCAGATCTTAAAAGGGTTTCCATAGTCCCAACTGAAGGGAGGGAGAAAAGGAAAGAGGCAATGAAGGGAGTGGGAGGGAAGGAAGGAAAGAAGGAAACATGGGAAGAAGGGGGGAAGGAAGGCAATTTCAACGATCCAGCAACCTAAAAGCCGCAGCCTACAGGAGTCAGTCAGGGGAAAGATACTTGACAACCACACAACGACACAACTACAGACACACAGCACCGCTTTCACTTGCAGGAATCAGGCAATGGCGTTTCTGAGGAAGAGCCAATAAAAGGAGCGGCCCCGGGAGGGTCCCCGTCCTTGAGAAACGGGTGGGGAGCGATCCCCGCGCAAGCCAGAGGCGCAAAGGAGCCCCAGCCCAGCCCAGAGCCCTGGTCAGCCGAAGCCGGGCCGGGGAGGTCGGGCTCTGTGGGCAGCCGAAGCCGCTGGGAGTCAGCGCTTTGGCACGGGAAAGCAGCCGCCGGCCACGAGCGGGAAGGAGCGAAGGCCTGAATGGGAAGGAGGGAGGGAGGAAGGACCGACTTTCTTCTCTCCTGCCTGGAGAGTTTGTTTGCCGGCGATTTCCCAGCTTTCTCTGCACTTGGCATAACGGCCTTTATCCGAATGAGAAGAGCAGGGAGGGGACCCAAAGCACAAAAAGCGGCAGCGAGTGTTGTGTCTGCGAAACGAAGGGAGAGGGGAGAGGAAGGCGGGAGCGGCCGGAATGGAAGGCCGATCTCGGGCAGCCGAGAACTCTGGGCGGCGAAGGGTCGGGGGGGGCGGTGGGTTTCTGGTCCCTGAAAAGGCTGAAATGTATGTCAGGAAATATGAATTGGTGTCAGCTGGGCTACGGAGCCTGTGCAAGAGAGGAGGGACCCGTCGCTGGCGATAATTGCGTGTTATGCTCCAGGGAAGGGGAAGAAGGAAAGACTCGGATATTTGTTTTCAGAGAAAAATAGGGCAGCCTTCGGAGGAACGGGATCCAAAGCAGAAAACATGACCTGAATGGCTGTGTGTGTGTGTGTGTGTGTGTGAATGTGTGTGAATGAGACACAGGTGCAGAGGGAAAGCCACTGACTGGGCCATTCAGAGACCCAAGGATAAACGAGAAGGAACCCTTTGCTGCTGAAAACCTAGTATTCTCTTTGGAATATTGGTCGGCCTGGCGTAAGTCTACTGGTAGGAGAAGAGGCCAGAAAAATGAATGTAAAGCAACAAAGATGATAAATGAGCTGGAGGCTAAAGTGTAAGCAGAACGGTTGCAGAAAGGAGAAGGTGACATGATGGTGTTCCAGTATTTGAGGACAGTCACCGAGAAGAGGGAGGCAACCTATTTTCCAAAGCACCTGAAGGCCAGACAAGGAAGGAGGGATGGAAACTCATCAAGGAGAGATCTGACCTAGAACGAAGGAGAAATTTCTGGTCAGCGAGAACGATTCATGGGTGGAACGACTTGCTTTCAGACGTTGTGGGGGCCCCACCACTGATTGGAGGCTTTTAAGAGGAGACTGGACAGCCACTTGTCTGGAATGGTGTGGGGTCCCCTGCTTGAACAGGAGGTTGGACTAGAAGACCTCCAAGGTCCCTTCCAACTCTGTTGTTATGTAATTCTGTAAGTCTAAACACAAGACTTGTAGGATAGCAGTGTTCCAATATCTCAGGGGTTGCCACAAAGAAGAGAAAGTCAAACTATTCTCCAAGACACCTGAGGGTAGAACAAGAAGCAATGGGTGGAAACTAATCAAGTAGAGAAGCAACTTAGAACTGAGGAGAAATTTCCTCACAGTTAGAACAATTAATCAGTGGAACAGAAGTTGCCTCCAGAAGTTGTGAATGCCCCAACACTGGAAGTCTTTAAGATGATGTTGGATAGCCATTTGTCTGAAACGGTATAGGGTTTCCTGCCTAGGCAGGGGGTTGGACTAGAAGACCTCCAAGGTCCCTTCCAACTCTGCTATTGTATTGTATTGTATTGTATTTCCTGGTGAAAGAGAGAATTAATGGAGAAATACCTAGATGGTCAACCCAAAAGTGCTTTTCCAAAAGACCACTGAATTTTCCTTTGATTCCCCCCCCCCCCTTGAAGACGTTTCGTTTCTCATCCAGGAAGCTTCTTCAGTTCAGAGCTGAAGTTCAGAAAGGAAAACAAGGAAGTCCAGTTGCCTCTTGAAAAAGCACCTTTGGGACATCCTGGAGGACGGAGAATCTCCCTAGATACCTGGATGGTTACTTAGTAGTGTCAAATTCAGACCAACAGACATAGAGGAAAAGAGAGAAGGGAAAGAACAGAATTAAGTGTAGGAAGATAAAGTATGTAACAGGAGAGAATGAAGACACAGATGGAAGGAAAAGGATTTAAAGTTTTATGTTCTTGGGTAGCCGAGGAGTGTTCAGGGACCCTCTAATGCGGGAGATGGAAAGAAAGAAGGAGAGAAAGAGGAAAATGGCTTTCAGAGGAAATGACAGTGAAAGAAAGTGACTGTATGTACTGTAGATGATGATGATCAGAATTGGCATTAGAATAGAACTGGAAGGGGCCTTGGAGGTCTTCTAGTCCACACCCCTGTTAAAGCAGGAGAAACGACACTATTTCAGACGAGTGACTCTCCAGTCTCTTCTTTAAAAACCTCCTGTGACAGAGCGTCCACAATTCCTGAAGGCAACTTCTGTTCCACTGGTTAATTGTCCTCACTGTCGGAAAGTTTCTCCTTAACTCCAGGTTGCGTCTCTCTTTGGTTAGTTTCCATCCATTGTTTCTTGTCCTGGTGCTTTTTAGAATAATCTGACCCCCTCTTCTTTGGGGCAGCCCCTTAAATACTGGGATACTGCTCTCATGTCCCTCCTGGTCCTTCTTTTCTTTAGAGTAGCCAGACCAAAATCCTGCAGCCGTTCTTCCTTTGTTTTAGTCTCCGGGCCTTTGATCCTCTTAGTTGCTCTTCTCTGAATTTTTTCCAAGGTCTCCACGTCTTTTTTGTAGCACGGTGACCAACATCGGTTGCAGTGTTTCAGGTGTGGTCTTACCAGGGTTTTGTAAAGTGGTCCGAGTGCTTCAGGTGATCTTGAGTCTATGCCTCTGTTTATACAACGCAGGATTGTATTAGCCTTTTTGGCGGCTGCTGCAGACGGCTGGCTCCCCAAGGGGTTATCCACTCAGTGGCGTCCAACGCTTGGCAATCCTAAAGGGGCCCGGTCAGAGCACCCATAAAGAACAGTTCGAAAGTACCCAGTGACTTCAAGGGGAATGAAAAGTCTTGGAAGCGGTTGAAAAGAACTAAAGGAGGAGCCTCCAGCAGAATGGAAAGGATTAAAAATAGGGGCCATGATATCATTTGGGATGAACCCGAAGTGAGGGAAAGTTTAAGGGGCCCCACGAGAGCATCCAATCCCCTCCCTTGTTCCATTGTGGCTTCCAAAAGATTCTGTCAGAAGGCCAAGCCAAGCCCATATAAAGCAGATTGAAAAGAAGTGGAATAGTAACGGTCTTCCTATGCTCAGCCATTCACAGTGAGAGCGATTGCGGCCATGAAGTAAGAGAGGGAGGCTCCTCGGAGGGGGGAAAAGATGATAGGGCCAGGAAAAAAGAGAGAGAGAGATCACGCTGGCAAAAGCATGCCAGGCCAAAGCTGTGCCTTTCCTGCTTTTTTTTTAATCTCGTCTTTAATTTCTGAGGCTATTTCTTGCTCTCCAGAAAATGCAATCTGGAAATCCTCGGTTATCCAGGCTTCTGCTTCTGCCCAGGTCTTTCCACTTTTTCTTGCAGTTGGTAACTGAACTTTAGGGGTAGGGTCCCCATCTTGCCTTTGATGGAAGAGCTAAAAAGAATACGACGGCACTCCATCATCAGCATCATCTTCATTTAACGACCCCATAATTCCTTGCGGGGTGCAGTCTGGGCAATTGAGTGCAGCTGAGTGTTTACTGGCCAGATGCCCTTCCTTCCGGGTGCCGGAAATGGCATACGCAAAGCCACCCCACCGGCAACGCTGGCCTTCCCACGCGCAGGAGCACCGAAACGTGGAAGAGCAGCCTTCCACCCTGCAGGCCCACACCGGCACCCAAACCCCCAGCCTCCTCTGCAGGCACTTGGCCGACAAACAGCTGGCCGCCATGCATGCCCACAACGGAAGCCCAGCACACGTATTCACGCCAGAGTGCTGTTCTTCCAGACGTCAGAGCTCCGGTGCGCACAAAGGCCAGCTGGCCGGCACACGTATGTGCAGAGGAATGGGGAAGGGGAGCCGGCGAGGCTGCACATCCCGCGCAGGATGGCTCCGTGTGCCGTTACTGGGACCTGCACAATAGTTTCGCCCCCACAGGCAAAGGGTCTCCTGCTTCAGGATTGGGTCCCTTCCGACCCTCTTGTTCTGGATCTTTCCGGGAGGCTTCCTTCTGGATTCCTGCCCTAAGCAGAAGGTGGGGCTGGGTGGCCTCGAGGGAGCCTTCCCATGAGACTCTACGCCAGCCCTGAGAATGGTCCCGTAGCACCCAGGGCACCTCCGTGGTCTGGCTTCCGGGCGGACTGCCCCCAGATCCCCCCCCCCAAGTCAAGGATGGGGGTGGGAGGATGATCTTAATGATGAGGCGGTTGGTGCCAGCCTCTGCTGAGCAGCTCTCTGTCAGTCTGTCAGCCCCCCCACCTCCTCCCCCCTCCCCCAGGCAACCAAGAACCTCTGCAGAAAGGTGGCTCAGCCACGGCATTGGCTGCTGCTGGGAGGGGGGCTCTCCACGTGCCTCCGTAAGGAAGGGGAGCCCCCCCCCAGACTTTTCTGTAGAGGCGGATCTGAAATGTTTATAAAATCAGCCAACTCTTTTGATGCCGACGGAGGCTTTGGTGCCCCCTGGATACCCCCCTCCCCAGGCCTTCCATCTTCTCTACCCCCCCTCCCTCCCTCCCTCCCTCCCTCCCAATACTTTCCTTGCATGGCTCTGTGGTCCCCTTCCCTCTCCCAGCCCCAGAAGGGGCTGCATCACAGGGTTCACCCCCCCACCCCCACCCCCATTCCGAAGGCGCCTTTCAGGCAGGGCATCTGGTAGGCATTGGGGCTCCCGGAGAATGCGAAGGTGGCCCCCTTGAGTGGAGGGCAAGTGGCCTTCCCTGGCAGTGTGGGTGGGAAGGGGCTTGGAGCCCCCTGGGTGAGTCCCTCCCCTGGGCTGCTTGGTGCTTGGTTGTTGACAGGATGCAGGCAAGGCAAGCTACGAGTACAAATTTTATGTTATGATTGTGTTCTATGCATTTATTTCATTTTATGATTGCATTTTATGATTATGGGTGTGATTTATCACTTGTTGCTTGTATGTACACTGAGAGCTTCTGCACCAGAGACAAATGCCTTGTGTGTCCCATCACACTTGGCCAATAAAGAATTCTGTTCTATTCTATAAGCCACCACACTTCCTTCTGGCCCTGACCTTCCCTACGTGGCTCATGAAACGTCTGCAGGGAAAGAAGGCAGCCCATAGAAAATCAAGGACCCGGCATTATTCCTCCTCCTCCTCCTCCTCCTCTCTTCAAACCTCCCTTCTAGCACTGAAGACGTTCCCTACTTGGGTCATGAAACGTCTACAAGAAAACAGAGCACCAGGGACCCCCCCCCTCCTCCAGTTCAACCCTGAGCTACAAACCTTCACTTCTACTGGTCCTTTGCCTTTTGCCCGCCTTCCTTCCTTCCTTCCTTCCTTTCTTTCTTCCTTCCTTCCTTCCTTCCTTCCTTCCTTCCTTCCTTCCTTCCTTCCTTCCTTTCTTTCTTTCTTTCTTTCTTTCTTGTCAGCATCCCATTCTGTAACCCCAACTTCCTTGGTCCTCTTGAGCTCTTCCTTCCTCCCTGAGTGACTCTGCTCATTTGGGAGTTTACTCAACATGTTTTCTGCATCCCTTCCTTTTTTGCTTCTTGTTTTCTAGTTCTCTACACACACACACACACACACACACACACACACACACACACACGGCCAAAACCACCCCTTTTCCATGGCCTTCATGTTGATGTCCCTGACCCCCCAAAATGCCTGGGAGAGAGAGAGACCACCTAACATTGCTGGGCCCGCCCACTTCTCAGCCAGCCACACAATATTGTGGCTGTATGAAATGCCACGCGTGTCCATAGCCAACATGCCTCTGATGTCCCCACCAGCTGCCTTCGACGTTTGCCCACAAATCCAATCCACAACTTTTGACTCTTAACCAAGAATTGGGAAGAGAGGGGCATCACCTCAGACTGACAGGAGGGAAGTTCAAAAGGTGGGCTAGAAAGTCTGGCTTCAATTTAGAATAACATTGGAAGGGACCTGGGAGATCTTCTAGTCCAACCCCCTGCTCAAGCAGGAGACCTTGGCCTATATCAATCCAGACAAACGGCTGTCCCGTCTTTTCCTAAAATTTCCCTGTCTTGGAGCCCCCATAACTTCAGGAGAGAATCTGTTCCTCCCTGTCAGGAAATTCCTCCTTAATTCCAGGTTGCTTCGCTCCTAGATTAGTTTCCACCCATTGTTTTTTGTCTTGCCTTCTGGTGCTTTGGAAAATAAATTGACCCCCCAACTGCTCCTTGTGGCAGCCTCTGAAATCCTGGAAGGCTGCTATCATGTCCCCCCTAATCCTTCTTTTCCCTAGAGTGGCCCTGTGTAATTCCTGCAACTGTTCTTCGTGTGTTTTAGCCTCCTGATTCTCTTCGTTGCTCTTCTCTGCACTTTTTCTGGAGTCTTGGCATCTTCTTCATATACTGGCAACCCAAAGTGGAGGCGATATTCCAAGAGTGCTTCCACCCAGGCCTTGTAAAGCGGCACTGACCTTGATTCTCTCCCTCTGTTGGTGCAGCCTAGACTGCCTGGGCCTTTCTGGAGCTGCCCCAGATGGCTGGCTCCCATTTGCACGGCTGGGCGACTGAAGGTCCGGAGAATGGACCAAACCCCACTAATGAGACCCTGCTGGGTGGGGGATTCTGGGAGTTACAGCCCTGCTCCTTGTGCCCTGGCTGGCTTCCGGTCCGGAGGGTGTGGTGGGGCATTGTGGGTTTCCTGCTCCGCATGTCAAGAAGACTCCAGAGCCGTTTTAATTGCTTCACAAAAGCCCCCCCCCCCCTCCTTCATTTCCTTTCCTTTGCCAAGGAGCCTTAATTGACCAAGTTTCCCTTTTGTTAGCCTGTTAAAAAGCCTGCCTCAAATAAGCAGTTTCCCAGTTTTCTTTGGATTCAGCATTAATCCCACCCGCTTTTCCTGAATTAATGATTCTCACTCTCTTCTTGCCCAACCTGAATCGGTTCCTTGGGTGCCTTTGGAGCTTCTCCTACAAGGCTTCACGCTGGAAGGCCAGTCCTCCCCATACATGGATGGGTCCTTCAGGGGAGGGGAGGGCAGAGGGGGAGACATGGGGGCATCAGCGCAATGAATGTGAATTTGGACCAGGTTTAGCGTAGGGTGGAGGACCAGGGCCTGGTGTCCTCTGGCCCATGAGGTCACGGAGAGTCGGACATAACTGAGCAACTGAGCAACAACAGACTGGAAGAGGGGCTCTAGATCAGGGGGCCCCAACTCCCAGGGTGCGGATTGGCCCTGGGGCCACACCATGCTAGATGCTGATCCACACAAACAAGCAATGTCCCATCCATGGGAAGCAGGAAACTACGAAACGCTCCCCCCCCCCTTTCCGGTCCATGGAAAAACCTCTCTCCACAGAACGGGCCCCTGGTGCCCCAAAGGTTGGGGGGGTCTGCTTTAGATCAAGGAAAAGGGCCAGCAGAGGAGCTGCAACTTCGCTTTAAAAAGTGGGATTCTCCCTTTTGAGGTCTGGTGCTACCCAATTCCCTTCCGATGCAGCCCTGCGTTTTTCGGAAACTCTGTTTGGGAGGATTTAATTCACCCTTGGCAAAATCAGAAGCCTTCCGCCCTTAGAAGCTTCTGTTAAATAGTCAAGAGGGAAGGGGGGGGGAGGTTCAGGACAGCGCGTCTGCCCAGATGGGAATCTTATTGGGCCCACCAGAAGAGCCAGTTCTACCAAGTCGAAAATAATTCAGCAATCATTCTATTTCAACTCTGCTGGACGCCCACCTGTCTTTCTGGGAACAAACCGGGGGATTCAGCTGGTGAAAACCCCAGCAATGGTCCATCCGGTGGAACTCCCTGCTTCTTGGCCGGTGATTGGCTCACGGATTTCTTTATTGTACATTTATATGCTAACCATCTCACTCTAGCAGAGACTCGGGGTGGCCTCCAAAATGGTAAAAAAGATCATCCAAAACAAATATTAGCTTTCTTTTGAAACTTGTGCTGGTTTTTGTGATTTTTTTTAACTACATGTCCATCATGGGGTGGGATGGGGGGGCAGATGCCAAGGAAAGGAAAGAAGGAGAGAAAAGAGGGAAGGGAAGGGAAGAAAGGAAAAGAGAAGTGTTTGTTTATGGTAGCCAAAAATGATACGAAAGTGTTCAGCGTCTTGAGTTTTTGTTCCATTTCCAAAGAAGCTTCTTTTTAGCTAGGGGTCTTCGGTGGAGAAGTAGTTAAGAATTTGGTCTGGTGGATCTTTAATTTTCCATTTCTTTTGCTCTTCTAAAGTTAGGTAAGCCGCGTTAAATGAAAACAAATTAATTGCAGAGTGTGGTATGAATAAATATGACTCAGTTATTAGTTTGCGAGTGACTACAATTCATGTAAATTCTGCCTCTCCTTCCACCTTTCTTCTGTTCTGCATATGATTCAAAAAGCAGCTCTGGGCAGAAAGGAGCAAGCAGCAGCAAGGGCCAATTTGGCCACAGGTAGAGCTGGGGGAGATGCTCGTTCGGGGGGGGGGCAATTCCTAGGGGCAATGCTCCAGGGGATTCCTGCCCCTGCTCTAACAGCACTTACATGCCCCTTCACGGTGCTTTGCAGCCCTCTCTAAGTGGCTTACACAGTCAGCCTCTTGCCCTCAACAATTTGGGCTCTCCTTTGACCTCCCTCGGAAGGATGGAAGGCTGAGTCAACCTGGAGCCAGTCAGGATCGAACTGCCCAATTGCAGGCATCAGAAGCAGCCTGCAGTACTGCACTCTAACCACTGCGCCACCATGACTAATGCCAGGGGAGACCAAAGGGCGAGGTTGGGATTCCCCCTCCCCACTTCTTTCTTTCTCAAAAGACCAGCTCCTTCCTCTTTTCACCATCTTGTTCTCCAAAGCGCCTGACGGATGGAAACTCATCCAGGAGAGAAGCAACTTAGAACTAAGGTGGAATTTCCTGACAGTGAGAACAATTCACCAGTGGAACAGGGGGCTCCACCATTGGAGGCTTTTAAGAGGAGACTGGATGGCCGTTTGTCTGAAATGGTATAGGATTTCCTGCCTGAGCAAGGGTTGGACTAGAAGGCCTCCAAGGTCCCTTCCAACTCTGTTATTCTCTAATTCTGTAAATCTGAAAACAAGACTGATAGGATTTCATGGTGAAAGAGAGAATCGGTGATGAAATACCTAGAGGATCGACCCAAAGGTGCTTTTCCAAAAGACAACTGAATTTTTCTTAGGTTTCCCCCCCCCCCCCTGAACTGAAGTCTAGGAAGAAAAATGGAAAAGTCCAGTTGCCTCTTGAAAAAGCAACTTTGGGAAAAAACATGACTTGGATGGCTGAGATTCTCCATAAATAACTTCCAGCCATTTGTCTGGAGTGGTATAGGGTTTCCTGCCTGAGCAAGGGGTTGGACTAGAAGACCTCTGAGGTCCCTTCTAGCTCTATTCTCCAGTATTCCTCTGCAACAATTTGCAGGCTACCCCTCTGTGCATCTGGGGCAAATCCGTTTGTCACAGCCACCATCTTGAGGGCACTTTCTGCTTACAGAAATCTGCAGCTCTCCAGAATTACAGCCCAGGATGGCTTTCCTTTCAAGACTAAATGAGATTTTGTGCAATCCTGTTAAAGCATTGTGGTTTTCGTGCTCAGCAAAACTAATTCCTGCAAAGCATGATTACACCCCGCACCGACATCTATTCACACACAGAAGCTTTCCTCTGATCTACAGAAGCCGGCTAGGTTGGGTTTTTTTTTTTAAGTTCTTTTCTTTTTGAGTTTTCATTCACCGATCTCAGGTGCTGCAGGATATTTTCTAGAACCCTTCCCAGTTGGGGATCAGTGGGATCAAAACGAATCCTGCAACAACTCATCCTTCGCATTTCTAAAGAGTTTCCTTCTGCTTAAAAAGAAAGGGGAAAGGGACCCCTGGGAAGGATGGTCCGGCTTGAGTCCTGGAGTCAAACACCTCCAGGAAAGCTTCCTGCCTCCTCTAAGGAGGTCCTCATTTTCCAACCTCTCCTACAGCCCACAGATTCCCAGGTAGACCTTCATATCAACCGCATCTTAACCTGCTTAATTTGGGGATGGAGGAATCAACCCCCAAAGCTACCAAATGGGAGGTTGAAGCATCTCAATCTTTACTGAATGGGTTGGAGAAACCGTCTCTTCTGGGGGAAGAAGAACTTCCCAAGAACAAATGAGCTTCCTGAAATCTTGCAGGATTCTCCCCCCCCCCCCCCCAGCATTCAGGTATGGTTTGGGTAGGAGAACTTTCCATCCAGATGAAATAAGGCAGGGGTTAGAGTTAGGGTTAGGGTTAGGCTGGCTAGCCTGGGGGATTCTGGGACTTGAAGTCCACACAGGCCTTAAAGTTGCCAAGGTTGGACACTCCTGATTTCTTTTCTGATGCTGCTTTAAGGGGGCCACACCAACCTCGCCCTTAACATACCCCTTTCCTCTTGATTCACCACCTTGAGGGTTTTTATGCTGGGCCTGCAGCCCTGGAAGTACAAACCAAGGGATGGTGAGACGCCTCATCTGCCCTTGGATGATGGTCTCTTGAGGTCTTGAAGGAAGCCCAGAATGGTTGGAGGGTCCCATCGGCCCTCCAGGGCAGAATGAACCCTGGGAGAGGAGGAGTCAGCAAGTGTCTCAGGCTCCCTCCTGCCAGACATTTGGCAGTGCCCCCTGCAACTCTTCTGCCAGCCTGGCTGGGTTTCCCTGCATAACTCTTGGGCGCTCTCCAGAAATCCCACTGGGTCTTCCCAGGAGCTCTTCTTTGCAGGAGGCAGAGTCCTGCTCTGGCTCCCCATGAATGCTGGTTGGATTCTGAAGGAAGAAAGGAAAAAAGGCCAGCACCAAGCAAGCCCTGGGAAGTGGCAGCCAAAGCAGTGGGGCAATCCAGAATGGGGGCCAAACCGGCTGGTGAAGCGGGAGAGATGCCAGCTTGGGAGGAGGAGGGGGAAAGGGGGACTTGGATCCAAGTCCATGGGGCAGAAAAGCTGTGTGGACTTCTCCCTGTTTGGTCTTCCCAGTCCAGGAAGGCAACCCAGGTGTCCCTATAGGGTCTGTGAAGGTCCTCATTCACCCTCGTCAGGGGACTCCAAACTTGGCACCTTTAAGTCTTGTGGACTTCAACTCCCAGAATTCCCCAGCCAACATTCTGGGAGTTGAAGTCCACAAATCTAAAAGTCACCAGGTTTGGAGAGCCCGATCGGGATGATGGTTGTCCCACAGGAGCTTTTATTCTAAAGGCAACTGAACTGAATGATTTTTCTTTAAGACGTTTCGCTTCTCATCCAGTTCTGAAGTTTGAGCTGAAGAAGCTTCTCGGATTAGAAGCAAAACGCCTTAAAGAAAAATTATAACGTCCAATTGCCTTTATAATAAAAACAACTTTGTGTGCTCATATAAGGAGATAATTGTAGTCCTCACTTAGCAACCCTTCAAAGTTAGGACAGGCCTCCGAAAAGGATCTTACCGCTGGGATTGAGGTTCCAATATCCCTCCCCCCCAGTTGCCTGATTGCACTTTTGCCTCTCAGCACCTTTGCAATTTGTCTGACTGCAATGTACAACTTTTTCTGGAAACTGGTGTTTATCTTCACTTTTCAGCAAAGAAAATACCCATTGGGAACACTGGGTTCGCTTTATAACCTCCGTGTTTGCTTAACGACTACTGTCCCAAAAGTGCTTTTTCAAGAAGCAACTGAACTCTTCCCTCTCCCCCCCCCCCCCGTGAAGACATTTCACTTCTCATCCCAGACGCTTCTTCTGCTTTGACTGAATGGTGGAGAATGGGGGGGTTTCTATTCTTGCAGTCCTCTGGTCATTTGCGCTCCCTCTGAGAGTCCTTGAGGCCACTTGGAGGTTTCTCTGTGCTGTGACCTGGATGGCTGAGAACCTACATAGACACTGAGTGACTGTTGGGAGAGAGAAAAAGGTTGGGTGTGGTCATACGATGACCTGCTTAAGGGCCGGCATGACTTACAACCATCATTCTGGCTCAATTGGATGCAATAAGTCGAGGGCTAAAAAGTCAGGCCCCTCATTTAAACTCTGCCTGGGTGGGGAGGCTGATGTCCCAGTCCTGTCTAGAGTTCCCAGCTCAAAAGGACCCTTCCCCACTCCCTTTCCCCACCCCCTTGGCAGCCCAGCCAACACCCCACCAGGTTCCCAGCATGGCTGCCTGGAGAATTCTGGGAGCGGAAGCCCACCCGTCTTAAAGTGGCCACGGTTGAGAAACCCTGCTCAACGTGTCAGTGGTGCCCGTCCTGATCCTTTGGCCACCATTTCTCTTTCCTCTCGTCTGTTGGTTCTTCACCTAGAAGTACGCTTTGGTTTCTGGAAGCCGTGCAAGGTCCACCTGGACTCAGGAGTCCCAAAAGAGGTTTTCGTGGTCGGTTAGTGGCCCCTTTTCAACGTAACGGTCAAGCCAGCAGTTGGACTCTCCCGTCCACATTGCGTCTCCTCACCTGATCCGGGCAAATTTGTCCCAGCCGCTGATTCGGAGGTCCACAGCCTTGTCTCTCTCGCTCTCTCGTCATGGTGGACGTGTCTTCTTGTGTCCAGAAGTTGTTCTCCATTTCTGTTTGAAGGCTTCTGTGTCTTGTGTCTGTTCTCCTGCTGCAAATGTTCCTCCTTCTGTTTCTCTCTGAAGGAGCCAATCTGGAGCTGCTGCCAAATTTCTTTACTCTTCACCTTGCCTCCTGTTTATTTGGGGTATGAAGCAGGCAGAAGTTGTTCTTGTTACGCTTTTGGAAAATGCTCTTTTCATATAGAGGCTTGGTCCTCTTCCCAAGCAGCTGCGCCTTGCCAAGGGGGGTGAGAGCAGCTAGGGCTTCATCTCCTCCTCGTCCTCCTCCTATTTCTTTCTTTCCTCCTTCTCTTCCTCCTCCTCCTCCTCCTCCTCCTCCTCCTCCTCCTCCTCCTCCTCCCACCTTGATGCTGCATGGAGGGTGGAGAACTGCTTCTCTCCTTTTGATGCTCTGGATCTGTCAGGCTGTCCTTCACGAGGCTTGGAGGGAGCTTGGCCCCACTTGGGCCTTCAGGGGTTACGGCAAACACGTAGGCAGGCCAGTTCGGGAAAGGCAGCGGGGAGGTTGCCACTGTCCGATCCATTGATTGCCTTCCAGCAGATCTCATAAAGTAATATTATAGTTGGTTGCACGGTCAGCCAGATGTTCAGACTGGAGTTGGCATTTTTATCCACCTATCCAGTCCTTCCCAAAGATCTGGGAGAGGCAGATGTGGAGGTTTTGGGGTGTTAGGGGTTAAGTCACAGGATGTAAGCTATTTTGAGTGAAGTTGCCTTTTGCAATTGACTGAGGGTGAATTTGTCGATGCCGATGGTGTTGAAGTGGTGCTCCAGATGTTTCGGGATTGCACCCAAGGCGCCTGTGACCATTTGGCTCTGCCTTTGCTTTCTTTCCCCACAGTTGTTCTATTTCCGTTTGCAGGTCTTTGTGATCTCCCGTAGTTCTTTCCCTTCTATTCTGCTGCCTCTCAGTACCGCCACATCCACTAGCCACACTTTTTTTGTCTTTCTCATTGACAATTGTTAAATCTGGTGTGTTGTGTGGCAGGTGCTTCTCTGTTTACATTCTAAAGTCCCGGAGCAGCTTAGCGTCTTCACTTTCTCTGTTTTATGGTCCCACCAGCTCTTGCTTGCAGGCAAATGGTATTTCTTGCAGATCTTCCAATGCACCGTTGTTGCTACTTGGTCACATCGTTGCTTGCCGTCAGTCTGGGCGATCTTCTGGCAGCCAATATGCCAGGAAGTCCCCTGTTTCTGCAGCTTCTTTCATAGGCAGCACTTACGGTCTGTTGCTGACTTCTCAATTCTGGCTCTGTGTGCATTTTTCCTTAAGGCTTGGTCTTGTGCAGCCAGGATTAGTCTCACTGCCTCCCCTGCTATTTTTTTTTAATGTATTAGCCATTGTCTTCCTGTGACTTCTTTCCATTCTTCATTAGTCTTTCTTTTTTATATATATAAATTATTTATTTTTCTTTAGAAAGGACAAGACAACACATACAGAACAAGAGCAAGGAGAAAAAATAACAACTTTCCTTGATTTCATCAAGCATGTCGTTTGGTTACAAGTTTTTGTGCAGTGGTTTTTACAGTTAAAAATAAAATCGCTGGTTATCCATTAAACATAACTAAATATTTCATTGAGCATTGTGTATTCAAATTACCATTAGTATTCTTTCATTTGTGACAGCCCTAATTTTCATTAGTCTTTCTTGCAGGCCGGTTTGGTTTCCCTAGTACTCAGTAGACCTTCGAACAGTAGCTGAGACCTTGGATGGTATGGGGTCTCCTGCTTGAGCAGGGGTTGGACTAGAAGACCTCCGAGGTCCCTTCTGATTGTGTTATTCTGCTGTGTTCATTCTAGAGCTAAGGACAAGGCATCAAGCTAAAATAATCCCCCTGAGCGTTGGTTGAGGGGCTGGTCTTGGGGCAAACAATGGTTCCTCACATTTATTCCACTTGATTTTCGCTGGATTTCTAGCACAAGGGCTTCTGAGAATCTATCAGTGCCCATTCAGTGAAATGTCGGCGCATGTATCAAAATGTCAGGACGTGGGTTTGCTCACAGCCGCACGCCAGCCTGACACATGGCCGGTCCTGAGCCGTGTTTACCTCTGCGCCAAGCCGGTCTTCAGCCAACAGGCCTTTTTCCGCTGGGGTGGATGCAGGGTGATGCCTTCAGACAGCCGGTATTCTGATTATTGTTTCCATTTGCATCCCACCACCTTCCTGCCCAGATGGCACTGAGTAAAGTTGGGTGGGAATAAAAATATTTTTCTTCACACAATGCAGAATAACCCCAATATGTCTGAGGTGTTTAGGTACATTGAGGAATGTTTACAAGTGAGATCAGGCTGCCATCCTCTCCCCTTCTTCTGTGCCAAATATCCAGTCTATGAAGGGGGCTGCATTGGAAGAAGGGGTGCCAGGGCCCTTGACCTGCCTGGAAATGAACCGGTTCAAAAGCTCATTGCCAAAACTGGACACCTTGGTCACGTTGGGTCAGGGCTCTGCCCCTCTGCCCACCCCCCCCACCCAGGACTTCTGGAGGCCAGCTGTTCCACTGGTTAATTGTCCCCACTGTTAGGAAGATTCTCCTTAGTTCCAGGCCGCTTCTCTTCTTGATTAGTTTCCACCTGTTGCTTCTTCTCCTGCCTTCAGGGGCTTTGGAGAAGAGGTTGACCCCTCTTCCTTGGGGCAGCCCCTCAAATATTGCAACACCGCTATCATGTCCCCCCTAGTGCTTCTCATCATTAAACGCCCAGTTCCTGCAATTGTTCTTTGCATGCTTTAACCTCCAGTCCCCTAATCCTCTTTGTTGCTCTTCTCTTCTCTTTCTAGAGTCTCCGCATCTTCTTCTGGCTAACAAAACTGGGTGCAGAATTCCAAGTGTGGGCTCACCAAGGCCTTATAAAGTGGCACAACCCCTTTGTTATGTCTTGGTAAGACCACATTTGGAATATTGATAGTGGAGGAGAGATAGTAGGACTTCCAGGTAACTGGTGAAAAGTAGGGTATGAAAATGGCCCAGTTGGTCAAGAAGGGTGTGGGGGGACTAAGTGAGAGCTTATTTGAGGGTGTCTCCCCACATGTTTCCCCTGTCAATCCCCCTCCCCCCTTTTCCTCTTCTTCGGTAGAGGCGATGAGCGTCCTCAGCTAGCAAGCCTCTGCATTATTCATTTTCATCTCGAATTCAGAGTTTGCTCTCTCTCTCTCTTGCTGTTCCGAGCTTTCAATCTATAGATCTCTCTCTCTCTCTCTCTCTCTGAGTCTCTTTGATAAAGCAGCAACCAGCCTTAAGGAGAGGCGTAATTATCTTGCTGGGCATACATCAATCCTAAATACCAGGAAAAGGGCCCAGTTCCAGTCCTCGCCTGGCACAGGGAGAGGAGCGATTTCTCAGGGAAGGGGTAAAGAGAAAGGGGGGGGGTGTTTATTGTTTTTAGGGATTTAATGGTCAATGCCAACACATGGAATTGCACCCCGTTAGCAATCGCCAGCCAGAGCAAATCCTCCATAAGGTGGAAGGATCCTTGAACCAGAATAATGGAGCAGAATAAACAGAGTGGGAAGGGACTGTTCAGACCCAGCTCCCCAAACACGACAAACCCTCCGTAGTTGAAGCAACGATTCCTTTATTAGGAGCCTCGGCAGCCCCGGTGAAGCGTTTCTCTTTCTCACACCGCAGGCTAAGGAGTCGCTCCCTCCGGCAAGGAGAGGAATCGTCGTCTGCCAGATCTATTCATCTCCGCCCCCTGCCTTTGATCCCCAGAGCTAGGGTGGGGCTTTGCTAGCAGCGGTGGCTCTTCCGTCCCAAGGATGGGCCCATAGATTTCCACTGCTCTCCTCTCCTCTGCCATCTGTGCATCCACGCATCAGGCACTGGACCCAGCTCTTCCTCCTCTTCCTCATCAGCCACCTGTGACTGTCCAGTCTCTTCTTAAAAACCTCCAGGGTGGGAGGCTCCTCCACCTCTGAAGGCAAGCCGTTCCAATAATTAATTGTTCTTTCTGTCAGGAAATTTCAGGGCATATTCCAGGGGTCGCCCCATATAAAGAACATTGCAGCCATCCAGACGGGGGTGGAGAAGAGCTGCTAAGTCCATCTGGCTCCACAGGAGCTTCGGAGTTTCTGAATTTTGTCTTCTGGGGAGGGGAACATGGAGAGATAGCCTCGTGCTCCCCCAAATTAGCTGCCTGGTTCCTGGGAGTGCACCCCCCCTAATCCCCCCCAAATAATGACACACATCCGCTTTCCTCTGAGACAGGCAGCAAAACCCATCCGGGGTCAGGGCGCAAAGTTGTAGCCTCTCACAAACTCTGTGTCTGTGTGCAGAGCCCCTGGCCTTTGCTTTTCAATCAAAGTTGTTAATTATATCGTATCGGAGGGTTTTGTATTCCTTTAAGCCGCCTTGAGTCGCCATGCACAAAGAAGCGGCAACAAACATTTCCTGAAATAATAAATAAATAGGGGGCCCTTGTGTCCAGTGTGCCCGATTTTAAGACATTACTTCTTTTTGGCCCAAGTTATCAGAGAAACACCGCAGTCGCTAAGTGAATCCTGCTTCCCCCATTTGGCTTCGTGTGTCGGAAAGCCGATTGGGAAAGTCATCAATGGAAATTACGTGATGATGATGATGATGATGATGATGATGATGATGATGATGATGATGATGCAACCATCATTTTATTTATTTTCCCCATTTTTGAACCACTTGCCTCCTTCGGAGAGGGGATTCTGGGCAGCTACGAATAAAGGTTGTAATGTAGAATCTGTATATGAAAACCTTAAATCACATTCTGACGGGCTGAGACCATCCACACAACTCCAGTATCTGACCTCTTTTCTTCTTCTTCTTCCCCTAAAGAAGGCTGAGCTCCGGTGGTTAGATGGGCCAGAAGTTGGTACAGGTAGTCCTCGACTTACAACCACAACTTCCATTACTAAATGAGACATTTCTTAAGTGAGTTTTGCCCCCTTTTAGGACCTTTCTTGCCGCAATTGTTAATTCAGCCACACCGTTGTTAAGTGAACCCAGCTCCCCCACTGACCAAAGGCCCCAGGACCCAGCAACGGTCATAAATGCGAACCCGTTGCCAAGTGTCCGAAGTTTGACCTGGTGACCGGGGGGGGAGGGGGGCGTTGCAAAGGTCATAACTGCAAAAAACGGCCATAACAGCCACCCTTTCCCCGTGCCGCTGTGGCCTTGGACGTTGGCCTGGGGCAAGTGCAGGGCCTCCTGTGTCTGAGGAGGAGTCTTTTTAACATTCGTATTTTATTGTGGGGGTTTTTTCAAACGCGGGAGGGACATGGGAATGGACCCTGCAGTTCCACCTTGGCCAGGCGCCAAGCGAATGTAGATGAGGTTTCAATGTCCAGCTGGGCTGAGCTGTGACCCACCCTGCCTGGATGGCTTCTGACAACCCCCCCCTTTGCCTGTCTCCCTCCCTCCACAGAAGTGTCTGCGGCTGAACCCCGATGTCCCCATCTGGACCTCCAAGCAGCGCATCCTTTGCACCCTGAACCACAGCCTGAAGGACGTCCTCAACTATGGCCTCTTCCAGCCGGCCTTCAACGGCCGGGCGGGGAAGTTCCTGGACGAAGAGCGGCTGCTGAGGGAGTACCCCCTGAACCCGGACACCCCCGTCCCTTACCTGGAGGTACTTGTGGGCACAGCCGCCTTCGGGGGGCTCCCCCCACTCCAACAGGCCTCTCTTCTCCTGGGCTCAGCAGCTCTGCGGTGCTCCGAGAGAGGGTGGCTTAGAAAAGGGGGCCTGGCTGGTAGAGGGGTGGGGCCTGAGGGGTGCATTGCTGGGAGACCGGAGGGGAGACCCTCCCCCTCAACTCAAAGCCCAGGGAACCGGCCTTGCAAGGTCAGGGCTCCTGTAAGCAGAGACGGAGGAGTGGGATCCTTGCTCCTCTCTGAGCTTGGTGCAGACATTTCATGACCCAAGCTAGGTAACATCATCAGGGCTAGGAGGAGGAGGAGGAGGAGGAGGAGGAGGAGGAGGAGGAGGACGACCACTGTGGGCTAGAAGGGGGGAGGGGGGGAGGAGGAGTGTGGGGTCTTGGTGCTCTCTAAACTTGGTTCTTTTCATGCAGACATTTCATGACCCATCTAGGTAACATCATCAGGTTTAGAAGGAAGTGGGATTTGCAGAAGGGAGGAGGAGGAGAAGGTGGAAGAGGAGACTACAAGATCCATCCTTGGTGCTCTCTGAGCTTGATGGTTTTTGTAAACATTCGTCCTGAGTGCCAGGACAATGGGCAATGCAAGATGAAACCCAGCTCAGGGAACACCAAAGACCCCCCACTCCAACCCTCAGCTGCACATCTTCTCCTTTAACGTTGGGGCCGTCCTGGGGCCGAGGAGGGAGTTCTTCCCCAACCTCTGGAGGATTCTGCAGGGCTCACAGCCCTCCCCCTCCCCCAGCCCATCTGCCCAGACCGCTCAGGGGTCAGGAAGCCCGCAGGAAGCCCAGGCTGGGGGTTGGGAACAGTGCTGGGGGGCTCCTGGGGGGGTGTGGCAGAGCCCTGCAGCCGGAGGTCAGGCAGCTGCCCACACAGCCTCCCCTGAGCCAAGCCGAGGTCCGCTTGGGCTGCCTTCAGCCGGATCGATCTTGAGGTGGGCCGCCCAGGGGAGCCAGGCCTCTGTCCAAGGGAAGAAACAGGTCAGCTGTCCAAGCAGGGCAGATCTCCTGGCCAGAGGATCTTGTTCCCCATCCCTTGTTTGGGAGTGGTGGGCTCCAAATGGAACTGCACTGATTGACACACACACACACACACAGACACACACACACACACACCCCGGATGCTGTGGGGCCTGGGGGCTGCTGCCATTAATTCTCCTGCGGGCATCCAGCAGCTGTTAAAAGCCCATCTTCAAAGCAGGATTGGCACTGAGCACCAGCAGGGCTGCACCTTGGAGCTGTGTGGTGAGTTGCACAATCACAAATCCTGTTGCCAAGGACCGTAAGAGGCTGCCGATCGTGAATCTCTCCGGGTGCCCATATCTTCTCAGATTGCCAACGCTCAAAGCCTCCCCTGCCCGGTGCGGCTCTTCAGCCCCGCTGCAAAACAGCCATTTGGCAGCCCGTTCAATTGAGGGAGGGGCCCCCCAGCAGGGAAGGCTGGGCCTGGGGGTGGAGGGCCTGGGAAGGAGCGCTTGGACGCCTCGTTTGATTGCCCCGTCCCTCTTCTACTCCAGCCGCCTTCTGAGACCCTGCCGGGCTCTGTGTGTAAGAGGGGTGTTGTGTCTTATTTGCACAAGAGAGATCCAAAATCCCGCTTTGCCAGGGGAAACCTGAGCTACCGGAAGTAAACTCTGCAAATTACCTTCCGCGGGTTTGCAAGAACACCCAGGAGAGGCAGGGAAGGGCTCCATGTGCCACGATCGAGATTTGAACATCTGTGCCTCCCCAAAGGTTCCCCCCAACAGTCCTACCTGGGCTTATTTTGCTTTATTTCTCTCGTTTACAAATTGTCCTCCACCCAGATTTTCCCCCTGTGAGTTGCACGTCTCAAAATAGGACAAATATTATGTAATTGTAATAGCAGTTTCCAAACTAAGCTGTGGAAGGGCCCAGGAGGTGACTAGAGGAGAGCCCGGCTGGGGTCCAGACCTCCTTCCTTTGCTGATTCTTCTGAGTCAGTAAAGCACGAAGGTCTATCGGGATCTGTCCCCCCCCCCCAACTCTCCGGTTGCAAAGTCTCCTCAGCTGTTAATTGTTGCTTCCACGGATGAGCATATCAGGGAGGGAGGGAGGGAGGGAGGGAGGGAGGGAGAAAATGGATGATAGGCAGGGAGATAAAGTTGATAGATTTATTTTATTGGTTTATTAAATTTATATTCTAGCTATCTTGTTGTCACGCAATTCTGGGAGAGAGAGAGGGAGGAGAGAGGATGATGGTGGTGTTGTGGTGATGATAGGATAAAGGGATGGAAGATGGATGGATGGATGGATGGAGGGAGGGAGGGAGGGAGAGAGATGAGAGAGGGGGGAGGGAGGGAGAGGGATGAGAGTGGATAGATGGAGATAGACAGACGGACATTCAGACAGACTGGCTGAGGAATGAGAAATTCTGGCTCAGGAATTCTGGGAGTTGAAGTCCACAGGTCTTAAAGGGTCCACAGTTGCCCACCTTGGCCAAAGGGGCACCACAGCTTGGAGTCCCCCGTCCTTAAAAACGGCCCTGTTGGTTAGCTGTGCTTTACCAGCTGCAGCCCTGGCCTTCCCATGGCCTTGAGAAGGGGAAGCCGTGGGGGGAGCCAGCAGTGTGTGGGGGGGGAGAGCTGCAGGCTACCTCTGCAGCTGGCCTGGGACTGTGTGATTGATTGAATCCGTGGGTCAGCGGGCAGCAGACTTTCCATTGACCAGCGGCCCAAATCTCTGGAAGCTGCAGAAGGGCAGAGGGCCAGAAGAAGAGGCCAGAAGAGGCTCTCCCGGGGTGGGCAGCCTGGGGAGCGGAGGGCTCCGCCGGAGTCACAGGGCCCAATCGATGAAGGGTTGACCGATGCCCAGGCTGGCAGCTGATGCGTCTTCCCCCCTCTGCTTCCCTCTCCAGTTCCGATACAAGAGGCGCGTCTATTCCCAGCCCCTGTTGGACGACAAGCAGTTCGCCAAGCTGCACACGAAGGTAAGCCATTGCCTTGGGGAGGGGGAATCGGGGGGGGGGGCAAGGGGTCTTCTGGCTGCATTTCGCAGCTCAGACTCCAGAGGGGGCTGCACGCCTTGGCCTTCCCCCCACTGGCTGAGCGCAGGAGGATGCTAGGCTGGGCTGAGCTGGGCAGGAGGGGGTCCTCCAGGGTCCCTTGGGGCAGGCAGACCCGTTGAAGGGAGCCCCACTTCCAGGGGCAAAAGAGGAGCGATCTCCAGGGGCATCCAGGTCCTCCGTCTGGTCCTTCTTCCCTTGCTTACACCTTGGGTTACAACATAGAAGCAGAATAGTAGGGCTCAAATGGAGGTCTTCTAGTCCAGCCCCTTCTTCATGGCAGGAGATCCTGTATCATTCAGACAAACGCCTGCCCGGTCTCTTCTTCAAAACCTCCAGTGATGGGAGCACCCACGACTTCTGGTGGCAAGTCGTTCCGCTGGTTCCTTGTCTCCCTGCCAGCTGCTGAGTGAGAGCTCCTCTTCTTGGCGAAGGCCAGTGGAAGGGGGCCAAGCCACCTTGGCTTAACCCAGGCTCCCAGGGCGGAGAGGAAGGAGTTGCTGCTCCTGTTGTCATCTCCCTCCCTCCTTTGTGAGGCAGGACAGGGAGCCTGAAAACTCTTCACCCAAGGCGGACCTTGCGATTGCTGCTGGGCAGAGAGGCCAAGGTGGCAGGGGCCCAGGGAGCCAGGAGCCTCCAGCCCAGCAGGGGAGGTTGGCAGCCAGCCAGGCCCTTTTCAAAATCCCCCGGCCCTTCTTGGAGGATGCAGGTGGGCAATGCCTCCTGAGGCCGATGCCACCCAGAAAGTCGGAATCTGATTTCCACTTGCCTCCGGGGCTGGCACCAGTGGCAGAAACGGTGGGGGACAGTCTGGCTGAACTCAACCGCTGGCAAGGCTGGTGGAGGAGAGGCATTCGGGGGCTCCTTCTTTCCGTCTTCCCTCCTGAGAGGCCCCACGGAAAAGGGTAGCGCCAGGTTGAGCTGCCCTTGGCCAGGCAGGGACTGTTGAGCCAACTGGAGATGGGAATTGGGCAGCAGGGTCCCTCCCTTCTCCTGGGAGCCCAGGTCCTGCTTCCTGCCCCACTGCATAACACCCCCCCCCACCTACTGCAAGGGGTGGGGGCCTGAGAAGGACACGGTTTCTGAGGGCCCTCAGGGAAGGCGGGGCCCTTAAAGCTCCTCAGGTCCCACAAAGGGACCTTCATTTTTAAAGTCAAGGGGACTTTCTGGTTTTTCTTTGAAGGCCTTTCGCTTCTCGTCCAAGAAGCTTCTTCCGCTCCGACTTCAGAACAACGGAAGAAGGTTTGATGGGTGAGAAGTGAAGGAAAACCAGAAAGTCCCGTGGGCTTTGGGGGAAAGTGCGCCTGGCTGACGGAGGGCTTTCCTGGGCCCCTTCGGGAGCCTTTGTGGTGCAGCAGAGGAGCCTGGTGGCTTCCATTCTGCTCCTCCCCAGGCAGACCCTGCTGTGGCTTGGAGTGGCAACTGCAGAAATGACCAGGGGAAGAAAACACGGACTCCAAAGACGTCCCAGGAGGCAAGCGGTGGCAGCCACGCAAGGCAGCCTTTGCAATGTCCTCCTCCGTCCACATACGCTAACTAGGAGGCTCTCGGAGAGATGATTAAACTCCGTTTATTAAAGCAGCTTATTAAAGAGACTTTCGCATCGATTTCGGACCAGGCTCTGGGTTGGCTTTCCACAAAGGAGTTGCTGTGTGTGTGTGTGTAATTATCACAAGCATATTTTTTTTCAGTCGGTTTGCGTTTTGGGCTTTTTAGGTACAGAAATCTTTGTGGCCTAAACTCAGGTTGATCCACCCAGTGAATTTGTGTCTCTGACAAGACTTTACCTGTTTTATCCTGGAATGAGAGGTTGAATTCGACGTTTGTTTTTGGATGTGGTTGTAAGACAAATCAATTAATCAACCACTCTCTGCCTCCCACCTGCCCAGCAGATAGAAATGGGGGGGCTCCATTAGGCCTGCGGCAAAGGGTCAGCACTGGCGGGGGGGTGCAGAGTGCTGGACAGGGGAGCCCCTCTTTTGAGTCTTTATCTTGCCCTGAGTGGACTTACATCCCATGCAAACCCCTCCCTCGCCTGGGTCTGTTGGTGGGGGGGGGGGTTGAGGTGTGCTAGCCTGAATTCCTGTTGACAGTGGGAAATAAGAGGACAGAAGGTCATCAAAGAATCCTATCGACCCTGGCTTTGCGTAGATGAGCAGAGCCTTGTGCTGCTGTCTTCTCTGGGGTCTTGAGTGGGGTGGACATGGGGCAGCAGGAGGCACCAGGCACCCTCCCTCTGGGGCCCTCTGCAGCCCAGGGAGACCTTGGAGAAGGTGCAGAGAAGAGCAACCAAGACGATCGAAGACCTGGAGGTTAAAACATAGGAAGAACAGTTGCAGGATTTGGGTTTGGCCAGTCTAGAGGAAAGGAGGACGTGGGGGGACCTGGTAGCAATCTTCCAGGATTCGAGGGGCTGCCCCCGAGAAGAGGGGCTACGTTTATTTCCCAAAGCACCAGAAATCAAGGCAAGAAGCAACGGGGGGGGGGGGAACTCAGCAAGGAGAGGATCAACCTGGAACTAAGGAGACACTTCCTGACAGTGAGAACAATCAACCAGCGGAAATTGGGGGTCTTTCATCACTGGAGGTTTTGAAGGAGACTCTGCACAGGCAGTTGTCTGAAATGGTAGAGGGTCTCTTGCTTGAGCAGGGGGCTGGACTAGAAGACCTCCAAGGTCCTTTCCAGTTCTACAAGGACTGATTGCAGCCGGGAGGGAAGGATGCTGCGGTTGATCCCCCACTCTTCTTGCTGATTCTGGGTCCCCACCCCAAACCATTCCTGGGGGAGTGGGAGGGGCCAGGGAGCCGGCAGACAGCTGGCCGGTGGGGGAAGCCGCAGACGGAAGGGGAGGGCAGGGGGGGTGAAGGAAGGGAAGGGGAGGCTTGCTGGCCAAGTTGGCTCTGGTGGGATTTGTCCCCTTGGGGTGCTGTTTTGCTTGGACAGGATCAAGTCATGGAATGTGTCAGTGTGTGTGTGTGTCATCACGAGTGTGTGTCTGTCCGAGTTGTGAGTTGTCCGCCCTTTCCGAAGCCTGGGTGGAGAGAGAGTTGGCGGGAGAGAGGAGAGGAAGGACGGGAAGATGGGGGCCCATCTGGGAAGAAAGCAGCGCAGGCTGAGGAGTGGGTGGTGCAGCACCAAAAGCAAGGTACCCCTCCCTCTCCCCCCCCCCGTGGGCCCCATCCTGACCCAGCTCCCTCCCCACTCCTGCTTTTGGGGGGGCGGAGGGAAGCGAGGGCTGGCTGGACCCAACCCAGCTGGGCTCTGCCCCCCCCCCCTGCAGAATTCACCAGAGCCGCCCCAGCAGCTACGAGAGAGGGGCAGGGCTTGGGGGGGGGGGGCTGAGCCGCTGCTGGACAGGCCCTCTGGCCGTTTCTGCTCAGCCTTGAAAAGGAGCATGGGTGGGGGAGGGGGGAGTGCAGAGGGGGGGAGGGGGAGGGGAGGCTGAGGGCCATCCCGTGATTCTGCCCACCCCATCAAGCAATCCTACATCCACTTCCCTCCTCCTCCTCCTGCTATAAAGGGGTGTGTGTGTGTGTGTGTGTGTGTGTGTGTGTGTGTGCACATTCATATGCCTCCAAAGCATTGCTGAGTCCCAGGGATCGTCTGGATGAGTCCCTGCAGCTTTTCTGGCCCTATTGTGACCCAAGGGGTTGGCCATTGCCTTCTTCCTAGGGCCGGGAGAGAAGGGCCGGCTCAAGGCCAGCCAGAGAGGCAGACTGGAGACTCACATTTCTAGCCGGCTGCCTTCGCCTCCGGCTCTGGTCATAGGGATACCCCTCCCCAAATTAGGGCTAGGGATCCAGGAGCCACAGGCCCCCTGGGAGGGAGGGGGAGGGCTGCACTTTGCAGTCTGTGTTATGGGTTGCGGTCTTCCGTCAGTTTTCCTTTGCTCTGCAGACCTGCAAAGGTGGTAAATGCAAAGATTGGTCACAGAGTTGCTCTTTCATCATTGCAGTAACGGTGAACGGTCACTAAATGAGGCAGTTGTTGTTTACAACCATTGTAAATTGTTGTTTGCTCAAGGCAGATGGGGCGCTGGGCATCTCGGCCTTTGGGTGGGACCCAGACCGTCTCTTGGCGAAAGGGTGAGGGTGGCGCCACAGGGCGCTTGGCTCCTTTGTGCAAATAGCACAATTGTTTCTGGCGGGTTCAGCCTGTCGCGTGAAGCCGGACTGAGGAACCGGTTTGCTGCAGGATGCATAACCCGCCCTTGTCTCCAACGATGTTCGGCAGAAATAGGTCCCTGGAAATGGGTGGGACTACAGTGCCCCTGGTTCCCAGCCAGCGAGGCCCCTGGTGTGATGGGCGGCAGGTGAAGGGACTGACCTCTGCAGTCCAGAGCTGCTTTGCCCGCCCGCCCTGCCTCGGAGAGGGCAGCCTCCGTGCGTCAGGAGATCGATTCAGTGGCCGCCGGCGGAGGGGAATCAATGAGACGAACCCCCCCCTCCCTTGCTGCCTATCGACCCTCCTCGCTGGCTTTGGCGGGAGGTAGGCGGCTCCTCCGTGAGGCCCAAAGACGTTGGCTTCTCCCACCCTCCCCCTGGGCTCTAGAACTCCGGGCCTTGGCAGCTGGCAGGGTGGCATCTTCCTTCCAAGGCTTCGCTTCTGGCTGGCACGGAGCAAGCAAGAGGTCGCTCTTGCAAGAGTCCCTTTGGCTGTCATTGGAAGAGGAGGGAGACCTCAGCTCCCCCCCCCTCTGCCTTCCCTTCTTCCCTTCCCTTTGTCCTTCGTTCCTTTCTTTTCAAAAGCCAACTTCCCCGCTCTTTCCCGAGCCGAAGACGGCTGGGCATCCTTGTCTTTGTGGCAGTTGTAGGTCAGTGGGTGGCAAGGCTTTGCGTTGTCACTGAGGCAGTCAAGGGCTCAACCCTACCCCTCTCTCCCCACCCACCCACCCACCCACATGCACACAGCCTCTTCACCAGCACAGCTGTCGGGCTCATGCACAGAGATTGGTTGATTGATTTTGCTTCATTCGTTCACTCCCTCCCTCCCTCCCTCATCCATCCGTTGTTTCAGGGCCGCCCGTCTCCCAAACAAGCTGGCTCTGGGATGCTCAGCTCTTGAGGCGATTGGCCCAAAGCATTGAGCCTCCTCCCCCCTCCCCCCAAAGGCATTTCCTTGTGCCCAACAGCCAAAGGCGGAAGGGGGGGGGTCCTTGCTTTGCCTCCGCTCTGTGGATTCCTTTCCTCCTTTGGTAAATCACGCAGGGATCCCAGCCAGCTGGGAATCATTTTGCGGTGGTGAAGAATTGATGCCCAAAGCTCTCTGGAAAGGAGAGAAATGCCTCTAGATTTAAAATCCCATTGCTTGATTTGAGGCTGTGGAGTCTGATCCATAACCGGTGCCAGAATCTCAAGGAAATCAGGGCCGTCTCTTCTCTGGACGGGGGGCATTAAGGAGTCGGGATATATACGGCATCTTCAGCATTCCCTCCATCTACTAGCTCTAGGAAGTTAGCAAATGGAAATAAGAGATTGCTGCATCGTGAAAAACTCTTTACAATCTGCTTCGGATGCTTCCTGGGTTTTGAATTTAGTTAATACAGGTAGTCCTTGACTTACAACTGTTTGTTTAACGACTGTTCAATTTCTTAACGGCAGTGAAAAAAGTGACTTATGACCGTTTTTCAGAGTTACAACTGTTGCAGCTTCCCCTGATCAAAATTCAGATGCAACAGGTTCATATTTATTGATTCCCTTTTGCGACTTTCAGACAAGCAAAGTCAAGCCAGATTCACTTAACAACCGGGTTATTAACAACTGTGGCAAGAAAGATCGTAAAATAGAGCAAAAGTCCCTTAACAAATGTGTCACATAACAACATAAATTTTGGACTCTACTGTAGTCGTAAGTTGAGGACTGCCAGTAATTGCCTGGGTTCTCCTTTCCCCCCTGCTATAGATGGGGGCATTTGCCTCCTTCCGGTTCCTTATGAAAAAGCAGCCATGAGGGTCGGCCTGACCTTCGGCCATCCCTTGGGGGCCCTGAGGTACAATTCAGGCCGTCTGAAATTCTGACCGTAACATTATGGGACTCTCCTACCAAAGAGGGATTCAACGTTCATTGAGGGCATCTGCTTATTGGCAGGAGGAAAGGATGTGGCCTCCAAGGGCCAGGGCTGGAATGTCCCAAAGCACGTAGGGACTCTTCCAAGCTCCATCCCTGAAGACAGACTCTTGCCGGATTGAAGCCTCTATTCTGGGAACTACTGAGAAGGAGCTGTCTTCGCCCTCTTAGCTCGCACTAACTATCTAAACTGAGATAATTATTCAGATGGGATACACTCTTTCCCTTCTGGGAATCTGGACTATAGTCCATCAAGCTTTCTTCCTTCCTTCCCTCCCTCCTTCCTTCCTTCCCTCCGCCCCCCTCTTTTTCCTCTCTGTCCCTGTTCCTCCTTCCTTGCCCTCCTCTCTCCCCTTCTTCCTTCCTTCCCTTCCTCTCTCCCTTTCTTTCTTCCCTCCCTCTCTCTCTTCCTTCCTTCCCGCCTCTCTCTCTTTCTTCCCTCCCTCCCTTCCATTCCTCTCTCCCTTTCTCCCCTCCCTCCCTTCCTTCTTTCTTTCTTTCCTTCCTTCCTTCCCTCCCTCCCCCCTCTCTTTTTCCTCTCTCTCCCTGTTCCTCCTTCCTTGCCCTCCTCTCTCCCCTTCTTCCTTCCTTCCCTTCCTCTCTCCCTTTCTTTCTTCCCTCCCTCTCTCTCTTCCTTCCTTCCCGCCTCTCTCTCTTTCTTCCCTCCCTTCCATTCCTCTCTCTCTTTCTCCCCTCCCTCCCTTCCTTCTTTCTTTCCTTCCTTCCTTCCCTCCCTTCCCCCTCTCTTTTTCCTCTCTCTCCCTGTTCCTCCTTCCTTGCCCTCTTCTCTCCCCTTCTTCCTTCCCTCCCTCCTTCCTTTCTTCCTTCCCTCCCCCCCTCTCTTTTTCCTCTCTGTCCCTGTTCCTCCTTCCTTGCCCTCTTCTCTCCCCTTCTTCCTTCCTTCCCTTCCTCTCTCCCTTTCTCCCCTCCCTCCCTTCCTTCTTTCTTTCCTTCCTTCCTTCCCTCCCTCCCTCCCCCCTCTCTTTTTCCTCTCTCTCCCTGTTCCTTCCCTTCCTCTCTCCCTTTCTTCACTCCCTCCCTCTGTCCCTTCCCTTCCCCCTCTCTTTTTCCTCTCTCTCCCTGTTCCTCCTTCCTTCCCTTCCTCTCTCCTTTTCTTCACTCCCTCCCTCCCTTCTTTCTTTCTTTCTTTCTTTCTTTCCTTCCTTCCTTCCTTCCTTCCTTCCTGGTACGTGCCAAGAGGTGAGTTAGGGATTGATTGATGTCTGTGCCTTGTTCTCTTTGTTTGATCATCCTCGTAGCTCTGTTGTAGAATTCAAGTGTGCAGCAAACGACAACATGATGTGGAGGCTGAATTCCTTGGCAACCTGCTGCCTGCCGTGTGTAGAAGGGAGAGGCGTTCAGAGCGGTTTCTATGGCGGCTGCATTTTGAGCCGGTCCCCAAAGTAGCAAAGGGCAGGAGGGAACGGAGGGCTTCCTACCGATCTTCGTTCCTGGCCCCTCGTGAAGCTTGGGCCCAGGCGGTGTGGGTGTTCTTGGAGCAGTGGGGATTCTGGAAACGGGCAGCCTGGCCCTCCGTCCTCCGTCCGCGACCTTTTCTGTCTTCTGGCCAGAGGAGGAGGGGTGGGCTCTGCTCGGGGGCTCCGACTCTCGCCCTCTTGGCCTTCCTATTTCCAAAGGTATCAGGCTCCCCCTCCAGCCAGGAGAAAAGCCGAAGGCTCTCAGGGGATCCCACGCAGGCGAAGCTCCCTTGTCCAGGCTAGAATAAAGGCGGTGCCCATCCTCTCCGCAGCCCCCTCTGGCCTGTTGGGAGCAGCTGTGGTAGCAGAGCCCCATTGCCTCCCCCTGGAGGGCAGGCCCCCTTCAGCTGCTGCTGCTGCTGCTTTCTCCAGGCTCCGAAGAGAAGCCCAGTGGGGAGGAGAGCCAGGGGGAGCCAGGGGGTTGTGGGGTCTGCGTGCTCCACGGGGGATTGGCTCCCAGGCCTGTGGGAGAAGTAGGGTCTCCTCTCCTCCTCTCCCCTCTGGGGCAGCCTTCTCACTCTCACCTCTAGAGGCTGAAGCCCCTGGATCCCCCTTCAGAAGGCCTTTCAGCCTTGAGCCTGATGGACAACACGACCCATCGCTCCCTTCCTTCTCTTCCCCCATCACTCCTTCCTAGAGGAAAGGGAGCAGGAAGGCCCTTCTCCCCCAGCGGGGATCCCAGTCAGGGATGCTCTCTTGGCTCAGCCCCTCCCCCCATCTCATGCCAGCGAAGGAGTCCCGAGACCCTCCCTCCCCAGGGGCTCCCTATGCTTCTGTGCCTTGGCACCGGCCGGCGTTTCATTTCTGTAATTGCGTGGAGGGTCGGTTAATTGAAAGAGACGCCTTGCTCTATTTTCATCTGCTTTTGAAACGGGAGAAGTGCGGGGGGGGGGCAGGAGCTCTCCCAATCCAGTTGTGTTGAGTGGAGGCCAGAGCACTTTGCTTAATGGGCTGGCGCCTCGGGCGGTTGGGGCTGCCAAGTGGGCTTTTCAGGACCTCGGACAGCCCCCGGCAGCTCCCAGCCTGAATCTGTCTCCCCTGGGCTGCACCTGTTGGGCAGCAGGAGCCGAGGGGGCTGCTGTGTTGGGTGGGCGATGGTTCTCTGGGAAAGCCCCTTCCCTGGTTCAGGAGGGAGCATGGAAGCAGCCAGAGAAGATGGGGGGGGGCTCTCCGCCTCCCTCTCGCCACTCCTTCTTCCCCTAATTCACACACACACACCCGCCCCCAAGGCTGAGCTACCGTGACCTCCACCTGTTCCTCTCTCCCTCCCACGAAGGCCTTCCGTTCTCCTCCACCATCCCCTTTGCTCTGGCCCTGCAGGGGCCCTTCTCCTCCCTGGGAAGCCGGGGGGGCAGGGGCATCAAAGGAAGTGGCCCAAGAGGGGCAGCTGAGCTGCCTCCCCCCATCTCCCCCGAGGCAAGGCTGGCAGAAGGTGCCCGGGCTGAGTGTGCCCCACAGCTCAGGGGCCTCCAAAGGGCCCAGGGCAGTCCTGGCCTGCAAGGGATCTGAAAGGGACTCCACCTCCTCTGAAAAGGAGCCTCTTCAGGGCCCCCAGCGTTTCCCAGGACGGTTAATGGATGTGTCGATGAGAGAGGGAGAGGGAGAGAGAAAGAGAAAAAGAGGTGGGAGGGAGAGAGACAGAGGGAGGGGAGGGGAGAGAGCATCCTCCTCTCCGTACTTTTTCTCACACCCCTCCTGCCATCGCTCTCCTTTTCCCTCCCAAATACAGGCAGTCCTCACTTAACCACCCCTCACTTAATGGCCGTTCAAAATGGCAACAGAGCTACTTAGGACCAGGTTTCAGGGGTCCAAAGGCCGCACCCCCCGCTGGGCCGGCCCTGGTCACAGCTGCCTTCTGGGCTCCCATTGGCAGCATCCCATGGTCATTTGAGCGTAATTCAGGGTTGGTTGAAGAAACCAGGTTTGCTAAATGTCCACCACATTCACTTAATGACGGTGGCATTCGCTAAACAACTGCTACCCCAAAAATGTACAATTGGGTGTGGTCACGTGGCAGCTCGCTTAACGACCGTCACAACAGGCAACTGTAATTCTGGGCTCAGCTACCCTTGTAAGCAATGCACACTGGGGGTCCTTGGCTTCCTGGGAGGGTTGGAGGGGGGGAGAGACACAGGCTGGTTCCCAGGGGAGGGGACTCTCTTTGCCTCCTTCCCTCTCCTGCAGAAAGGAGGGGGTCTTTTTAGACCCTCCCTTGGAGGAAGGGGCCCACCAGGAGGGGCCTGGGGTCCCATTGATCCCCTCCGAGATCAAAATTCCCCAATGAAGCAGCTCACCAAAGAGGCGATTTTGTTTATTTCTTATTTCTTAGGGAATGTGTTTGTGCCCATCTCGTATCCGACAACTCTGGGCCGCTTACGACTAAAAACACGAAAGTCCTCCTGTATGGAATATTACGGCAGATAAAACCCTTAAGACAAGATGGCAAAGAGGGAGGGGGCATAGTGGGGGCAGGGGGGGTTCATTGGTCCACCCCCCCCAGTGTGAAGCCCCCGTCCCACCCCGACCCCCGGTGAGGACTGTGAGCGGTTCTGACTCTTTGCAGCCGTGGGGAGGCAGGCAGGGCCCCCGCTGAGAACAACACAGCCCAGGCTGCAGGCTCAGCAAAGGGCCACCTTGAGGACAGCAAAGGGCCACCTTGAGGACAGGCAGAGGGGCAAAATTCCAATTGAAAAAACCCCCCACAAGGGTAAGGAAGTCATGGGAGGAAAGAAGGAAGCCAGGTGGGCTCTGTCAGCAGCCTGCAGGGAGAAGGTGGGCAGCTGCCAAGGATGCTGGGAACTGTAGTCCAACAGACTTATGGGTTTTTCATCAAGAAAAATAGGAACAGTCTCTCTTTTGTGAATATAGGTAGTCCTCGACATACGATGAAAATTTCTGTTCTTAAAGGAGACATTTGTTCAGTGAGTTTTGCCCCATTTGACGTCGATTGTTCAGTGAATGACGGCAGCTGATAAGTCACATTGTTGTTAAGTGAATCTGGTTTCCCATGGACTTGGCTTGTCAGAAGGTCCCAAAAGGTCATCCGCATGACCCCAGCACACTCTGACCGTCATAAATATGAGTCCATTGCCAAGTGTCTGAATTTTGATCACATGACCATGGGGACCATGGTGATTAAGTGTGAAAAACGGTGAAATCCACCATATTTTTATCCAAAATGCTTTGACTTTTTGCAAGTCCACATATATGGTAATACGTCACGTCAGCACAGTCACATCTCCAACATTTAGGTTGTAAATTCGGATACATACAAGCTAACTTTTTAGGATCTAAATGCCATCTATAAAACATCTTATAGAAATTCTCTCTCAAGTTTTGAGCTTGCGTAAATTTTACATTTTTTACCCAAATCTTTTCCCATGTTTCCATCATTATTGGTTCTTAAAAGTTTTCTGCCCATTTTATCATACATTCTTTAACTAACTCTGTTTCAGAATCTATTTCTATCAGTATATTATGCAACCTTTTTATATGCATTTGACTCTGGTCCCTAATTTGTTTTACCAAATTATCCTCATTTTGCGTGATACCAATTTTCTAATCTTTTTTTCCATCTAGCCTGTAACTGTCTATACTGAAACCAGGTTTGAATTACCCTTTCCTCTCTTAGTACATTCAAAGGCTTTAGCTGTAGTATCAGGTTTTTTTTGATGCCGATCCAGAGGAGGGCAGCTGTTCTTGATCAATTGGCTGGAGGCCCAAAGCTGATGGGAGGCAGGAGAAGCCATGGATCGGGAGGGCTGCGTTGTGGGTTGTGTGTGTAAGAACCCTCCCAGGTGCAAGATCAAAGGGATGGGAGGAAGTCAGGTGTGAAGGGGAGGGGATGGGCACAAGCGGCCAAAGGCTCTCTCCCTGCTTGCAGTGAGGGAAAGGGCTCCTGGGGCTCCCAGATTGGAGGTAGGGGTCTCTGGCCCACCGCCTGCAGCCTGGCTGCCAGGGGGAGCTACTCACCGGCCTCTTTTCTTCCTGGGTTTTGTGGCTGCAGGCAAATCTGAAGAAATTCATGGACTATGTACAGACCCTGAATGTGGAGAAGGTCAGCCGGTTGGTGGAGAAAGGACTGGACCCCAACTTTCACGACCCGGACACTGGAGGTGAGATGGAGGGGGGGCTGGGGGATCCTGTGGGTTGAAGGCCACTTCACGTCACCATGGTGGAGAAAGTCCGCCTTCAGGGGAGCTTTGGGCCCAGGAGAGGTTCACCCCCTGCCTCCTAGAGTCTCTCCTGGGGACCCTTGGCTGCCTTTATAGCACCTGGGATATTGCACACCCTTTCGCTTTTGCCGTGGGGCAGGCCTGTGTGAAGGGGGGGGGGGGCGCTTGGTCTAGCATGTTGTGGGAAGCCAGCCCAGGAGGACGGGGGAAGCCTGGGAACCTTGTCTGGAGGGAGGCCCCTCCCTCTACGCACATGAATGCGAACTCTCTCCGCTGCCATCCAGCCACCTTCATTTCTTCCTGCCTGAAGCACCTACAGACCCCTGGTGGCTGCTACCAGTTTGGCCTGCTGGGCTGAACCCGTAGTGGTGGCGGTGGGAGGCCCCGCTCACCCGCCCAGACGCTTCTGCGCATGTGCGGAAGTGTTGCGTGCCCACGGGAGCGACCCAAACCAGTAGTAAAAATATTTGCAACCCACCACTGCTACAGATGAGTCACATTCAACCATGAGCAGCTAAAACAGGGGTGAAAGAGGTCATAAACATGTAGCACCCTTAAAAGTGTGTAAAATAAATAGAATTAAAACTAAATGACATCCACCCCGTATTGGGCCACGTCAAGGGCATTTTCTCTTGCCAGCGGGACGTCTTCGTATGTGTTGAAGGATTTCCTGTGCACCGTAGCATGTGAGAGATGCTGCGTTCCCCTCCACACCCACTCAGGGTGCCATATACGTCCAATGCCCGATCCCTGCGGCTGGCTATCAATTGGATCGCATTGAATTGAGCCCTTTATGTGGCCAAGTGCGATTAGGCCCACGAGGAATTTGTCTCCAGTGCAGAAGCTCTCACTGCGCATGCAAAATTAAAGAGAAATAATGATGATAACAATAAATATACCAATAAGAGGAGATAGTAGAAGAGATGAGAAGGATCATAGTAATACAGCCCTACTACACGGGTAAATAGGCGTCAGTGCTGTGGGAGTTAGTTTAGCGGAGTGATGGCATGGAGGAAAAGACCTTCTTTTCGTGGGCGATGCCCTGGAGTGGCGTCCAGAGGGGAGGAGTTGGCACAGTTGGTGCCCAGGGCGTGAGGCTTCCGTAGGTATTTCCCCAGCCCTCTTTGTGCCCTGTACAACCCACAGGTCTTGGGGGGAAGGAAGGCTGCTTGCAATAGCTTTCTCTGCAGGCCTAACTATCCCTCAAAGTCCGTCCCTCTCCTGGGTGGTTGCTGGGCCAAACCAGGCAGCTATGGAGGGGCAGATGAGAGAGCCCAGAGATCCTCAGCAGCTCCTGGGGCAGGAAGGACGCTCTTCCTTGTGGACCAAGCCAGGCTTTTATTTCATCACGATTACTTGGGGAGGCAGATGCAGCCGGAGGGGAGGAAGTCACCCAGGCGAGGGAAAGGACTGGTCCAATTGGACCCGGGGGGGGGACCGAAGGAGACCCTCCAAAGATTCCCTGCTGAGAGCCGTCCCTCCCCTCCCCTCCCCAGAATGCCCCCTGACCATGAGTGCCCAGCTGGAGTTCTGTGCCGAGGTGATCAAAGCCTTGAAGAGTGGTGGTGCCCACTTGGACTTCCGAACCCGCGAAGGGATGACCGCTCTGCACAAGGCCGTCCGATGTCGGAACCACACTGCCCTGCGGGTGAGTCTCCGCTTACCCCCAGAGTTGGGGGGCACCGCTCAGCCTGGACAGCTGACCCTGGTCCTCGGTGGGGGCTGGGAGGGCAGGAGCTGCAATGCTGCAGGAGGAGATGCAACTTTTTTTACCACCGGTTCTGTGGGCGTGGCTTGGTGGGTGTGGCAGGGGCAGGATACTGCAAAATCCCCATTCCCCCACCCCATACCCCACTGGGGGGGGGCAGTCAGTGGTCGTATTTGCCGGTTCTCCGAACTACTCAACATTTCCGCTGCCAGTTCTCCAGAAGCTGCTGGGTCTCAGTCCTAGTTTGTCCCCTGAGGGTCTCTTGGTGTGGGCGGTGGGTGGGAGGGTTAAAGGGACCTTCAAAGTCCCTCCTTGCCAGCAATCAACAGCCGGAGAAACAGAGATGGACCCCAGGGGGAATACCAGACTAACAACCAAGCATTAAACCAGACCCCCGTCAAGGAACGGCCGACTCAGACAGACAGACAGTCGACCACAGCCGAAGCAGACTGACAGGGCAAACCCTCTCCCCTCCCCCCCTCCTTTCCCATGGAACGTCTGCCAGAAAAGGTGCCAGGCTCAGAGGGCACCAAGGAAGGAGCTCTTGTGAGGGGTCCACATACGCACATCGGACCACCTTCCCATTCCGCCCTGGGGGGGGCATCTTTGCCGACCCCCAAATGGGATCCAAAGGCATCGGCCGCAGTTCCTGGAAGCTTCTGTCCCAGGATCCAAATTGTGGACCTGTCCAGGTGCCCCCAGCCCCCCCGGACCTTTGGCAGCCAGCCCCGGGGGTGAGGAAGCCAGCAAGGGAGGGGCTGCCTGCCTGCCCCTGGGGGGGGGGAGAGTCTGCCATCCTTAAGTAGGCCAGGATGATGGATGCCTCCGAGGGCTGGGGGGGGGGGGGATGCAGTAAGAAGGGCCCGTGATGGATGGAGGCAGGCAGGGATAATAAACGGCAGCTGAGCGGAGGGAGGGGAGAGTCTCCCCTGGTTGTATAAGTCCATAAGGAATTGGGGGGGGGGTGTTGACATCAGAGCCAGGTTGGTTGTGGATGTGAGTGTTTTTATCCAGAGGGAGGGAGGGAGCTGATAACCTGGATGGTTTGCACTTTCCAGGGAGTGTGAGGTCATCTAGTCCAACCCCTGCTCATGACGGATTCACTAGTCGGTCTATGGAGGTTGTCAATCATCCTTGTGGTGGTTTCTCCCCAAGGGGCTTTTCTTCCAAGAGACAACTGGACTTCCTTGGGGGTTTTTTTCTTTGAAACCATTTTGCTTCTCATCTAAGAAGCTTCTTCAGTTCTAACTTCAGTTCTCCAGCTAGAACTGAAGAAGCTTCTCAGATAAGAAGTGAAAAGCTTTCAAAGGAAAAGAAATCCCAGAAAGCCCAGTTGCCTTTTGGGGGGAGAAAAGCCCCTTTGGGACCAACCGCTGGAGCCCGGCTGATGGGTGACCATCCCACTGCTGTGGAAGATGCCTCAGGAGGGAGAAATCCCTTCTTCATGAGGCAGCCCACCCCACAGGCTCACAGCTCAGACTGGGCCTTGATGTCCACAGCTCCACTTCAGGTTGCCCAGGTGGCAGAGCCCCGTTTCAAGGAGCGTTTTCTGCATGTTTTCAGCAGGTGCCAAAGGACAAACCTCTGCGCAAAGTGTTTCGATCCGGGATGGGTGGCCAATAAATTGAAATAAATGAATTTATCTAATTAATAAATAAATGAATATTAAATACAAACACACACACACACATTTATTTAACTGCTATTATGAATTATTTAATAAAATAATAATGACAATTTAATAATACATCATTAGATTTATTTAACGAATCCATCAAAATAAAAGTATGTGTCTGCTTGAGCTTAAGGCAAGCTGGCAGAGGGCGTAGAGGGAGAAATCTCTCTGGGAAAGACAGCTCTGGTCCACCTTAGCTGGTCCCCCCCCAGCCTTTGTGGGCTTCTTCTGCCCCCCCCCATCTCGATCGGCCAGGGATGCCCGGCCCTCCTGATGCCCCCCTCCCCCCGTGGCCTCCTTTGCACAGACGCTGCTCGACCTGGGTGCCTCCACGGATTACAAGGACAGCCGGGGGCTGACCCCCCTGTACCACAGTGTCATGGTGGGGGGGGACCCCTACTGCTGCGAGCTCCTCCTGCACGACTATGCCAAGGTGGGCTGCACCGATGAGAACGGCTGGCAAGAGATCCACCAGGTGAGCCATGCCAGCCCTGGGTGCCCACGGGTGCCGGGGGGGGGGGGTCGCAGGAGCTTAGTGGGGGAGGGGGGGAAAAGGAGTGGGCCCAGGTGGAAATGCCCCCAGCCCTTTTGCTGAATCCCCACCTGGCAGGGAAGGGGGGCAACTGGGAGACCCTGCAGCAAACCTCCCTGCAGTGTGTGTGTGTGGGGGGGGGGGGAGCTTTAAAACAATGTGGGCATTCAGCCTCCCCCCCCCCCGCTTCTCCTGCCTCCGAATTCTACGGGTAGTCCTCGACTTACAACCGTTTGTTTAGTGACCGTTCACAGTTACAAGTGCACTGAAAGAAGCGACCTATGTCCATTTTTCCCCCTTACGACCATTGCCATAGCCACGTGGTCACAGGGTGAAAACTCAGAGGCAATTGACTCATATTTATGACGGCTGCGATGTGGCGTGACCCCCTTTTGTGACCTTCTGAGCAGCAAAGTCACTAGGGAGCTCGGATTCACTTAACAACCGCATCACTAACTTATCATCTGCAGTGATTCACTTAACAACGGTGGCAAGAAAGGTGGTAAAATGGGGAAAACTCACTTAACCACCGTCTCGCTTAGCAGCAGACGTTTTGGGCTCAGTTGTGGTCGTAAGTCCAGGGCCGCCTGTGTTGCCGGAGCTTCTCTTGAGCTCTCTCCTCATCAGTGGCATAAATTTAATCAACGAATGAAATGGGGAATAATGCAGAATTGGGGGGAGGGGTCTGAGGGCCCGGGGGACGGTGGGCACCATGGGATTTGGAATCCGGAGTGGGAGCTGTAGCGCAAGGGGGTGGCGGGCCTTGGAGTGGGCTGTGAGTGCGAGTCATGCCTTCCTGTCTCCTGGGCAGGCCTGTCGCTACGGACACGTCCAGCATCTTGAGCACCTTCTCTTCTACGGGGCAGACATGGCCGCCCAAAATGCCTCGGGAAACACCGCCCTGCACGTCTGCGCACTCTACAACCAGGTCAGTCTCCCCCCCACACACACACGCCCATGCACACCCCAGCCCCCCCCCATCAGCAGGTGTCAAAGGAGCTGAGCAGGGGAGGCCCTTGGGGGGTGGGGGTGGCTCAGCCTTCTGGGCTTGTTGGTCCTTCTGAAGAATCTCACCTGTCCCTGGAGGAGGGCGTAGCTAACCCGTGTCTGGCAGGAATTCTGGCCTCCCACCCTGGAGTCTCCACTCCTTTCTCCTTTCCTTCTTTTCCTTCCCGAAAGTTAACACCAAGTTCCATGTATTACTTTTCAATAACGCTCCAAGGAAGGTGGACTTGGCGAAGGGGGGAGGGCTCAAATCCCCACCCCAGTGGTGCCCTTCTCTGCCTCCAGCCCCAGGGGCTCTTGCAAGGGGTAACCGGACGCTGGCCCTCTTGTCCGAATCCAGGAGTTGGGCCCACAAGGCCCACACCCTCCACTGGGCTGAGGATGGAAGTGGGCTGGGGGAGAGGGCGAGAGAGCGGGGAGGGACCCTGCCCCGTCCTCCTGGGGCCACAGACTACAGGACTGAAGCTGCCCCGGGGCCCAAAACCTCCCTCCTTTTCCCCACAGTGCCCGGGGAAGGTTGCCCCCCCAGCACCACCCTTGGCTGAACTAGGCCAGAGACGCCGCCTCTCTGCCCAGCCCGGAGGAGCTCTGACACTGCCCCTCTTTTCCCCACCAGGAGAGCTGTGCCCGGGTTCTCCTCTTCCGGGGAGCCAGCAAGGAGATCCGGAACTACAACAGCCAGACGGCCTTCCAGGTAGGAGCATGGGGGGCTCTGGAAGAGGGACCCTCTGCTCCCTCCTCTGACACAGGGGAGAGAGAGGGGGGGTGAGAGAGAGAGAGAGAGGCTTCAGAGGGGTGCAGAGGGTCTCTCTCCCTCTCCTACCCAGGCCAGGAAAGCAAGAGAAGGGAGAGGCAGGGGCTTCTCACACCCACCCCTTTGGGAGGGCAGGACGCCCTGGAAGGCCTGGGACCTCCTGGAGGAGAATGGCCCCCTTCCCCCCCCCCTCTGGCCCACCCCTAGTGGCCAATCGCTTCAACAGGAGCCAGCCACGTGCTGCAATGGGCACAAAAGCCAAGACAGTCCTAGGCTGCATCAACAGAGGGAAAGAATCAAGATCACTTTACAAAGCCTTGGTAAGGCCACACTTGGAGTACGGCATTCAGTTCTGGTCGCCACGATGTAAAAAAGATGTGGAGACTCTGGAAAGAGTGCAGAGAAGAGCAACAAAGAGGATTAGGGGACTGGAGACTAAAACATAGGAAGAATGGTTGCAGGAACTGGGAATGTTTAGTCTAATGGGGGGGGGAAGGACTAGGACCCTAGGGCTGACATGAGAGCAGTGTTCTGATATTTGAGGGGCTGCCACACAGAAGAGGGGGGGGTCCACCTATTTCCCAAAGCGCCTGAAGGCAAGAGAAGTAACAATGGACGGAAACTAATCAAAGAGAGAAGCAACCTGGAACTAAGGAGAAACTTCCTAAGGAGGGAGGACAATTAACCAGTTGCCTTAAAAGGTTGGGGGGAGGGGCTCCATCACTGGAGGTCTTTAAAGAAGAGACTGGACAGTCACTTGTCTGAAATGGCATAGGGTCTCCTGCCTGAGTGGGGGGGTTGGACTAGAAGACCTCGCAGGTCCCTTCCCACCGTTGTCCTGTCATTGAAGTGGAATTCAGCTGCTCTATCAAACCATGGAGCAAGACTTGCCCCAGAGAAGGATCGGGGTTCTCTCTTCTTGACCAAACCCTTTTTCCAGGGGCCCCTGAGTCCTCTTGGGCTCTTCCTCACCTGCCCTTGAAGCCCTGCGACTGGCATGAGTCCCCTCCCCCCACCCCCACCTGTCTGGGCTTTGTGATTTTTCCACTTGGAGAGCTGCATTTCACGCCCTTCGGTATCCATTACATACATCAAGTCAGAAAGAGGCATCTTGGATCAGCTGCAGTTCCAGGCCTTGGGGGGGGGGGGTGAGACCCCTGCCAGAGCCCCCTTTCCTCTGCCCAAAAGTCCTCAGGGAAAAGGCGCAGTCTCTGGAGGGTATCTCCTCTGGGGCCCAGGGAGGGGGTCGCACCAGGAAGAGCACCCCAAGCAGCCCCGAATCCCTCCCCCTGGTCCGGAGCTGGAGAAGGGGGGGCCATGTGGAGCCAGCTCAGCCCCTTCTCACCTCCTGCTTTGATCAAACAGATCCACACCTGGGTTGATAAGACGTCAATTGGCTCCTTTGTTGCCCTGTGCTTGTTTTACGGGAATCTTCCCAGACTCGCCGTTTGCACCGGGGCCCCATTGCATAAGGTTCAAGGGCATTGAAAGGGGGTCAGACGTCACCCTTATGTCCCCACCTAGGGATGGCAGGCTAACTGCCCATTTGACTCCTCCGCCAGGCCCCCTCTCTCCAACACCACCGGCCAGCCTTCTCCACCACATGGCTGTGCCATCTCTAGGAGAGGGGCATCGGGGCACAGAGGGCATCCTAGCTGCCCCACGTGAATTGTGCAGCTTCCACTTGCTGGTGGGGTGGGCGAATGTCACCCAATTCTGCCTCTTCTGGACCCCCACCTGAAGTGGCCCTCGGAGATGGCAGATTCTCCCCAGCCTGAGGGGGTCATGGGGCTGCTTCTTTCTTTCCCCCTGAATAAAAGTACAGGGGGGGGGTGTAGGCTGAGTCCCGGGGGCTGAATGGGGCACGTAAGGGTCCCTGGCCCTTTTCTCCTGAGCCCACCGGGCATCTCTCCCAAGGTTTCTGGGGGTCCGCAGGGGCTAAGAACCCCCTTCTCCATGCCCGGCTGTTCCTGGCCTCCAGTCCTGCTGTGGGATCGGCAGCTGGGACGGAGTGCGTCCATCCCTCTATCCTTGTAAGAAGTCAGAAGGCCTACCTTGCAGGGCTGTTGTGAGGCAGAGTGGCCCTCCAAGAACTCTTTGTGGCTCATTCTGGCCTCTTTGCTTACAGGTGGCCATCATTGCGGGGAACTTTGAACTGGCGGAAATCATCAAAACCCACAAAGAGTCCGATGTTGGTGAGTGTGCGACCTTTGGCCTTTTGTAGGGCTTAGGAGCCCCCGGGGGGAGGGGGAACCTCTTGCCTCCCAACAATCTGGGTCCTCATTTGAGCAACCTCGGAAGGACGGAAGGTCGAGCCAACCTTGAGCCGGTCAGGATTGAACTGCTGACTGCGGGCAGAGTCAGCCTGCCATGCCACTCTCTAACCCCTCTGCCACCAGGCGCCCAAGGCTCCCGGCCGCTGGGTCAGTCCAGGTCCAGTGGCTGTTTGGCCCTGCTCTCCTCCCTGCCAGTCCTGGGTGCCCACACCTGGCAAGCCGGCTGTGAAGAGGCAGCCCTTTTGGGCTGAGCCCCTTCCCAGCCGCCCTGGAGCCCCAGGCACGGACTCCCGGGCTGAACTCAGGGGCTGCTGGGGGATCCTGGAGGAAGGGAGAAGTCCTGCCAGAGGGAAAAGGGGGTGCCAGATTTGGGGACGCAACCAGCCAGCTGATCCCGAGATGGCAGCCAGGAGGCGGCGTTTTGAGAGGAACCAATTATATTGATGTCCCCACACGGTGTAAGTAATTGTATGATTCGTTACAATTTAATTAACGACATCGCCCAGAAATGACAGCAAGGTTTTCTTCCTTAATTGGCTTCTCTGGCTTTGGGGCTCCCTTTGAAAAAGGATTTCATTCGAAACACGTCTGGATCAGCAGAGGATCTGGAAACAGCAGGGGGTCCGCCCCCCGCCCCCCCGCCCGACACGGGCTACCGAAAGGACAGGATAAGAGAGTAGGAAGGGACCTTGGAGGTCTTCTAGTCCGGCCCGTGCTCAATCAGGAGAGCCTGCCCTGTTTCAGACAATCTCTTCTTCAAAGGAGAGTTTTAAGGACACGGGAGAAAGTCCCCAAATTAAGGCCAGGGGGCTTCCCCAGTGCTGCAGCTTGCAGGGCTCGGGGGCCTCACGGAGCCCCAAAGAAACACGGGCAAAGCCTGACCCCCCCCCTCCAGCCCTCTGAAGATGCTAGGGGCCCTGGGCCCCAGATACACAGGGGCCCTGCTGAGGGGGGGGGCTCCAAGGGAAGGGAAAGGGGTCTCGGGGCCAGGAAGAGGGCAGCCGGGGAGACCAGAGAATCGGAGACAGGGAGGAAGGCACCATGGAGATCATCTAGTCCACTCTCTGCCTAAGGGCAGAACCACCCCCATCCCGCAGTGCCCTATGGGTTTTCGCAGCCTGGATCTGCCCCCCCCCTCTTGCCTTTGGGTGGAGCCTGGGATGCCGTGTGCGCCAACCCCCCCTCCCCCCCCCGGCTATATTCTTAGATCCTTCGCTCTCGGCGTCCTTGGAGTGGGCGTTTTCTTCTTCTGAAATCTCTTTTAAGATCCTAATTGCAGCACGGGTGGTCCTCGACTTACAACAGTTCATTTAGTGACCATTCAAAGTTACAACGGCACTGAAAAAAGTGACTTGTGACCATTTTTCACACGTATGACCGTTGCAGCCTCCCCGTGGTCACGTGATGAAAATTCAGACACTTGGCCACTGGCTCGCATTTATGACGGTGGCCGTGTCCCCTGATCCCCTTTTGCGACCTCCTGACAAGCAACGTCAATGGGGGAAAATAGATTCACTTAACGACCGTGTCACTAACTTAACAACTGCAGCGATTCACTTAACAATTGTGGCAAGAAAGGTTGTAAAACGGGGCAAAAGTCCCTTCGCCAAGGTTTCACTTAGCAACAGGAATGTTGGGCTCAATTGTAACTGTAAGTCCGGGACGACCTGGATAAGTTCCTGAATTGTGAGCCGGCCAAATTCGTTTGCTGAGCTGAGCGGCCATCGAAATCAAAGGAATGAAAAAACAGTGAATGAAGAAATTCCTTCTGTGGTTTTGGGGCTGGGGGGGCGTTCAGGCGTTGCTCCCTCCACCCCTTTTTGCTCTGGGGAAAACTCTCCAAAGGGGCTTCCGGAGCCAGCGGAGGAGAGCAGGGCGGCCCTGTCCTTGGGGGGGGGAGGGGGGGCTCTTGGCTGCAACCTGGCAGGGAAGCCAATTAAGGAAGAAAATCTTGCTGGGTCAGATGGCTAATTAAAGCGTAGCCAATCATACAAACAACCATGAAGGGATGTCAATTTAATTGGTTGCTATCAAGATTAACAGGACATCTGAAATCAATGCTGGTCATTAAAGGAAGCAAGAACTCCGGGCTGGGAAGGGCTTTAAAATATGAGGGAGGGGAAGGAGTTAGAATTTGAAATCATACGAATGTTATCTCCAGATGAGGGCAGAGGGACGGATCATTCTAGATTATCCCTTTCAGTCTGGATTCAGATCAAGACCTGCTCCAAAGACCTCTCACTTGACTTCCTTCCCTTCCCTTCCCTTCCTTTTCTTCCCCTTCCTCCTTTCCTTCCCTTCCTCCTCCTCCCTCTCCTCCCCTCCCCCCTCCTTTCTCTTCCTTTCCTCCCTTTTTCCCCCCTTCCATTTGATACGCCTGCCCACAAAAGCCAAATGAAATTAACCACAATGCAATGAAGCCAAGTTGCTTCGGGGACATCCTTCAATTCTACACAAAACCAGCATCATCTAACATTCCAGCCCATTGCCAGAGGTAATACCATGAGATTAAAAGGTTTTTGGAAGACCACCGCCCAAATTAATGGCTGGTAGGCCTGAGATGGGTAAATTCAGCCCTCGGGGTCTCATTTGAAATCCCAGCTGCCTTTGAGACCATCCATCATAGACTCTGGAGGTTGGAAGGGGGAGGGCAGTAATTCTTCTCCTTCCTCCTCCTGGGAGTAGACGGAGGACCACCTGTAGGAGATGACCAGGCTTAGTCCAATGGAGGGGTCAAACAGCCACAAGTCATGAGTCTCTTCACACTCACGAGAGATCTGTGTCCAGCCCACCTCATTTCCCTTAACTGTCAGTTGGCCAGATTCTTATAGAAAACTCAAGATTGCAATCAATCTTTATACTCCTTTGAACAGCCCCCCTCTCCTGATTTCCTGGCAGCTTGAACCACCTACTCCCAGGAGGGTGGACTGATAAGAGTGCCCTGTTCTCTCTCTCCCTCCCCCCACCCCCCACACCTTTTAGCACCTCCAAGCCGCCCCGAGAAAGATCAACACAGGGTCAGGCATCCTAAGTACGTGGGGATTCCAGCCCCACCTCTGGACCCTGAGCCAATTGGAGAAGTGGGGGGGGGCGAGAAGGGATCATGCTGTGCCAGCTCAGTCTTAGCAAGGTGAGGCAGCTGGCTTCGGATGCCAACTGGAGCCATTGATGTGTTCCATCTGGGGTTCTGGATGGGGCCCTTGGAGTCCGCTGGCTCCTCCCGGACCCACGGATCATCCTGCTTGAGGAGAAGGTGGCTGCCATGGCCGGGAAAGGCCTTTGCCCACGTCTCTGATGTGGCAATAGTGCCCACTTCTGGATCAGGATGCCCTGCTCTCTTGATGCCTCTCCATGGAACCACCATAAGTCCTTGACTTACAACAGTTCTTTTAGTGTCCCAAAGGTGCTTTTTTCAGGAGGCAACTGGACTTTCTGGTTTTTTTCTTTTGAAGAGGTTTCGCTTCTCATCCCAGGAGCTTCTTCAGCTCTGACCGGTTGATGGGGAATGGAAGGACTGATACTCCTTGCAGACAGCTGGTCGTTTGCATCCTTTGAGAGGGTCGACCTACCTGGCCCAAGGTGTAGCTATCGCCACCTTCTCCCCACAGCCTCTGACTATCCGATAGGATTCACCAGGGGGAGACCCCTTCAGGTCCCACCCTTGAAGGCACGTTATCCTCAGGCACCCCACCGGATGGGCTTCTTTCCTTTTCTGCCCCCCCCTCCACACACACCCTCCTTTGAAATCCCAAAAGCACTTTGGGTTTTTTTTTTCCTTGAAAAGCTTTGCTTCTCATCTAAGAATCTTCTTCCGTTCTGAATTGAAGGGAAGAAGAAGAACGGAAGAAGCAGCTTCCTGGGTGAGAAGTGAAACATTTTCAGGAGGGGTGGGGGGAACCCCAGAAAGTCCAGCTGCCTTTTGGAAAAAGCACCTTTGGGACCCCCATGACCAGGAAGATGGAGCAGCTCTCCTCCTTTGAGGCTGCTCCCCACCTGCGTCAGGTCAGACGGACAGAGAGAGAGACCCGTGAGGCAGGGGGCCTCTTCCCTCCTTGCAGTAGACAAAGGCTTTTCCTGTTCAGAGGGGCGGGTGAGCCGTTTGCGCTGCCTCCTGTGATGATAATTAATGGCTTTAATCTTCCTCATTTCCCGATTAGCGTCTGCTCGGCTGACATTCATTTACCAGGGAAGCCGCCTGTAAGCAAAGCAATAATGGATGCTTTTTAATGCCAGGAGAAAGTGGGGGCTTTGAAATGTAAATCTCATTTGCAAGGTTTCCTCCCCAGTTGGACTTAAACTGCAAGGGAGGTGGGGGGGGAGCCTTACTCCATGCAGGACAGGTAGTCCTCGGCTTACGACATTTCACTTAGTGACCTTCCAAATTACAATGGCCCTGAAATAGGGGACTTACGACTGTTTTTTACACTTACGACCGCATGGTCAGATGATCAAAATTTGGATGGCTTGGCAGCTGACTCAGATTTATGACGGTTGCAGTTTCCCACCTGATCCCCTTTTGCGACCTTCAGACAATCAAAAGTCCACAGGGAAGCCAGATTCATTTAATAACCATGTCACTAAACAACTACAGTGATTCGCTTAATGACAGTGGCAAGAAAGGTTGTAAAATGGGGCAAAACTCACCTAAGAAATGCCTCGCGTAGCAACAGAAATGTTGGGCTCGATTGTGGTCATAAGTTGAGGGCTACCAGTAAAGTGACGGCCTGCCAGCTGCTGCTGAACTACAGCGCCCAGCAGCCTCTGCCAGTGTGGCACAGGATACTGGGAGCGGAGGTGGCAAGTCCTGCCCAGAGGGGGGAATAGGACTCCCCTCCAAAGAGATGGAGTTCCATGCAGAACCGGCAAGAACTCAACGTGGAGTCGTGGCAGCTGTCACTTCCTCCCAAGTGCAGATGTTTCCTGGATGTCCTCGCCAGTGCTGTGATTGGCCAAGGAAGAAGAGGATTTGTAGCTGGGGGCTGAAATGGGGGCTGCTCTCTGAGCTGGGGGCTTTCCTTGCAGCCGTTTCATGGGCCAAAGTAGGTAACGTCATCAGTGCTTAGTAAGGAGCGGGGTTAATATACATAAACATAAACTGAGGGCAAGCCCCCCCCCTTCTTACTGGAACTGCAGATGTTACCTGGTTGGGTCCTGAAACTGAGATTAAAGGGAGCCAGGGAGTCCAGGCAGGCAACGGACCAGGAGTTTCAGGGGGCTGCTTTGAAAATTCGGGCCCCCAATTTGAACCCAATCCCATCCACAGCATCTCTGAAGCCCCACCAAGCAGGCCTCTCTCTTTCAGGCATTAGGACCACCCCCCTCCTTTAAAGAGACCAACGTTTCTGTCCTTTTGAATCCCAGAGTTTGAAGCCAGCACACGGGAGGGCAAGAATATAGAATAAGAGTAGGAAGGGAGCTTGGAGGTCATCTAGTCCAACCACCTACTCAAGCGGGAGACCCTGTACCGTTCCCCATAAATGGCTGTCCAATCTTTTCCTAAAAACCTTTAAAGAGTTGGAGAAATCTCCTTTTAAAAACTTGGCTGTGATTTGGGCATTCAGAAGGCTGGGGGGAAGGGGGCCAAAGGGGGCCAAAAACCTTCCCACCAGCAAAAGGGGCTCTGGGGGCTTCTTGGCACAAGCCAGCTGGGAGGGGTTTTCGGCGGTTAGAAAGTCAGCAACTCGGACCTAAAGCAGCAGCCATCCCTTAAGGGCAGGGCGGGGGTCCCAATCCCCGGTCCCTGGACCGGCACCGATCCGCCAAGCCACAATCCGGGCCGCGCAAGCAAGCCAAGCCCCATGGGGGGGGGGGGTGCAGGCAGCAGACGAAACTACGTCCCCTCCGACCCACGGAAAAAACTCTCTACGGAACCGGTCCCTGGTGCCCATTAGGTTCCTCACCCCACCCCCTCCCTTGCAGGGCTGCCTTGAGTGAGGCCGGGGGAGTGGGGGTCTCAGAAAGGGGGGTCTGGCCACTTCCCGGGTGGGCCCCCAAGTGAGAAACGGGAGGCGTCTCCGGGTCCCGCCATCCTCACCTGCCTCCCAGCGCCTTTCCTGCTGGGGTGGGCAGGTCGGCGGGGAAAGGTTCCTCGGGGGGGGGGGGAGTGCTGGGCTGCTTCTCTGGGGCGGGAGTAGCAGAGCCCCAACTTCTGGCAAACCCCCACCCGACCCAGCTCCTCTGCACAGCCCCCTGCATAGCCCCGTCCTGCCCGGGAGGTTTTCTTCGCGAGTGAAGTCAAAGCGCCTCGCAGTCCGCCGGCCAGCCCTGAAGTCCACGAATGGACTAGATTAACAGAGTTGGAAGGGGCTTTGGAGGTCATCTAGTCCAGCCCCCCGCCAGGCAGACCGTATACGGTTTCTGACAGAGGGCCGTCCAGTCTCTTCTGGAGAGCTTCCAGGGCCGGAGCTCCCGCAACCTCGGGAGGGAAGCGTTGGGGGGGGGGTTGTGGTCCGGCCGTGCTAACCGCCCCCCCCCCCGTCTCTCTTTCCCGCAGTGCCTTTCCGGGAGACCCCCAGCTACACCAAGCGGCGGCGGCTGGTGGGGGCGGCCGGGCTCTCCTCCCCGCGCCTGCTCCAGCGCTCGGCCAGCGACAACAACCTGAAGGCGGAGAGCCGCCCGTCCTACTCGCCGGCGCCCTCGCTCCGCGGCCTCCCCCCGCAGCTGCTGGCCCAGATGCGGGAAGCGGCGGGCGAGGCCGGGCCCCGCGGCGCCCACAGCCGCTCCCCGTCGCTGCACCGCGTGCGGGAGGAGAAGGAGGCCGACGCGCCCTCCCTGCGCAGGAGCAGCCGCACCAAGCCCAGGTGAGCCGCCGGACGCGACGAGACCTCGGCGGGGAGGGACCGGCTGCCCCGCAGGGGGGACGCGCTCTGCCATCGGCGCCGCTGGGTCGCCTCCTCTGACCGATGATGAAGCCTCCGTCCCTTTGGGGTTTTTAATCTGCCTTTATAAGTAACTCCTGGCTGCGAAGAACGTGCATGCTTCTGCCTTTCTCCTCTTTGTCCTCCACAACGACCCTGCGGAGTTGGTTGGCATGAGAGAGAGGCTTTCATGGTTAAGGCTGGACTAGAACTCATCAATTCCCGGTGAATGGCCCAAAGTCACCCAGCTGGCTTTCATGCCTGAGGCAGGACTAGAACTCACAGCCTTCCTTGTTCTAGCCAGCCCCTTCCCCACCACAGCACACTGGTTCTAATGGCTGACTGTGATTCTTTCCCCCTGTCCTGCATGGGAAGGACAGAACCTCTGAGCCAAGAAGGCCCCCCTCTCTTTGGGCCCCGGGTGGGTTGCAAGGGAGGACTGTTCCCGGAACCTCTGGACTGGGCAGCCACAAGCAGCGGCACTGCCGTGACTCTGAAGGGCGCCACCCTCTCCGGATGCCTGGACTGGAGCACAGGAGGGCCTTTCTTGGTGGGTTGGTGGTGCCCTGGCTTGATCCTGGTCAGTTGCTTAAAGGGTGAGTTGTTTGCCAGGGGAGCGGGCTCAGCCTCTTCTTCCTGTGCAGAGCTGCGGCTGCATTGCCCTGCTGGGCAGAAGGAAGCTGCAAGGTCTGCCTGGACCTTGAGGAGCAAAGATGTCGTTTCAACCTAGGAAACTTCTTCCTTCTCCTTAACCATTTCTCCATTCACGGGTTGGTTGGTTGTTGGCTGACTGGCTGAAGGTAGCTGGACTTTGCACTTCAGCCACAAGCTGCCCACCTGGGCAAACAGAAGTTTGGCTTTCTGGGAATCCTACCGACTCCCTCGTCCTGCAGTTCTGGGGTGCTGGAGGGAGCCAGCTGGACCCCCAGATCCCTCCCGCAGGCAGGCCTGCTTGGCCTCCTAGCTGAGCTGCTGTTGGTTTGAGGGTGGATTCTGGAAGAGGGGGGAGGATTCCCAGGGGCTTTGGGGGAGCATGCGGGGATTCCAGCCCACTTCTAGGAAGAGGAACCCATTTTCCAGAACGGAAATCCAGGTGGGACAAGGGGATCAGCCGTTGCCCTTTGGGTTCTGTGGATGAGTGCCAAATGGCAAATGGGGTATCCAACGGGGTCTTGACCCATTTTGTTTGGGGCTGCCTCACCCACGGGGGTCTTCAAGGGGTGCCCCTCTTGCGCAAAGGCCATTCTGGTAGAGCCTCCGTCTCTCCTCCTCCTGAGATGCTTCTCTCATTTCAGGCTGAGGTTCTTCAGAGGCGTTGGGTGTAACGCCTCCAGTCGGGGGGGGGGAGCAATGAGCTCATTTTCTTGGAGGGGGCCGCTGGGTCAGAGTTTATGCCTTTTTTGTTTTATTTATGCATCCAATTTCTGCAGCTGCCCATCACAATCAATGACTCCAGGCAGTTTACAGTTCAAAATAAAACACGGCAATTAAAAGACTAAAATCATTTTGAAACCGTCCAAGACAAATATCCGTAGCGCAGCTGGTCAGGCACAAAAGATCAGATCTACATGCAAAGGTTCAGTCAGAATGATTTGCTGCTAAAAGCCTCTGCGCAGGAATCTTCTCCACTGACGCTCAGCCCCTGCTGGGAGTCAGGTGAGGGCAATGGAGTCCAAGGTTGCTTGTGGCTACGAGGGGATTCTAGGCCCATTCCTCCTTCAGCTCCATCCTGAGATTCTGCCATCGCTTCTCCTACAACAGCCGAGGAACTTGGCCTGTTGGCAATGAAGCTAGGAAACGGGGACTCTGGGCTTTGATGATCAGCAGAGGGAAGGCACAAGGGAGAAAGGTGTCCCCTGGGTCTAGGGTAAGGCCCTGTAGCGCCATCCTGAGGAGAGAGAGCCGATGATGGCCAGGATACAAGGAGTCCACGTCCTTCTCAGCCCTCCTTCTGACCCACACAATATACAGGTTTTCTGTGGAGTCATTTGACGTGTTGATGAGACCCTCAGCCCAGGGGGAGCTAGGCCAAGAACCTCTCAACCAGGGGGAACCATCAGAAGAGAAATGGATCTGCCCAGGCAAGGGTCGCAATGCTCCAGCTCACACCCCTGCGGGTGAAGGTTGGCAGAGGGCCTGCGCCCCTTTGCTGATTCCCAAATCTGGGCTGCACATTTCTTCCCGTGTCTGTGGACCAAACTATCTCCAGAAGAGACTCTGTTTATAGATGATGGGGGGGGGGGTTCTCCCCAAGTAAGAAAACATTTTGAAAAAATGCAGATCCCAGCCCTCGATGGAGAGAGGGGAGAAGGAGAAGCAAAAGGAAGGGTGGAAGCACCAAGGCCACGCTCCCTTTGGAAGGAGCAGGAGTCAAAAGAGGAACCAGCCTAGAATCTCTCCGTAGCCACAAACGTACTAAAGCCAACCCACCGTGAAGCTCTTGGACCCTTATTTGACTCCGAGCAGCTGTTGACCATTAGTTGGGATAAATCAGTTCAGTTGGACTTTCAGGTGTGGTTCCTGGCCTTTTGCTCATGACCGGATCCCGTTTGTGTGCTGGGCTGGCTGGGTGGGAAGCCACTAAAAGGGATCCAGTTAGATGGATTTTTCCAGCTTCTGGACCTGGGACTGCCTCTCTTCTGGGGCTTCCCCAGCCCCCCACCCCACCCCACCCCAACTCCCTCTTCCCACCTACTCTCTTCCTTGCTGGAGCCCTCCTGTCTCCCTTCTTTCTTCCCTCCCACCAGCCCCCTCCTCCTCCCCTTCCCACCCCTGCTCTCCTGCACGGCCAACGGGCCAAGGAGGTTGGCTGCCTCCAACAGGCCAGGGGGAGGGGAGGCCCAGCCACAGGGGCGCTGCAGAGGGCCACAAGAAGGGAAGTGGGAGGGGGATGCCTTGTGCTGCCTGGTTATAGTGGTCCTCAGGAAAGGACACGGGGGCGGGGGCTGAAAACTGATCAAGCCGGCTCCATCTGCAGTGATCCAGGAAGAGCTCTGGCGAGTCTCTCCTGGGCCTGCGGTGGGAAGAGAGCTGACAGATCTGAAGGCCTCAGGAAGGCTTCTGCCTTCCAAATGTTTGGCTTTTGTAAGCAGGTGGGGGGGGGGCTGTTCCAGGCGTCTGCTTGATGGATTCTTTCTGCTCAGTTTGGGTGGGTGGGTGGATGGATGGACTGGATGGATTTATAGGCTGCATTTACCCACCTCCGTCTTGTGATCTGGGGAAGGCGTGGCATGAAATGTCACAGCAAAGCATCTTAAAAACTATTCGGCCTGAGAGCCGAGGCCTCTGACAGATCGGCCATCGGCCCCACCTCCCAGGTCAGCCTCTGCCGGCACCAGAGGGAGAAGAGGGGTCTCCAGGCTTTTGTGGAAGGCGAGCAGCACAAAGGCCAGCTGGCCCCCAGGGGAGGCCTCCCCACAAAGCCCAGATAGGGAGTCCTTGACTTGCAACTGTAATTGAACGACCAGGTTGGAAGGGACCTTGGAGGTCTTCTAGTCCCACCCCTTGCTCAAGCAGGAGACCTTACACCATTTCAGACCAAGGGGTGTCCAATCTTTTCTGAAAAACTTCCAGTGTTGGAGGATCCATCACAACCTCTGGAGGGAAGTTCTTCCACTGGTTAATTGTCTTCACTATCAGGAAATTCCTCCTTAATTCCAAGTTGCTTCTCTCCTTGATTAGTTTCCACCCATTGCTTCTTGTTCTACCCTCAGGTGCTTTGGAGAACAGGTGGACCCCTTCTTTGGGGCAGCCCCTCAGATATTGGAAGGCTGCTCTCATGTCCCCCCGGTCCTTCTTTTCAGTAGGCTAGAGATAGACTCTCTGTGGCCCTCCTTCCTTTTTGTCCTGGAAGAAGGAAGCCTGATGGCCTTGGCTGAAAGGTTGGCTGTAGTTGGACCCTCCTCTGTCGGGGGGGGGGGGTGTCTCTTCTTCCAAGGGGCAACATGACCTCCCTGCCCCCCCACCCCACCATGAGCGACACACGTGAGGGACCCTCAGAGCTTCCCAGGGGAGCCCTTCAAGCTGACCACTGTCCCTTCTTCAGACAACCATCCTCAGGACATGAGTTTCATTTCAATTGTCATCTGATGGCTTCAGTTCAGTCATCCGGCTTTAAGTGGCTGTGATATTACGAAGGTAGCAACAAGAAATAAGCAAAAATAAAAGGAATAAATTAAAGGCATGAAATCAGAAAAGGGAAAAGGAGCATCCCTAACAGAAGTTGACACGCGTTGCGTTGCAGACGTCAGTCATGCCCCTCACCAGTGACTCCTCTGGCATCTGCCACATCAGCTGGTCCCAGGAAGGGAGGGAAGGCGGTGGGGCTGGTGCCGCATTAAGTGGGGGAGGGTTAGTGGAGGCTGTGTGAAGTGGGGGTGGGGGGAGAAGCATGCTGGTCTCTTGCATGTCCAGGCATGGATGTGGCAGCTACGGGGCTTTGGAGAGGCACCTGGTGGAGCTGTTGTGAGATAAAGAAAGAACTTTACTCTTGTCTCTGTTAAATTTTATTCTCTTCCTTAAAGTAAAGTGCTCGAAAGAGCGCAGAGAAGAGCAACCAAGAGGATGAGGGGGGACTGGAGGCTAATACATAGGAAGAACGGCTGCAGGAACTGGGCACGTCTACTTGAATGAAAAGAAGGACTGGGGGGGGGCTGACATATTCACACTCTTCCAATATTTGAGGGGCTGCCACAAAGACGATGGGGGGTTAATCTCTTCTTCAAAGCACTTGAAGGCAGAAGAAGAAGAAGGAGGAGGAGGAGGAGGAGGAGGAGGATGGGAACTAATCCATCAACTAATCAAGGAGAGAAGCAATCTAGGGAGAAATCTGCTGGCAGTGAGAACAGTTGATCGGTGGGACAGAAGTTGTGGTGCTCCAACAGCAGAGACTTTTAAGAAGGGATTGGAAAGCCGTTTGCCTGAGCAGAGGGTTGGACTAGAAGACCTCAAAGGTGCCTTCCTTCCACCTCCGTTATTCTGCGCAAGACTGGCAGAGGGCTTCTCGGGAGCTTCCCTCTTATTTTGCAGCAGTGGTTTTAACATCTGTCCCCTTGCCTCTGATCTTGTTGCTGATTCTGGCCGTGATGGGGAAGGAAGGACGCTTGGGACAAGGCTGGGTAATTGATGGCTGTTCTCCTCTTGGGTCATTTGTCAGCCCAGCAGATGATAAGGCTGTCAGAGGCATCTCGGCCAGGCTTTACAAAAGGTTGAGGGGAACCCAGAGTGGCCGGTGTTTTATGGGTGCGCCCTCAACGTTGCTCTCCCCTCTGCAGCCTTTGGGGGATCACAATCTTCTGAAAAACGGAGGCCTTGTTGTTCTCCAAGAGAGAGAAAGTCACGGGAACCTGGGAGATTTTCTTGGTTGTCTGCTTCCTCTCATGGCTGTGAAACGTGGCATTAATTGGCCCAAATTAGCCACAGGCTGCATCCTCTCTATCCGGACAATCAGTGGGGGTGGAAGAGAATTTCCCCACCACTCGTGGTCAGGGAGGTTCCTTCGTGGCTGACACTCCTGTCTCCCCATTGAAGCCAAGGTGGCCTTGGAGAACTGGCCCAGAGGATCACCGCATCCTTCTCAGGTCTTGAGGTTGGGGCCCTGGGACAATTGCAGGTGCTTAAGACTCAACTTAGGACCAGTTACTTGGCAGCTGTTTGATGTTACGACAGACTACCTGAAGGACCCACCTGGATTTGAAATGCTGACGGCCATCCACCCAGGGCTGAAATCCAGCAGGTTCTGGAGAACCCGTAGCGGAAATTCTGAGTAGTTCAGAGAACCGGCAAATGCCACCTGTGGCCGGCCCCAGAGTGGGGAGGGAATGGAGAGATTTTGCAGTATCCTCCCCCTGCCATGCCCACCAGGCCACGCCCACCAGGCCACGCCCACCAGGCCACGCCCACCAGGCCACGCCCACAGAACCAGCAGTAAAAAAAAATGAATTTCACCACTGCATCCACCCCCTCCCTCCCTCATGGCCACCCTCCACATGTCAGGCGTTCAGCAGACCTCTCGCAGTTACATCCACCTGCAACATCACGAAGCCATAGGGACTCATTTTATGACGGTTTTGCTGAGCATTAGCATTTGCTTCCAGTTTTTGGCAAACAACAGCACTGAAAAAATGGACTTACGACCGGGTCTTGAAGTTATGACTGTTGCAGCATCCTTATGGTCACATGATCAAAATTTGTACCATTTGGCTACTGTCTCACATTTACGATGGTCGCAGTGTCCCAGAGTCACGTGATCCCCTTTTGCCACCTTCTGACGAGCAAACTCAAGGGGTATTCACTTAACAACTGTGTTATGAAGTTAACAATTGCAATGATTCACTTAACAGAAGAAAGGTTGGCAAGAAAGGTTGTAAAATGGGGCAAAACTTGCTTAACAAATGTCTCACAACATAAATGTTGGGCTCAGTTGTGGTCGTAAGTTGAGGACTACATGTAAACTGATGGCCTCCTCTTCCTTCTTGGGCCAAGCCCCCCCCCCTTGTATATGAGGAAGCCCACCCAGGTTCATAAAAGTACTCAGGGGTTGCAAGGCAGCATTGCAGGCTGATTCTGCCACAGCCTGGAGTTCAAATCTCACCAGGCTCAAGGTTGACTCAGCCTTCCGTCCTTCTGAGATCAGTAAAATAAGGAGCCAGATTGTTGGGGGGGGTGGGTGGGCAAGAGGCTGACTCTGTAAACCGCTTACAGAGGGCTGGAAAGCACTGTGAAGCGGTATGGAAGTCGGAAGGAAGGAAGGAAGGAAGGAAGGAAGGAAGGAAGGAAGGAAGGAAGGAAGGAAGGAAGGAAGGAAGGAAGGAAGTCATGATGGCGCAGTGGTTAGAATGCAGGATTGCAGGCTGACTCTGCCAACTGCCAGGAGTTCGATCCTGACTGGCTCAAGATTGACTCATCCTTCCATCCCTCCGAGGTCTGCAAAAAGACGACCCAGATGGTTGGGGGTGGGGGGGGGTGGCAAGAGGCTGACTCTGTAAACCGCTCAGAGAGGCTGTAAGACACCCTGAAGTGGCATATAAGTCTAAGGGCTATTCCTATACAGGGGGTGAGGAGTCACCCTTCCTCCTGCTGGCTTGGAGTCCTCAGAGTTTGGCTGTTCCTGTGGGTGCAGCTGAATTGGAGCCCCCAGTGAGCCGCGCAGAGCCCCCTTGCTGGGAGTGTCTTGCCAATCCTGGGTGATGTCATGAGGAGCCTTCCTCTCCCTCGCTTAGCAACTGCATCCTCCCGGGAGGAGCACGGAGCCGGCAGCGCCAACATCCCAGGCAGCTCATTATCCACCAGCCGTCAAGCCGCCTTCAAAGGCTGGCAGACTCTCACACACGGGCGCAGGAGTTGTAAGATGAGAGGAAGGCACTCCAGCCCCCAGGAGAAGTTTGCTGGGCGCCTCC